>NW_020448197.1:1350060-1382048 GCF_003343035.1 Apteryx rowi | reverse complement strand
CCTGGTCGCGGCGCTCGGCGGGAGGCCGCGCGTCGTGGCCGTGCGCCGGCGGCAGCGGCGCTGGGCTCTGCCCCCGGGGGCGGCGACGGGCTGCGGCGACTGCCCGGGGCAGCTGGGGCCTGGGGCCGGGACGGGCCGGCTCCCCGCGCCGCCCGTCAGCCGCCCGTGTCGTCTCTCCGCAGCAAGACCAGGGTGAAAAGGAGAACCCCATGCGCGAGCTGCGCATCCGCAAGCTCTGCCTCAACATCTGCGTCGGCGAGAGCGGGGACAGGCTCACGCGAGCCGCCAAGGTGCTGGAGCAGCTCACGGGCCAGACCCCCGTCTTCTCCAAAGGTGAGGGGCGGCTGCCGCTTCTGTCCTTTGCGTTCCTGAGCGCTCGTGGTGTGAAATGACAGCCCGGCTCCCGGGGAGGRGTTTGCGTGGGGAATTCTGCTCCTGGGCCTGTAGGGACTTTGTTGTGTGAATGGGGCCTTAAATACTCATTGCTGGTGATCGTTTCTGTCACTTCAGTTCTCTTTCTAGACTCAGGCTGCAGCGCTGCTCCCATCCCTAAACAGGGAATGTGTGGTGGTCTTGTTTTTAAGTAGTTTCTCTGGTCTTCTAAAGCAAGCTCTGTGACCCCGAAGTGGGAATTCTTTGTGTAGTCTCTAAGTGTAGTTATTGCTGCTTACAGCACGATACACTGTCAGATCCTTTGGAATCAGGAGAAATGAGAAGATTGCTGTTCACTGCACAGTTCGTGGGGCCAAAGCAGAGGAGATCCTGGAGAAGGGGTTGAAGGTGAGAATTTCGCTGGTCTGAATCTTTGTGGTTTGTCTGAAATTGCAAAACTTAAACTGCATTAACTGGAAAGTCTTAATGTGTGCTTTGAAATACTGCATGTGATCCAGTTACAGGTCAGTCATGGATGCTAAGAGCTAGGACAGCGTTTTTG
Organism: Apteryx rowi; assembly: GCF_003343035.1. Taxonomy (NCBI): domain Eukaryota; kingdom Metazoa; phylum Chordata; class Aves; order Apterygiformes; family Apterygidae; genus Apteryx; species Apteryx rowi. The sequence goes on along the minus strand of NW_020448197.1, from coordinate 1,381,114 downwards.
TTCCTGATCTACGGGTTGCTGTGTTTGCAGTCTCTATCCAGCTACTTCCTTGCTTATTTAAGAGCTAGTTGGTGCAGTTGCTGCTTTCTTTTGAGGTTCTGTGTCTGCTGCTGTAGTTTCTAAGGCTATGGGGTCAGAATCTGATGGCTGAAGACTTGTGTGTAAAGAACCTGTGGATCTGGAAGTTGGTAGAACATGCAGGACTTGTTATTCTTTTTGCAGTCAATAATGAAATAATAACTGGCAACAAATATTTCAGGTGCGAGAATATGAGTTGAGGAAAAACAACTTCTCAGACACTGGGAACTTTGGCTTTGGAATCCAGGAGCACATTGATTTGGGAATTAAATATGATCCCAGTATTGGTATCTACGGCTTGGACTTTTACGTGGTGCGTATTCTCTGCTTCCCTGTGGTTACTGCTTTTGTATGAAAACTACAGAAAGAGCCTAGAATGGTAACTCTGGCTCATGTTAWCTTGCTGTCCAGTTTTGGAAGATGCAAAGATGTCAACAAAATCCAAGTCTAAACTGAGCTTCACAGGGCTGCTGCAAGATCCTTAATTTACGACACCTCTCACAAAGCCTTTTTGGAAACAAATACTGTTGCTCCCTACTGTTATTCTTGGGATAACACTGAGAGGACTCGCTGTGCTAGATTTTGGCCAACTTGTTGGGAAGGGAAGAAGTGCCTGTGGACTTCAGGGATGCAGACTGAAGGCTGTTGAGATCAGGCAGGTCTAGAAATGTGGAATTCAGGCTGGCTGATTCTTGTATCTGAAGTGGTGCATTGTGATTTAGCTTCCCTACTGCATGCAACAGAGCCAATAATAAGCTATATGGATTGTATTATTACTGCTCTGCTGGAATATTCTGGCTCACTGTTCAGAAGAGTTGATGATGGGACATGCTGGTGGTTGGCATGTTTGATTCCCTCTGTTCTGCTGTGCCCCAAATCTAAGCCTCTGAAATAAGAGGAAGGCTGCTTCATGCATGCTGACAATGCTGTTAAACATGTCTTCTTCTGGGGATCTGAGGCCTCTAGGTGAGAAATAGTGCATCTTCCAGACTCATTTTGGTTTCTCTGCGTCTGTGTACATTGTAAGGTGTCCAGCGTAGGAGCTGTCCCTGTCAGTTTACCTGACTGCACAAAAGTCGCATAGTTTTCAGTTTGCATTAAAGCCGTAGAAGGTATTGCTATGAAGTCTTGTCTGTAACTTGGACAACAAGGTTATCACTGATCTGGAAACTCTAAACTTCCCTCCTAAAGAGTGTTAAGTTTAAAAAATAATAATTAATCGGAATGAAACAGTGCTGTTGATCTTCTCTCCTGTCAGGTGCTGGGCAGGCCTGGCTTCAGTATTGCTGACAAGAAACGCAGGACTGGCAGCATTGGAGCCAAGCACAGAATTGGAAAGGAAGAAGCCATGCGCTGGTTCCAGCAGAAGGTAAAGTCCAGCTTTATTTTTGTATCCCAAGAGATTGCTAGCAGCCTTATCGACAAAATGCTTCACTGGTCTTGTTGATCCTTCTTGCAGAAAGACTAAAACAAGTCATTGAGCGTGACACTGTAGTAGGCAGAAATGCTTGTTAACTGCTGCTTAAAACATGGATTTGTACTGCTCTGGAGTAATGGAAGCAGCATTTGAGCATGAGTATTGTTCATGTCCCTTTGTGCAATATGAGCTAAAACTGCAGTTCTCACAGGACAGCTAGAAGTGTCAGCTCTTTTTTCTTCTCTGAAGGAGTCTTTAGTTATGTAGGAAAAAAAGTACAGTGAAGCAGAAACTCTTAAACCCAGTCTCTCCTTTTTGCACACAACCCTGAAAGGTGACCCACAATGTAGGACTCTCCCATAGTTGCTGGAAGTGTTGCGTGTACCTGGATCACAAGCGAGCTGGCAGGGTTAGGATTCGTTTGCCCTATGGGGCTTTTAGCTCAGCTGGCAGCTTGGAGGGTGGAGCAGTCCAAGGAAAACCCATTCTTGGGTTCAACACTCTGTACATGTTCCTTACACAGACTGTATAATGAATGTGAGAGGCCAAAACTTTGATTGCAAATGCTTGGAACCTTTGTTTATCAGCAGTGGAAAGGGTAAAGAGTCTGTCTGGCAGCTCTTTCTGGGCTACTCTGCCTAGATCTACGTTGGTCATACTCTGCACAGCAAGGACTCTAGTTTACTCCTGCTGAATGGCTTTTTCCCCCTAATCCCTGGTTCTGCTTTTTGTGGCAGAGCTTGTCTTCAAGGGCCAAATCTTGGGGACTGTACAAGGGATGAGTATAGCTGTGGTCAGATCAACCCATGAAGGGTGGGGGCTTTTTGTTTCACTTGGCTGARGAGCAGAGGTTAATGGTTATCTGAACCAAGCCCCCCTTTGAAATTAACAGTAAAGCTACTCTGGGGAGTACCACAAGAGTGGTACTGCACCTTTACCTGGCTCTGCTTTCTCACTTGGTGTTCTCTCTCTTTCTCCCTCTATCTCACAGTATGATGGCATCATCCTTCCAGGCAAATAAGCAGTTCCTGTAATGAAAAAAGCAAATAAAATTTTCTAACCCCTAACTTCTGTTGTGAATTTTGTGGGGGCTCCTGCCCTGGGAAGCGGCTGGGAACAAGGGTCACTTGCATCGAAAAGGCAGCAGAAACGTGGACTGTCGCTGTGCACATGGAAGAGAAGGTGCTGTTCTCAAGGAGCAGGTGTTGGATTTAATGTACACAGTCTCCACTTTTTTGTATTGACCAACAAGATGAATAATCAGCAGAATTGTTACTAGAGTTGGTGGGTGGTCATAAAAGGAAAAAGTATTATTTTTGGCCACTTGAGGTGTAGAGCAAATTTCTGGAGGGTTAAATTACAGAGGGGGGACAGAAGAGTTCAACATGCTTGTTCTGATCTTCCACAGCCCAAGCCTGCAGTCAAAAGGACAGTCTGCTCTTAAAAGTGGAAGAGGGGGTCTGCATTCATGAAAAACCTCAGGTGCCCTAAGGCCCCTTGAAGTGTAAGTGCAATAGGAAATGAAAAGGAAATGGTGCATGTACCTCCCTTTCAGACTCCTGATAAAGCACAGCAGTAGAGCCAAAATGTGGCTGAGGGTTTTTTGTCTAAATAAGCATGACAGAACTTGGTTAGAAAGGCCTGAGCTTGAATGACTAATGCATATGCTGCTGGCAGCGTTCTGGGACTGGCAAGGCTCCTGAACCAAGATTCAAACCTGCCATGGTGAGAGGGGGCTGAATATCAGCCAGCAGAACAACTTGTGATTCCCTGCTGCTTCCTTGACTAGTGCGCGTGGGTGACCTCAATTGCCCTTACCTACAGCTGCTGGAGTTGTTCCTAGCCGAGAGATCTCCTTGGTGCTCTTAACATGCTGCAGAAGTGCTAACGTGATAATAAAAGTGCCTGAAAGGTAGAGGATGGACCTTGATTGCTTTGTTAAAAATAATTCAGTATTTACTGGACTGGAGGGCAAGCTTAAAATATTGAAATTATACAGCCAGACAGACTGCCCCTGCACAGGAGTGGCTTTTATTGTTTAGAGAAAAGATTCCCTGCAGGACAATACAACTCGCACAACTGGAGTTCAGCAACATCCTTACCTCTTTTCTAGCATTTTTGTCCTCTCATGCATGTAGCAGTAAAAAATATAGTAATAAAAAATCAAGGAATGAGGGACAAGCTCACTTCCATTCAAATACACACACACTCTAACACCAGTGACTAGTATAGTGCTGTCTCAAAGATTACAACACTCTTCAAGTGTTGTAACTCCACTGAGGAAAGCCTGTTTTGAATTGTAAACCAGAGGACGCTGCCAGWGCTGTTCGGGATGGAGCCCTTTCCAAAATATGCAGTGCAGCATGTTCTGTTCATGCAAAAAATGCACAAAGGAAAGTAAACTTATTGAACAGAAATGTGTCTATGTAGCTCTGTACTGCCTTTGCATAGCTTTATACTTCTTGGCAGGAACTCTTAATTGAAATAGTGAATTCCCAGGGAAAGATCCATACCTTTTCTGTGTGAATTATAACTTGTGCAACCTGCTTATTGGCTTTTCAGCTTTGGGGATTTGAGTAAGTAAGTGCAATTTGATCTGTTTTTCTGAAGTTCTTGCCTTGGCACTGCCTGGCATGTGGCACATCACAGTTCCCTTAAGGGGCTCAGTGGCTTCCTGGTTGTGCTTTTGTTATGTTGTGCAAAAAAGACCAAAACCAAGAGCATTTGCCTGGATGCTCAGCAGTGCATAGGTGAGTTGCAGCCAAGGTCTGAGACAGAGGTGACAAGCCAGTCTGGAATCACATATAAATGTTCTCCAGTAACAGGACCCCCATTATCAAAAGATCCTGGCCTCAGCATGTGACTTTTGTGTGATGCTCTGTGATGAGCATGGGTTGGGGCCAGAAAAATGCCAATCTCTTGCCTCCTGCATGTCACAGGTTATCATAGCTCTTAGGCTGTACCTGAGCCATGCTGGGGCAAGGTTTTGGATCACTGTGATGCAATTTATTCTGACATACTGAAACTGAGAGCGTGAGTCCCCTCTGCAGCCCTGTCAGGGGGTTCCTGCAGTCCCTCTGCTCTCTGAAGGGCCAGTGTGTCCTAGCACAGTGCTAGAGCCTTGGGGTGAGAAGAGCACAGAGGTTCTGTGCCAAAACGGGTCTGCCAAGTTTTAAATAAAGACCAATAACTTGTCTCACTCAAACCCAGTGCATGTACACACCCATGACAGGGAGGGTCTCCAGGCACTGAGCATACACTTGTCCCAGGAAACTCAAGTGGCTCCTTCRTATTCATTTCTCCTTTTAGAGGTCTGTCTTAGGCCAGGCCCTGATTTTACAATAATGGGTAAGCAGTGGTTGAGTTCAAGACCAAGCTGTCAGCTTGATGGTACAAGTAATAGGACTGCTAGGAATATATCTAGGATGGCTCCTGCTTGAGATGTGAAGAGCTACTAGCCTCTGATCTAGCTGATATTTAATTTCAGGATACTATTTGCCTCTTGAATTGCATGGAGTCTCATAATCAGCATCCCCTGGCACTCCCTGATTCTTTCTGCTTGAGCTGTAGCAGAGCTCTTAGAACAGAGATCTTAGTAAGTTGTTCCAATGATTGATTGCCTTCCCTGGTATAAAGATTCAATTTATTCCTGGTCTGAAGGTGTCTAGTTTCAATGAGTAAATAATAAATATGTTTCTCTTGAAAAAACACTGTGTAAAGAGCAACAGGATCTATTCTAGACCTGTCACTTTCTTGTATCTAATACAATTACTACTGTTGTTTTGGAAGTGTCTTGTGATACTATTCCTACAGTAGAATTTCTCCTGCATTACTCTAGTTTGTTTTACTCCCTTTTTCTTTTTTTTTTTAATCCATAATGTGATACAGCACTGCAGACTGATGAGAAAAGCTGTTCTCTCCTGCTTGATTCCATGTCTGCCCTGCTGAACAATCCCTGCTTAAGCTGCAGGATGGAGAGATGCAGGCAGCTTTCCCACAGCTCAAAATGCTGTGATGGAAGAAGAGTATCTGAGACCTTGGAGTGACTCCAAACATGGGCGTGCCACCCCATCCAGCTGCCCTGCACATCGTGGGCAAGGCCTGAGCTCTGTCTCCTTTCCCAGCTGCTGGCCTAAGGCATGTGGCACCCAGGCCTCTTTACATGCTGGCTGCGGCCGAGGCCACGGAGCTGGCCCGGGACTCGCGGCTCTCGCGGCGCGGGAGGGTGATGGTGCAGCATGACACACCCACGGTGGCCTCAGGGAGGTCCTCGGCCTCAGCCCACTCGTTGAGGTCGGGGTTGTAGCACTGCACGCACTTCTGATACCTCTTCCCGCTCTCGTTCCAGCCACCCACCAGGCACAAGCACCCCTCCAGCAGAGCCACCCCAGCCGTGCTGACCCCCGTGGGCAGGGGCGCCACGTAACTCCACTGCCCCGTGGCTGGGCTGTAGCACTCCACGGGCATCACGTCCACCCGCTCGCCCTGGGGACCCAGCTGGCTCCCACCCAGCACGTAGGCCCGGTTGGCCACGGTGGCCGCGCAGTGCCAGCCCCGGGGCGTGCTGAGCCTTGCCTGCTCCCTCCAGGTGTCGGTGCTGGGCTCGTAGCTGCACACGGTGCGGGAGTAGGCATGGCTGATGTAGCCGCCAGTGACCAGGAGTTTGCCGTCGAGGACGGTGGTGGCATGGCAGCAGCGGGGTGTCTCCAGGCTTGCCTTACTCTGCCAGCTGTTGGTGGTGGGGACGTAGCACTCGATGGATGCCAGCACGCCCTCAGCATTGCGCCCTCCGACAGCGTAGAGGAGCCCGTCGCAGGCGCTCAGGCTGAAGTGTGTCCTCTTGTGCTGCATGCTGGCCAGGTGTAGCCAGGTGTTGAAGCGTGGGTCGTACCTGTGGGAGGGAGGATGGATCTGTCTGTCCAGGATTAGCACCAGAACCAGTTGCTCTGGCTCCCCAAGCCCCAACACTGTCCCCTCCGTTGGGTCTCAGCATGGCAGTGGGGAGAGCAGGACCTAGAGGCAGGTCTTCTCTGCTCACCCTTGCCAGGCAAAAGCAAGGCACGTGAGGCAAAGCAGGCTCTTGGCGTGTCCACGTGAGGGCAGAGGGACCTTGAATTGCTGCATCCAGAAAGTAGATGCCACAGTGACTAAGGCCAGGCCAGAAAGGATGGCTAAGATACCAGCTAGAAATTGAAAGGAGACCTGCCACTGAGTCCCTGAAACCTCACCCAGTGCCAGTGACTGCTCCTAACCGATGGGTGGGGATCTGGGGCCACATCCCTCCACAGCCCAGGCTGGGACGGGTCACGGTGGGTCTCCGGTGAGGGAACGGATGGCCTCAAGCAATGCCAACATTTCCTGAGCCAAGCCACAAGCAGAGGCACTGGGAAGTGTGGGCTTAGGTTTCAAACAAAATACTGCCTGTTAGGTTGCCATGGTTACACCTCCGCTCTTTTAATAGCAATCCCTTTGCAATCCAGTGACAGGTTTATGGGGCTTCAGGAAACAAACCCCATCATTTAAATGATGAAGACGGAAGTGAAGGGGAGAAAAACTGAAGGGCAATAAGGATCAGGCAGACAGTAAATCTACCTTAAAATGAATCCTGCCAAGCTAGAGATCTCGTCGAGGCTGGCGCTGGTTGGAGGAACAGCCAGCGGTTGGAAGAGGAGCTTTCCAGAGTATCGAAATGGGCTACTTCTGTACTTAAAAGCCAGCTAAATAACGAGGGCTCTTCTTTGTGGAGCGCTGCAGCTTTGAAGAGGCCCGTCCTTGCCCTCGGCAAGGTGCTGCACGGTGCTGGAGGAAGGGTGCAGCACAGCCTGGTTTGCCAAAGCCCCCAAGGAAAACACTGGCTGAGGTCACACAGATCAAATGCTGGAGGTCTCTCCCAGTCCAGCATCCTTTGCTGATCCTCACTGATATTGTCCCTCCCTAGCAGGTTTATGTCAGATGCTACTACTTATTGATAGCTCCTTCTGAGCTCTTTTTGATGCTCTCTGAACCTCACCCCATGGGGCATGCTGGGGGACAGGCAGACACGGGCTGGCTCTGAACCCCTTCCCAGGAACCCCATGGCCAGGTTGGAGCCCAGGTTACCTGCTCAGACTCCTGACAGCATGCTTGGCCTGGTTCCTGGCATCATTTTGGTCTTCCCCACCTGCAATGTAGATGAACCCATCCATCACCACCACGCACTGGTTAAAACTTTTTGCTGGCATCTCCGTCAACTTGTTCCAGTTTCCCTCTGCATCCCTGTAACTGATTTCCCTGCTAAGAGCTTTCTCGGTCAAAGCTGGACGGCCCCCAACTGTGACAAGCACCCTTTGGCCTCCCCGTATCCTGGTTCTCCTAGACTGAAGTGTGTTTTGCTGGTAGGGAAGCAAATGGTAATTCATGGCATCCACGAGGAGCTTGTGGCACTGCGGATCTTGCATCATGCGTGGCACAGGTTGCACATGGTTGACCAAGTCTGGAGCTGAGATTGTGCCAAATCGAATGTTGCTCAGGAGGTCAGCAGCGTACCGGACACGTTTTGGGTCAAACTCCAGCCACTTCACAGCTATCTGGAACGCTGCAACCTCGCTGGGAATCTGCAGGCCATCATCCATCAGCAGCTCATTGATCTGATCAAAGGGGAGTTTCATGAATTGGTCAGTTTTGGAGAATTCCAGGAAGTTTTCCCGGATGAATTTCTGGGTGGCGTCCTTCACCTGGTTGAGGCTGTAGGTGGCTGAGATGTTGGCGATATACACACAGTTCTCCACATCCATCTCCCGAATGAGGAAGTCGTTGCACATGTTCAGCAGCGCTGGCACCTGCAGCTGGGTGGCTGCGGCGATGGTGCTGCCGATGGTGTACAGCGAGAGGTTCAGCTTCCCTGTGTAAGCGTATGTGATGACGGTGGTCAAGCCCAGCGGAGAGACGTTGTGGACCTCCACCCGGTGCAGCTGAGGGTCTTTCTGCAGCAGGCTGCGGAAGTACATGCTGCAGGAAGCCAGGATGAGTTTATGCACCTCGAAGGATTTTGTTTTGGTGGCAATGGTGAGATCGCAGAGGAAGCGCTCCTGGCGCATCTTGTTCACCCCCTCCAGAAGGTTGGCTCCGTGGTCCGGCGCTTCAAGCTCCGTGGCTGTGCAGTGGAAGCTGTTGGAGCCACTGTCATACAAACCATTCAGGTGATTGAGGTGTTCAACATCCAGCAAAGCATCTTCCACCATCACGGGGGTGATAGATGCATCCCTTTTGTCCACCTTGGGCTTCTTGGGGGGTTTCTTTTTGGGTGCCATCTTGGTGGGGTCCAAATGGGACCTGGCAAGAAAGTAGAGGTTAGGAGTCCTGTAACAGGGCTGTAGGAGTCCTTCTGCTCTATGAGAGATTAAGTAGTGGATGCAGGAAAAACTCCCACTACTTTACGTACTCTTTGGGTCAGGCAGGACAGATGAAAACTGCTTCCCAAGCCCTGCACTTCTGGAAAGTCTTTGAGGGCCAGGACTGGGAGAGGGGAGACCTGGGCACTACCCCCGACTCTAGCCCAGCTCAGTCCTCAACCAATGTCAGCGCCTTGGCTGTGTAATAAAAAGGGTTTTCAGAGTGGAAATTTTTCACTCATTTCAGAGTGGAGGTGAAAGGGGGAAAAAGTCTAAAAAAAAAAAAAATCCAATTTTTGAATGTTCCCAAATTCCAGCTTGAAACTGCAATTTGAAATTCAGCAGTGACCTCATCTCTTCCAAGGGAGCTAGGAGCAGCCAATACATGGGGGAACAAATCCGCTGCAGGCCAGAAATAGCTGTTGCTGCTCTGTCTCACATGTCTCGGCGCTGTTTATTACGCTTGGCCGTAAAGATCAGGTTTCTTGGAACTGCGTAATCGGCTCGTATTTAGCACTGGGCAAAGGGGAAGGGGGGCATTACGTGCTCTTCCAAACGCTTAGAGACTTCAGCAGAAACATGGAGAAGGGAAAAGTTTAGTAAAAGTCCCTCCTGGGAAGGAGGAGGCCGAGCTGAGGCAGAGGAGGGGAGCAGCGGTGCGCGGCCCTGTGAGCTCAGCCTGGCAGTGGGTGAGCGGAGGGAGCAGGAAAGACGCAGGCGCCTGCAGACCCTGCTCTCTGCTGGCTCTGCACAGAAGCCAAGAGGATTCAGGAGAGAAGTCCCAGGCACTTGGAGCATCCCTGGTATTGTGGCACTACCCCAATTTACACCGCTGAGGACCGGTCTATAATAGTGTCATATGCTGGAGTCAGGAGTCCGTCCTTCCGAAGCTGGGACGCATATGCCGCTCTCTCTGTGTATTTGTATATTAAATAGTTTCTGACCCCCAGCTCAGGACTGGGAAAATGAACCCTTTCAGAACAGAAATGTTTTGATGTTTCCAAATATACATTATGTTCAGACTGTCCATTCCCCAGGAAAATTTTCAATCTCAGCTTTTCAGCTGTATTTGAAGTGAAAATATACGTTAAATATTGGAATTTGCCAGGGAATAAAAACGTTTTTTCCAGACTTTCTCTCCAGATCCCTCAAGGGATCAGACTTGCATTGGAGATACGATACTGCCAGAACCTCTTTGCTGCCTACCAAACTGGAACAGAAGCAGGCTCTGTCCTGCGGGGAAGGTGGCCCCTGCTGCCCCCCACGCTGAGACTAGTCCCAGCAGGATGGATGCCAGGTTGGGGTCTGCAGCCTGCTGGGGCAGGTGGGTTTGGCCCTGTGAAATAAATGACCTGGGCTGCTCCGAGGATCTGACCGATCCCTTGTGCTCTCAGGACTGCCCTGATTTTGGCCATAAAACCATCATCCCAAATCTCACTGCTTCCCACCCCACTGGTACCAGAGCCTCACAGATGAACTGCAGAGGAGCGTGGTCAGTACCAAGGCTAACTTATATGGACAGTGTGGGGCAGGGAGCAGGGAGCTCCAAAAGCCGCGTTAATTCCTTCCAGGAAGCCCAGAAATGCAGCTGGCTTTCTCCAGGCCCTATCCACCCCACACAGGAGCATGTCACACTGGGTGACCCAGCTCCTGGGACTGAGCCCAGAGAAGGTGGACACGCTCACTCCTGCCCTGGACTCACTGCTGGTCCCAGGACTCACTGTTTAGCTCATTTATTGTGTTTAATTTCAATAAAAGGAATGCTGAGCTTTGGCTTTGTTTTGCGGTAGGGCAGGAGTAGGTTTTAAGCGTGAGACTGGAATAATTTTAGGTGAGCTGCCAAACAGTAGATCGAAATAAAGGTTCAAATGTTACCGATGGACCCATGGGGCAGCCCCATGGGTCAAACCCGCAGTCCCATGGAAACTTCTGCTATTTGTCCATATCCATGYGCACCCTCCAGAACTGCTGGAGAGGAATTGCCATGCCAGCCAATTTCCCATCATATACAAATCCACATCCAGAATCCCAAATCCTCTTGACTTGCTCCATGTCCTCAGAGGATCAAATATTTCTAATTGCATTAACCTTCATAYATGCGCAAAGGGGCCTGGATAAATTTTGGGCTCCAGCTCATATTGATCAGTGGGATCCTGTCTGTCTCCTTTGGGCACCTTTGAAAGACTGATTTGAAGCACATGTTTGTGTTATTCAAGTGTCTGGCTGCAGGAGGGCAGAGCAACCTTTACGACCTGCAGTTAATTTAAAATGGGACATCATTGCTCCTTCTAATTGAAATATCRCTGTGGTTACTTGAAAGGGCTATTTTTCATACAGGTTAATCCTGTCTGCTGGATTAATCCCAGGAGTTGAAATGGTTTGAAGAGATTTCAAAGGGCCCAGACAGAAAACTGGGAAGACAGGGCTTTTTTCTAGTTGTTTAAACTTCTCTTAAAAGACAACAGTTGTCCTCACGTCCTGTCAGTGCTGCTAATCTCAGCTCTGCACCACTGGCTTGACTCTGCATTGCCAAGCTAACAGCAAAGAAGGACCTGTGCTGAGTGATATCTTCAGAAAGTTATGCCAGGGTTATTTTCTTTAATAGCTAATCAAACAGGCAGAGTCCCTTTCCTTCAGCTGTCGGTGTCCCCAGCCCTGCGTTCCCAGAGCTGCAGGAACAGTCACAGCCAACACCAAGCTTACCTGGAAAACTACATGGAAACTACAACTCTGGGCACTATTTTGCTGCCAATAATTCCCCCTAACTCCATTTTAAAAGATAACAAAGCATCTCCCCATGCCATTATTCCCCATTTACATTCAAATTCAGCAGCTCCCATGCCCCACACAAGGTCTCTCTGCAAATCCTGCTGTCTAAGAGGGCGAGCCCTGGCTTTCCATGACTTATCTACAGGCTGTGTCTGCTTCTTACCTTGCTGTTACAACAGGTTAGTCCAGGGGGGACGCTCTGACCAGCACAGGGCTCATGTGCTCAGCAGGTTAGAAGACGGGGACCCTTCAACTTTCCCCACACAACATCCTCCTCCCTCCTCWCCCCTCCCAGCCAGCTGACTGCTCTTATCACATCTACATTTACACCAGGCTTTGGGGGTGATGCAAGGACAGCCGCCCTCAGCAGAGTCCTGAGAGGCATGGAAAGGGCTAGATTCAGGCAGCGCTGGTCTAGCCAAGTGCATCATTACAGTCAGTGCCAGCATCTGGAGAAGGCAGTAAACTGAAGGCTGATCATGATTTTCTGGCCACTGCCAAGAGTGAGGCAACGAGGACAGAGCAAAAGGACCCGATCTAGCTCAGAGGGGGTTTCAGACAGGCATTTTGTGAGGAGCTGCTGCCTGCGCACCTTGAGCTTTCACCCTCCGCATGTTCTGCTGCTCACATCCCCTTGCTTTGCTGTGCGAATGGTGGGGACAGCAGCCCTGGCATAGCAGCCTGATTTTAAAACCTACTTTGCACCCRTGTTTGCACCAGCCATGCTGGAGCAGTTGGCTATTCAGAGCAAACAGGAAAAGGTACAAACCAACATTCGTTTCCAAGTGTGCAGAAAGACTGTCCTGAACAGTGGGGGACTGTTTTCCTCCGCCACAGTGGTGAAGACTAGAGGAGTTGGAGATGCCGCTCTCCCCCTGCAGCCCACGCAGCTCCTTGGAGGTGTGTTYGGCAGAGGCATGAGGAGCTCTCCCAGCACCTCACCTCCTGCTTAGCCCTGTGCTGAGAGCTCAAGGGAGGCATACGGGGTCCTGAGCTGCCCAGTTACTGTATCACTAGTGTCATTAATTCCTTCGCGTATCCCACTGTGCTTTACAAAACTGGAGGAATTAAGCTGCAGTGAAGCCAAGCTGCTGGCAATTCTTAGCAACAGGAGGGGAAAACATGGAAAGCAAGGATGTGCCCTGAGTTTGAAGATTGGATTTCGGTGACAGCTTCGTTTGGTCTGAAGTATTAAAATACCACGAATAAAAGTGTTAAGTGTCTGATAGGAGAATCAAAATCCTGGCCTGGTTTCTGAAGGACCGGGGATGCCTGGGAACCGGTCTGCGTCGGCGGCTGTGGTTGTGGGCACCTGTCGAGGGTGGTTTGCCCGGGAAGGGACCGGCAAGACCAGAGCGGGTTGGGGTCTGCCCTGCTACGAGCGGCTCTGGCCACGGAGGGGATGTTGGTCTGAGGGGACGTTGGTCCAAGGGACCTCAAGATGAGGGGCTGCCGGGCCAAGGGGATGTCAGGCTGAGGGACATGGACCCTTACAGCTCCCTGAGCCCATCAGGCTCGGCGCAAGGCTCTAGCACGCGTCGCCGTGGCCGACTAGAGAGGGCCCCGGTGCGACACGGAGACACCAGCCGCCACGCGTGTGGGAAAACCTCTCAAGCAGCGCCCTGCCAGCACCCAAGATGGCGCTGCCTCCCGCCACAGCTGTGCCGCGCCAGGCCCCAAGATGGCCCCGTCGGGGCCTTGCCCGCACCCGCCATGGCTGCCGGCGGTCGGGGGAGTCGCTGCGCGATTTCCGCTTCCTGCCCGGAGCCAAGATGGCGGCGGTGGCGGAGAAGCGCCGCGCGGCCAGCGGGCGGTGAAGCCGCTTCCGCCGCCGCGGCCTGTCCAGCAGTAAAAATGGCGGAGTCGGTGCTGGAAGTTGTGGGCAAGCTGCAGTCGCGACTGGCGGGCAGCTCGGAGCCGAAGAAGGTGACGGGGGGCGGCGGCGGGGCTGGGGGCCGGGGATCCCCCTGCCCGGCGGGGCCTGCGGGAAGGCGGGGGCCGCCCCGCGAGGGGCCGCGGAGAAGGGCCGCGCCGCGCCGGGCCTGCCCTCCCCCGCGGGGCCGGGGCTGGGGGCAGCGGGCAGCGCCGGCGGGGGCCGCCCCGGTGCTCCCGCGGCCTCGGCCCGCCGGCTGGAGGCCCCCGAGCCGGGGGGCGCCCGGGGCCTCGCCGCGGGGCTGGGGCGGCTTTGGTCGGTTCCCCCCGCTGGGGCGCCCCGAGCTGCCGGTAAAGACGCTCTGGGTTGGGCCGCTAGGCCGGCGCCGGAGGTCTCCTGTGATTTGGGTTGTCTTGGGGTTTTTTTGTTTTGTTTTGTTTTTTGTTTTCCTTTTTCCCTTCGTTGCACGTAGGCGAAATGCTGCCTGTGAAACAGGTAACTCGGCCGAGCTAGGAGAAGTTCTYGCTGGCAGAGAGCCCTGTCCCGGCGATGGGCTGATGGTGGAGAGCGCTGTGGAGTCTCGGGCGATCTTGCATGCGCGATCCCGGGCTGGCGATGACGGGGAGCGCCAGGCGCCAGGGCGATGCCACCATGCGGCTCCGCTCTCGGGAGAGGCGCGGGCAGCGCGAGGAGTTCCCCGGTTTTAATTCGGGCCCTGGCTTTGGATTCCCTCTTTGGCCTTGGGGAAGTGGCTAATGCCTTTAGCCCATCTCCACGCGGGACGGACGGTGTCTGTTGCTGTCCCCAGCCAGCAGCGGGTGCAGCCGAGAGGCTTCTCCGTGCCCATCGCCCTGCTCTGCGCTTGTGCTTGAAACCTGTTTAGTGTTTGGCTACATCTGCTGCTTGATAACCGCTGACAGCAACTGAAAACAGTAATCTGAAACTTGGAATTAGAATTGAGCTCAAGTTCTGATTCTTTTTTCTCATCCTCTCAGCCAAGACTAGGAGGGTTTAGCTGGTGGGACCCTGCACCCCAAAGTGGAACTGGGTGATTGCAGAGAAGCCACCACGTCCAGGGGGGTTTGGGGCTCCTTGGTGCTCAGAGCATGCACGAGATTTCAAATATCTGCTCAGCATACTGTGAACAGAGTATCATTGCTCCCTTTTTCCTGACCCTTGTGTAAACTTGGGGCGGTGACGGCCCGTCTGTGTTTCTGAGGCTTTGTAAGTCTTTGGGCAGTATTTGCACTGGCTGACTTTTCCTCCAGTAACCTTGCAGTGTTAAATCATTTCTTTCTCTTTTTTCTCGGTTGATTCTCTGTGGTTTTGCAAGGAGGGGAGAAAGAGGTGTTTAGCATTAGCAAGCTGTTACCAGCTATAATAGTGACTTTAAACCTTCTTCTTCTCTCTCTCTTTTTTTTTTTTTTTTTTTTTTTTCCCCACCAGGCGAAAGAACCTGTGGCCTACGCCTTTTCATTTCTGACACCCTTTAAACTCTATCCTTGGTAGTGTTAGTGTTCTTAGACTCAGATTTAGTTGCTATTTTATGTTGTTGATAGATCACATGTCTTTTTGAGCTCGTTCATTTGTTAGAAAATGGCTTTCTGCTCTTTTGCTATAATTCTTTACACAGCAGCTCTGTAGCAGTTACAGCTTTACCATGTCGGCAAGACTTATCCGCAGCATCTTTGAGTGCTACCCGTATGTTGCAACACCATTACAAATCTGAGTTTTCTTGCCCTGTCCTTTTGAAACATCTTATCAGTGATGTGAAAGACCAGTATTTTCCCACTATTGTGTAGGACTGTAAATTGCCTTGCTGAAAGGTGTTAAGTATTAATATTATTTTGAGGGAAAGCTGGGCTGCTGGCACAGAACGGTATGACACTTTGGATGCTGTTTTCATGGTTTGGAAACAATCACCTTTTCCAGTAGAGAAGGTACAAACTCTGCTTTGGGACTGCTCCTCTTCTGGGGGAAGAGAGAGGGTGAGAGAATTGTGAACAAGAGAAAATCTTCATGAAGAGGATGGGGCCAGGCCATGCTGTAGTAATCTGATATTAGTGTGTGTTGTTAGCATTGTAACGGTCTGGCTAACTTCTTTTAGAAAAAGAAAATAATCCACCCAAGTTAAATGAGACTCTGTTGGCACTGGAATTAACAAAGTCACGTTCTTATTCGTGTCTTGTGGCTGATTGACTGAAACTTTACTCTGCACCAGGGTGTTTTAGAAGAGCTTTCTTGTATGTGTTTTTTCTGGTGTCTAGTAAGATGCAAGCCCCTTCATAAACTTTGTCTTCTACCTGGCTTCCTTTTTCTCATAACATTTGTAGGATCATAGTTATTTCTGAGATGAGCTGTCAGATTTGAGCCTGCTTGGCTGATTTCAGCTGAAAGCAACAGAGTGTACTATATCAGCTAGCTTCCATAGGAAATGTTTAATACAAGTTCTTAAGCCTCGTTGCGTCATTGTCTTGCCTTGTGGTCTCGTGTACGACTGGACCTGTGGCCCACAGAGGTTATAGGCAAAGCAGGGTTTTGCCATGCTGTACAAACACAGCTTCCAAATATCTTCCTACCCAGATGCTGCTGGGCTCTGTTCCACTTGAACAGTGTCAATAAGTGCAGTTTTTAATATGCTTATCTGACAATCTAAGGTGTCACTGCTGACGCAGGTAACAGAAATTCCTTGTTTCCTGACAGTGGCATTTTGAGGTTTACAACTTGGCTGGAAAATATGCTGAACTCCAAATTGCACTAACATTTCTAATGAATGTGCAGGCATAAAAGCTTGGTGAAGTGACACTTAGGCACGCTTTGCCTGATAGGCAAGAGTAAATGTATGGTGACGTTTCAGAAAGCCATCGCGTTAACTTAGCTACCAAGATCGGAAAGAGCTCTGCTTTTTAAGATGCACGGAGGTTTCCGACCATTGACTGCAATGGGGTGGAATAAGCCAGTCCCAATGAGCAGTATGGTAGATCAGCTGTGTGGGTCCTCTGGTCTCAAACCACAGTCAGTTTTCCCTGTGTGTACAAAATATTCAGATGAACTCAGTTGAGAATAGCACTTTTCATGTTGAAATTCAACCCTGAAGGCAACAAATAGCAAAACAGCAAAGAGAGTTGTTGAAGATGCTACAGTGGGGTGTAACTAGAAAACTATTGGGATGGCATTAAGGATAACAGAAGGTGTTTTCTGTTACTCTTAAGGTAGGATTTTATAAGCTGTGAAAGCCCTCTCTAGGAAGGTGACCAGCTCACAGAAGTTATTGTTTTAATATTGCCCAACTTTTACTCTATCTAATCACAAGATCCATCCTTCTTTCTCTCCATTCCTGCCCCCTTCTTTCCAACAAGGGCTTTGCGTGTGCTAGTCCAAATCCCTGCACTGCTGGTGCCAGAAGGATCTTGGCCACCCAGAGCTTCCCAAAAGGAGCCTGACCCATCAGCTTTGGTAGGCTCTGCTGTGGCAGCTCGGGATAAGGCAGTAGAGATGGGCTGTGTCTGCACCTCTGCTGCATCCGTTTGGCGTCTTGGCTTGCAAGTGGGTTTGTTGAGCAACAGTTCTGGCAAGTCACAGCAGTTCTGGAAAACTGAAAGGACTTCAGGATTTTTAGCTCAATTGGCTTCCCCTCTACTATCAGTTGAGCTAGATGGTACAGTGCTGAGCATGAATGTGTTACCTGCACCAGATCCCATGAATGTGGGGCAGTCTCTGCGCTAACAGGTGTCTGCAGTTGCAAGGATAGAGGTTTTAAGACCTATTTTGCTGTTGTTTGTAGCAGTTCTAGAGGTGCTACATCCTCATCAGCATCCCAGCTCCAGAGTGCTGAAAAACAGTTATTGTTGGTATCAAAATGTTTAACTGATCCAAAACAACAAGGAAAAAACAAGCCTTCAGCCTTGGTAACAAAGTCCTAAATATAACAGAGGTGGGGCAGTGGCTGCCGGTGAACAGAAACCATTGTATAGTTCTGCATAAGCGAGACGAACCCTTATCTCTCTGTCAAGGAGTACTCTCTGAAAGTTATAGCACTCTTCAAACATGTTAAGAGAAGTTATTTCCTTCAAAAGTCACTCTAAACCTCTTTGACCCTTGCATGGTGGAAGCAGGGATTGATTGAAAGAGCTTATGCCAACAGAGTGCTAATTTGAGCATGAGTACAGTGTTTTAAAGAGAAGATCTTCTGGGTCAGGGAGAGCCCTCTGTACGGCACATAGCGCAGCGGTGCTGAACCACGCTGGCCCGTAGGTGCTCTAACAACGGGAACGCTGATTAGGCTGATCTGTGGCTATYGCCGTGATGCAGGAAGTAATGTGAGGGGCAGTGGTACCGTTAGATCTGTGCTGGGTCCTTTACTGCAGCTAAAAAAGCTACAGACGTCTTGGTGAAGCAATCTCTCAAACTGGCTAGGTGGCAGAGGTACAAGTACCTCCCCTTCACCAGCAACCGCTCTTCTTGTTGCGGGTGCAAGTTGGAAAGGGTTCCTCTTCTCTCCCTGGCACGTGGAGCAGCTTGGTGTACCCGAACCGGCAGTGCCCCGCTTGGCAGGGTGCATATGAAATATTCTTCACTGGTGTGTGGTGAAGGGAAGGGAGCAGAAGTGGGGCTACAGGCAGTGGTTCTGGAATGGGTCAGTTGTCTTTCTGGTAGATAGCACAGATTGTAGTTGTGAGGAGAGAGACTGTCAGCAACCCTGCCCCAGTGGAGGGTCTGGCACAGGAGATCAGGCATCTAGATCTTCAAGAGCATCTAGAAACCCTCCTTCCATGAGGATCTAGTTCGCAAAACTTCAGAAAGGACTCCCCCCCCCCCCACCAAAGGATGTGACTTTGAGCACCGCCTTCTGAGAGTCACAAGCTTCCAAGTCCTTTCTTTAGCTTGGTGTGCAACAAAGCTGTGTAATGTGTCTCTATTGATTCTTTAAGCCAAAGTTAAGTTCCAGTCCTCTGTGAAGAAAGCATTAATATTTGAATGCGTTTTAAGATTCTCAGAGGGTCCCTCTTAGGCAAAGAGATGTTAATTTCTTTACAATTAGCCCTCATGTGCTCAGCTTCTTAGGAGCTTGATTTGGAGCAAGATAACAGCTGTCTGCCACTTGGATCTTTCTAACAAGCTCTCATGCAGTGCAGAATTTTTTTCCTTTCTAATCACAGTGTGTGGCTTAGTATGACAAGTCTGAACGCTTTCCTTCTTGTCTCTGCAGCTGCTGAAAAGTCTGAAGAGGCTGTCTGAGTTGCCCATCACAGTTGACATTCTTGTGGTAAGAGCCATGAAATCTCTTACGCTTTCATCATGTCTGTCAAGTTACGGAATAACTGTTTGCCACGGAAATGCTGCTTTCCCGGGAGTAGAACATAATGCCTTGGCCACCTGCTACAAAACAGTGTCATAAACATGATTGTGATGAGGGCTCTAGAAATTCCGGGCACAGAATTTCTGCAAGATAAGAGGGGGAAGGAGCGTGTCAGAGCAAATGTAAAATAGCAGGAGACAGTTTGTCATTGGAAATTCCTCCAAAAGCTTAAAACTTGATCAGGATATGAGAACCAAAACAGTCCCTAATGATGACTGAAGCTGCATGAATTTAGAAATGAAGTGCTAATCCCTGAAAGTATTAGTGACTTACTTTGGTCTTCAAACTTRTCAGCAATTATGGTAAATAATAACTTGGTCTATTAAACCAAATAACTGATGTTTGACTAATGCAGAGTTCTGTCTTCTTTGATCTATAGAACTAAACAGTACAATACTAACAATGTAAACAAAATGTTTGCTGTAAACATACTAAATTACATGTGATACCTTTGCTGTTAGCTCAGGAGGTTTACTTCTATCTAGTAGCAACAGATAGCAGGTTAACTTTGGTCATCCTGCAGAAGCTTTGGCAGTGACAAGAATGCTGACTGTTTTGCAAAGACGAATTAATGTCTTGACTCTCTCATGAAGGAGACGGGTGTTGGAAAGACTGTGAATGGCTTACGGAAACATGAGCTCGTTGGAGACTTTGCGAAGAACCTCGTAGCCAGGTGGAAAAAGCTGGTGCCAGTTTCCCAAGAGGTAGACAGGTAAGTGAACCTGCTGGATTGTCTTGCTGGATAAACTGTGCTATATTTTGCAATGGAGGAGATTATAAACTTCTCTGACCACGGGAACAAGTGAAGGCTCTGGAAGAACTTGTAACACAAGTGTACTAACTCTGCATGGCATTTTGCCTTGTTGTGGAGTAAACTTCCTGCCTGCGCTAGCCGCAGAGCACTGGGTTGCTGACAGTGGCAGTTTTGAGTGGAGGTAGGGGCTGACTTTCAGGAAGCTGCAGTTTGATGGAAAGATTAACAGTAGATGCCAAAAAGTGCCCCTAATAAAGCGAGAGATGTAATCAGCTTGCTTCCCATTTTATGATGCTAAGGAGAAGTTGTAGACCCATGTAAAGGAAGTGGCTTGCTATGAAATAAGACTTTAAGAAGTGCAAAAATGGTATGGAAACCGAAAGTTAATGCTAGCAAACACGTTGCAGTAACAGCTGTGTTGAATCCAGCAAAGAGATCTTACAGACATGGATGACAAAGACCCAGTTATTCGTGGTAATTGTGATGGCTGTGGTACCCTTGCATGCTTAGCTTGTGAATTAGGGAGCATGTGTCCCATGTACACCACACAGTCAGGAGTTTGTAGGCATGGAGGAGTCTCTGTAAGCATCTCTCTCCACTTGCGCAATGAACTGGGAAGTTTCTAGTCCTAACAAATGCTTAATCGCTTCCTGCACCAGAAGTTCTGTTTCTGAATCCCTGAATGCTGCTGTGCCAAGGAGAACTAGTGGTATTCTTGTGACAAAACTACCAAACAAAGCCTTAGTCCCCTGTAAGAGAGGGTCCCATTCATACAGTCCATGGGAAGTGGCTCTCTTGATTCCTATTTGGAAGTTTCAGACTAACTATTTTGTTTTCTTATTCCTTTAGAAATAATCTAGATTCTGAAGACCGTGACTACGAGAGGAGCAGCTCAAGGAAAAGACAACGAGAAGCTTCCCCCAGAGAGGATGAGGAACCTGACCAGGACTATTCAGAGCCTTTCCAGCCTTCCTGCAGCCAGTCCTATAGTCCAAATCATAGGGAAAAGAAGCCCAAGAGGTATCCTGGGTCTGAGAGAGCCCATCAGACTTATGGCTATAGCAGCCAAGAGGGTAAGAGTTGGGGCAGATCTTCCCCAGTGCTCTCCTCAGATCAGGAGTACTCGGACTATGGACAAGCTGTGTCACCTGAGCCAAGTGAGAGCCCTCAGGATATGTACACGGACCCTTATGCCTCTGAGGAGCAGGAAGAACAGACAGTATTTCATCGGAAAGCCAGCAAAGGCCACAGCTTTCAGGACAAGGTGGGGGGAAGCCGGGAGAGAAATCCTGTCGAGTTCCACGACAAAGGGAACCCGAGTCGAAGCAAAGAGCACAAGTCTTCTCACAAGGAGAAGCAGCGACTTGATGGCAAAGGGGAAGACAGGACCTCTGCCTTCAGCCCAGAAAGATTGCACAAGGCCTCTTTTAAAGAGCAGCTCCGAGAAGCCCCAGTGGCAGGGGGCAGCAAGGAGAAGCAGAGGATGTCAGATGGCACCAAGAAGGAGAAGAACCGGGAAAGTGGCACCTCCAGAAAGGAGAAGTTGCATATGCAGTCACACTTGGAAGAGTCTTTGGACAACCATGTTAAGAAGCAAAAACATCGGGACTTTGAGAAAAGCAAATTGGAAAAATCCAAGCTGAGCCTGGAGACCTCTACCACAGAGCGGGAGAAACGGAAAGCTGAGAGCGACTCCTCAAATAGGAGTAAAGAAAAGGGGATTTCTGGGAGCTTAAAAACTTCAGAGGGAAAACACAAGGCCTCTGATGCGGACAAAAAATCTATGGGCTTTTCCTCAAGTTTTGGGGAGGGGGAAGTGGAGGATGAATTTGAGCAACCTACGATGTCCTTTGAGTCTTATCTCAGCTATGATCAGCCTCAGAAAAAGAAAAAGAAAGTGGCCAAACCCACTGTGTCAGTCAGGGAGAAAGATCGAGGGCACAGCAAGCAGAACGGATCCAAAGCCAGTACCAAGAGCTCAAGCTCAAGTCGAAAGAGCCCAAGCCACAAGCGGACAAGTGAGAAAAAGGCGGAGAAGAAACTACCAGAGCCTCCTAAACCAAACAGGGTAAGATTTTGAAGGATCTGAAATTGAACAAAGGAGGTGAGACCTGCTGCTCTCGGTCCTCTGCTGTCTGGGGCTTATCAGTTTTCCCCTTTGAGGTGTTGGGCTGAGTTCTGCATCGTGCTTGTGGTGTCCTATCCATGTCTAAGCCCATGACTCCTGATTCCTGCTAGGAGACACAGTGTCTCTCCTAATGCCCTGCTCCGTAGTGCACCCTCGCAGGCATCGCACTGCGCTGTTAGAATGTAACTTTGCTAGAAAGGTGAAGAGGGAGAAACAAAGAAATGAATAGACAAAACCCTGTTTATTCAAGGAAGGGGAGAGTAAGAGAACTTCTCCAGCTAAATACTCAAAGAAAACAAGCTTTACTTTGAGATATTGGATGCGATATATATGTTTAGCATGCAAAATGTCTTTAGGAATGTGAAAAGTTAGAGCCCTGCCTAATGTGCAGGGCATCTCTGCCTACTACAAAGGTTACCATATCTCTCTTCTCAAGTATTCATGCTTCTCTAAAATTGACATTCGTTCTTGCTATTTTTATCTGTAGTGCAGTTTTGTTAAYGTTTTGGTCTCCAGAAGTGGTAAAGAAATAGGAGAACTCATGCTACTAATGCAGCTTATGCTAGAAGCCTGACCTCCTTTTGTGAAAGCCTGAAAAATGAATAATGTTCCTGTATATGTTCATTATCACAAGGGTGCAAGGGCTGTGTATATAAATCAGGACTAAGTTTTAGAGCTTTACTGTGTAATCTTTCATACTCAACTTTGAAACAGTTTACTCTTCAAAAAGTGTTTTTTATAATCTTAACGCTATTTTAAAATCCTAATTTGCCATTCATTATAATAAAAAGTACTTTATAACAAAATTCTAGATTTCCCCCAGTTTGTGAGGTACCCCTCTCCTCCTCACCACTACTGAGGTTTTTTTGCAGGGGAGGAGGAGAAGAGACAAAATGTGAAAATGCGTGTTTGGGGTCAAGGAGATGGTTCTGTCAGCTTTCTCTTCTGTTGTTTTCTCCAGTTCTTTGCATCATTAATCTGACTTGGCTTCTTGCCAGAGCCCTTTAGCACTGAACTTAGTAGGCTAAGATGTGGATGGCTCTTATTGGAGAGTGCTGAGTGATTCGGATCCTGAATTTTGGCTCCGTGTTGCCAGCCTAGACAGAGTCACAGTTATGTGGCTGAAGTGCAGCCTTGCCCTGGGGCTATTTCCTGGTGCCGGCTGATCAGCACTGTGTGCCTTATTTAAAATATCAAACAAAAAACAGTTCAGTGCAGTTTGTACGCTGGCAGGATGTAATGTTCTCCTGTATTCTTTGTTTAGTTGTGTGCACATCCTCTCCTTCCAGATACTTATAGATGTGGTGCCAACGTTACCAGACATCCCACTGCCCCCGATCCAGGCCAACTACCGCCCTCTTCCCTCAATCGAGTCCATCACCTGCTCCCAGACGAAAAGGAAAGGTGGGTGCTGGACGGGAAGATGGGGTTGACATGGGCTGTGGCTGCTGTTTGTGGGAGGGAGTGGATGCTGGCTGGGTTCAACTCCTGTAGAAAGGAGGATAGCAGTAGAGCTGTATAGACTCATTGGCTGTCTGTCTCTAATTTGCCTTATGCTGGGGTTATAGCATCCTGCCTCTCATCATGCCCAGGGACTGGCTTTCAGAAGAAGGTGGCTTGTTCCCCCCTCCATGTGCTCTAGTAGAAGTTAGGAAGATCCATTGCTGACCCTTCTCAAAGCTTGTGCTTTGGACTTGCCCTTCCTGAGCTGATTTGCAAGTTGCAGGTCTCTTAAAGAAGACTTGGCCTTAAAGATTGCTTCTGGGTGTCTGTGTTTTGCTTGTCTCCTGTGCCATTCATCAGAGTGGGCTCCTCTTTTCTTCCTTCCCTCCTTACCCAAAATCTTTCTTTTTACAGCACTGTCCTCACCAGTTGAAGAGAGCGAGGCTGGTTTTACAGGCCGCAGGTTGAATTCAAAGATGCAAGTGTATTCGGGCTCTAAAACTGCCTACCTCCCAAAGATGATGTCTCTGTATGAGCAGTGTATCAGAGTCCTCAGTAACAACATTGACTGTGAGTACCTTTCCTGATCAGTTTTAAAGTCATGTTGCCATGCAAATATACTGATCTCTGTTTCTCCTGAAGTCTTGGTAACTTGTTTGTATATATCCCAGCAGCACCTGGCTTTGAACATTCGAACAGTAGTCCTTGTTACAAGGCAAGTTAACTAATATGGGGGAGAGGTCTCATTAACTTGAGTGCTGCCGGAATCAGTAGCCCAGCACGCTTCTAGGGAGTGATAAAGTACTGGAACTGATGGTAAATAGAGCCTTGCAAAGGGACATACACGTCTGACTTCTTAGCTTGGTGCCTACTGACCCACTTGAACTCTTATACCTACAGTTCCTTTCCCCTCCTCACGTTGTGTAGTAGCATGCAGCGTTGCTGTTGTTCCAYTGCATTTCAGTAGGATAAATACTCTGTGCATCTTCCTTTTCCCTAGCAATCTATGAAGTGGGTGGTGTCCCTTTCTCGGTGCTGGAGCCAGTGTTGGAGAGATGCACCCCAGAGCAGCTGTATCGCATTGAGGAATGTAATCATGTGAGTGCGCTCGCCTGGGGAAGGGATGCTGACATGTGGGAGTGACGTTCTCTCCTTGACTGGAATAGCAGAATGGTAAAGAACAATGTTCTTTACAAGAAGAGGTGGCTTTTGCTAGAGTCCCAAGTTCTTGGATTTGCCATCTGCCCATCTCTTGCTGCAAGCTGGCCCCCAGGCCATATTTCCCTTGATGGTATTCCGGTGATATTGGAGCTAGCTGGTGCTGAAGGAGAGGGACTGATACCTGTGCTGGGGGATAAGAGCTCAAAGGTGTCAGGAGGGATCCCAGCTAATGTGTAGGGTTTTTTCAGGTCTTAATTGAGGACACAGATCAGCTGTGGCACAATCACTGTCTCCGAGACTTCAAGAACGAGAAGCCAGAAGAGTTTGAATCCTGGCGGGAAATGTACCTTCGACTTCACGATGCACGAGAGCAGCGGCTGCTCATGCTAGCACGGAACATTGGCTCGGCTCATGCCAACAAGCCCAAAGGTAAAATAGGACTGAATGACCTGGGGACAGAGGATTTGGGGAATGCTGGCTGGGGGAAGTCTTTGCGTTGGGCGGAAGGTGTAGAAGGTCTTTGAGTGGCTGGTTTGAATGCTGTCCAATTTAGGTGTTGCTCAAACCTCTGTTCTTTATGTAGTGGCCTTTGCAAATGACTTAGCAGGCTTTAGATCTCATCTGAAGTGTTGTCCATGCAGAACAGACAGTGGAATATTTTTTGCAACAGGAACATGAAGGGCTGTGGAGATACCTCCTGTTCTCCTAGAGTGGCTTCTTCATGCTGAGGTTGAAGAATACTGAAGTATGCACTAGGAAAAAGCATTCCTACCCTCTCAATGAACATAATGAGAGCTACTGACACGATCAGTCTGATTTCTCACAACCAGTGTTGTGACCGTAGGAGGCTCACCCCTTAGGGAGAAGGCTATCGCCTGAGCTTTGGAATGGAAGGACTAGGAAGAAGTCATTGGAACTAGCTATAATGAGACAAGTACTGTGGAGCCTCCTTTGTAGTAAGCTGGATCCAAGCAATGTTTCCCTCTTCTCACCTGCAGGCAGAGTGGCCAAGATGGCATTTGTGAACTCTGCAGCAAAGCCCCCTCGGGATGTACGGAGAAGACAGGAGAAGTTTGGAACTGGAGGACCTCTTCTGCCAGAGAAGACTAAGTGAGTGTTTCCCAGTAGCACTTGCTGTTTAGGGCACTCTTCCTGTGGGTTCCTGCCAGGTTCCCTCTGAACCTCCATATCCTTGAGGCTCACAGGAAAGGAAATGGTGTGTCTGGGAGGTCCTTTTGCAGTGAAACTTGCAACGGTATTAGCCTCTTTCTTGCTAGGAAGTTTGCTGGAGATCCTGGTTAGTGCTGGTTCCATCTGATCTCAGTCATGCTGCTGTTAACAAATGTGGCTCATGTGTCTGAAGAATTGTATCAAAACACACAAATTCCTTTACTGAATTGTATGTCCCATCCTTGTGTTTCAGAATAAAACCAGTCCTCTACACATCTAGCAAAAGCCATTCTCGTATGAATGAGGAACAGTCCTATGATGGGCCCAGCACCAGCAGTGCCCATTCTGTCCCGTCATCAGGTAGCACCTTCTCCTCCTATGACCCGAGGAAACCACCAGTGAAGAGTAAGTACAAACAGCAGAATATCTGTGTGGTCTCCTGTAGCTCCTTCTTCACAAATGCACAAATCTGCTCTGCATTCTAGTAAGATTAAATCCAGGCTATGCAGGAGGGTGATGTTGGTGATCTCTCTTCTCTGCCTGAAGAGAGGTGGTAAAGTCTGTTCAAACTTCTTGCACAGGAAAAAGCATAAGGGAAAGTTTTGAGGTAGAGGGCCACAGTGTGGAGACAAAGATTTGCTCTCTGGCTTTCTAGAGGTCCTGAGAGCATCTAAGGAAGCTGCTTTGTTCCTGTGTGTCTTGTTCACCCGCCTGCCCAGTGCTGACTGTATCAGCCTGTCCTTATGGCATCAGTGAGGCGAAAAGCTTATCTTTGCATCTCCTTAGCCAGAGCTGCAGCTTTGAATCGCTCTCTGCTCTCCTAGTCTCTGACTGCCACTTGGAATTTTTTTCCCCCCTTTCTCTGTTACAGAAATTGCACCCATGATGGCAAAGACGATCAAAGCTTTCAAAAACAGGTTCTCTCGAAGATAAGCTTGCAGCACAGAGCTGGGAATTCCCCTCTCGTGGGGGAGTGGCACTGAAGGGGGAGAAGGTACCCAAATGGCCCAGGTCCTTTCCTTGGAACTCTGCGGAGGCTGCAGCTGCTGGGAGAGGCTTCAATCTGCACAAGATGACAGCACAGTATTTTATCTTTTATTCCGGTCCTTTTATCTGTGTCGAGCCCCTTCCTTCTCCCTCCCCTCTACACTTAACATCCTGTTTCTGGCCTTGTCTTCTGTCAAAAGAAGGGTGTACAGAATCTCCAGACATGAGAAAATGTGAAGTCTTGGCACCTGCTGAGAGTGGAAGATCCAGAGACTATTTACTATTTAACCTCTTAATAAATTATAAAATGGTTTTAACTAATATTTCCCCCTTCCTTTCCCCCACTGGTACTATTTATGTCGCTCCCAGTATTCTCCCCCCTCCCGTTCCAGTACAAGGGCCAGCCTTTCTCTGTGACTCAAGCTGGCAGGAGTCTGTCTGTCTGAGCGGATGCTGGTTATCAAGGGAGTCTTTCCTCGTGATCTGGTACCTGCTGGGCCCAAAGTTGCACCTGGACTCTCTGGGACAGGTGGTACTGGCGACCTATCTGCTCATCGGTCCATTGGCAAGTGCATCAAGTCCCGAGGCTTTGCTCTCTACTTGTGTATGTTAATAAAACCTTAGCTCTCGACCCTCTCTCTGCTGTTACTGTAGATCTTGTACAGATGCTTGCGTTGTTGTGCAGGGATGCCAAGAGCCTTTGGGGACTCTTTCTCTGCTGCTGTTGTCTTCTGCTGCCTACTGGGAATAAAACTATGAGGGTTTGGGGGAGAAATTTTGCTGTGCTCCAATGAACATTTTAAGTCTTTTTTTCTTCTTTTTTTCTTTTTTTGAGGGAGGAGACTTAGTTTTCTCTGCCTCTGGAACTGAAAACAGTTTTTAAATATCAATGAAGGTATCAGTTTGACTCTTTTAGTGGAAAGAAGGAATACTTTTATCTTGTTTTCTGCATGGAATTGGGAAGGATTTATTTCCAGTTTGGAAGCTGGTACTTGAATCCTGTCCTTTCCCTTTGCCCCCTCTTTAGGAAAAGCAAGAATTTTCATCTTTGAACCTGAAACCACTTGCCTGGGGGTGAAGGGAAGTGAATAATGGAACATTGTTTTTAATGTGTGCGTACTTCATAGCAGAAGTTCAAAATGCTTGGTTATACTTGGTGTCTGAGGAACTGGAGCTCTGGAAGGACAGAGTGTAAGACGGGACCTAGCCGAACCTGCCGCTGGGCTTGGTTGAAGTGTGACGAGGTGCCCTGGAGCATGGCTCCTCCGGAGGCATGGGAGGGTGCTGGAAGTTCAGGTGTTGTGTTAGGTGTGTGATTTCAGGTGGACTTACTGTGGCTGCAGCAGAGACAGAGGAGATGGACATTACTAGGCACTTGCTGTTAAATGTGAAGCCTTGTTGTGGTGAGCTTTTCCGCTTGTGGGTTAAATCTGCCTTGAAAGCAAACTTACCCGGAGGTAGTGCAAGTGGAGGCTGGAGCTGGTTAGACCCAGGTCATGCAGTGAGGGAGCCGGCCTCTGTGATGGCTCCGGCCTCTGACTGGATCGGGAAAAGGAAGAAAGTTGCCTGTTCCAAGCCATATTTGCTCCCCTAGGACTTTGCTGTCTGGGTGGAAAAGG
This sequence comes from Apteryx rowi, assembly GCF_003343035.1. Lineage (NCBI taxonomy): Eukaryota > Metazoa > Chordata > Aves > Apterygiformes > Apterygidae > Apteryx > Apteryx rowi. The sequence continues at coordinate 1,352,986 of NW_020448197.1, read as the reverse complement.
TGCTGGTAGTGGATACTGTTCTTGGTGGCAGCTCTTGAAGCTCTGCCTCTGGCTTTCCGTGGCTGGAAAATACTGAACAARCGGAGTTGTTTCTGTGTGCTGACCAGGGCAAACCTCCCTGGAGGGCTTTAGAAAAATCCCTGTATGCTTTTGGTTTCTGTTTTTTTGTTTTGTTTGTTTTTTTGTTTTGTTTTTTGTTTTTAACCATCCCAAATGCCTGTCTTTTGTTTATTTGGTCTGTTTGCTTCTTATTTTGAAGGTCTTGGAAAAGTGTTCTCAGACTCTCGTGTGCTGTAAGTTCGTTACAGTCCCAGATGCTTTAATGTTACCGTGCAGCATTTCAGTGTGTGTTGTGCTGTAAAATAATGGCTCCTTACTCTTGCATTTTGCTGTATTTAATTTTGCTGTATTTTTAATTAGATAACAATATATTATCTTCTGCTGACTGTTGTGCTACCGTTTATTTCTCCTTTGTACTTGGGGTAGGGGCAGAGGGGAGGGAAGTCTAGCATTGCGTTCATGCCCCAGTGGAGCAAAGGATCTGGATGAAGCCCAAGAACGGTCCTGGGCACTACTAAATTGCCGCTTAATTAATACAACAGTTAAATACTCAGATGTGGGTACTGCCCAAAGCATTGCTGTTACTGGGTGTACCTTCCCACTCGGAGCAGTCCCTTTGCTCAAGGCTTTGCTGACTGTGTCAGTATTTTAGCTTGGCTGGATYGTGGGAGGGGGCTGTGGAGAGGATCAGACGTGTCAGTGTCTGAATTAACTCTGCTCTGCGATGAGTGGTGCCAACATCTCTCCCTCCTCCTGCTCAGACACTAAAGCCGCACAGCCAGAAGAGTGTGAGCACCAGTCCTCAGCAGGGAAGGGAGGAGGGATATTGCCACGAGACACAGGCTAGGCAAAGTCTAGGGTAAAAGCACTTGCTCCGTTCCCAGCCTCTCGGTGCCCAGGGTGTTACACTCGTGCAATTTTTCTGTGCTACACTACACACGAAGGAACTAAACAGAGCTGCCTCTTCCCCCTCTGCGGCCCTGCTGTTGGTGGGATGAGTAACACGGGCAGGAGGGGGAGTGACTTCGACTTGCATTTGTATTTTGGTCCCCAACTGTGTATATACAATTTTCTATGTTCCTTTTTTGTGGTAACTAAGATGAATATTTTAATTAGATAAGTTATATGAAAAGACGAAAATCATGTCTCAATAAAAGCCAAACACTGGACAGTGTCTGCTTGTTCTTTTTCTGTCTCTGGTAATAACTGCACTGACATCAAAATACCAGGAGCAGAGTCTCAGCTTAACTGTGCCTGTCACCCTGTGTTCATTGGCGACTGACATAACACAGGTTTGGGACAAACGGTGGAATTGTAGCATAGAAATAAGAACTGTAGCCTTGAGTGTGTTCCCCCTTCCAGGAACAAAACCAGCTCCCTTCTTGCTTTGGGACCACGCACCTTTCCGGGCACGGAYGGTGCCCACAACGCAGCCCTTGGGGCCCGGGGAGCACTTCAGGGGACGGATAGGACAGAATGAAGGCACTTCAGCTTCTGCTTGGGGCCTGACTCCGCAACCGCCCCGAATGCGCGGGTCTCCCTGCCGCAGTGCAGGGGCGCAGAGGTGGGCTGTGTGTGTGTGTGGGGGGACCCTGTAAACCTGCCAGAGTAGGTGCAGCTCTTCTCTGGGGCAGTGGGAGGGGGTGGCGGAGTGGGGTACGCTGGAGCATGGCTGTTCGCTTGCTGCCCCATTAACGGGGGCTTGAGGGGGGGGAAGGATTTGTGGATTGGTCTGGCAGAGTGTTCCAGGCCTCCTGGCAGTTCAAGACTTGCTCAAAATCTTTTAGCTGAGCTTCTTATTGGGCTAAAGCAAAATGCTGTTCCCCCTCCTGGCTGGAATGAATGAGAAGAGCTCTTACTGAGGCTGCTTGTATTGACCCTCCTTTGAAAAACAGCTTTGTTCTTCCCCAAATAGTGCTGCCATCCTTACCAGCCCTTGCTCAGGGAACATGCCTCATAACTAGGGCTGCAGTTCAGAGCCGCGTGCATGTAAGGGGCTCTCTCTCCTGGCAAAGCCAGACAACATCAGGTTCAACTTGCCCAAAGATTTTCAGCAGTGCAAGTTCAGTTTGTGGTAGAGTCAAGGGAAAACAAAGGAAGAAGAAAATTGTACTAAAATAGCTTGGTCTAGGAGCCTTTATAAGTCTCAGATGTTACAATAAAGGGCCAAACTGCTGCCCCCATGGGCCAGCCGGGAGCAAGAGGGCCGAAGCTGGCTTTGAGGGCAGGAGGCAGTGCCGGCGCAGCCCCAGCCTTGCGGGGGGCTCTGCCCCCATGCTGAGCCACCGCACTGCTCAGGGCAGATGCCGGCTTGGCACAGCGGCTCAAGGGCAGCCTGGCCTCCCCGCTGCCGGGAGAAGGCTCCTGCAGCTCTGTGAGCTGAGCACTCGCAGCGCTGAGCACACATGTGCACCCCCACCACGTGCAGCGCTGAGCACACACGTGTATACACCTGGCATGTGCAGTGCTGAACACGTGCGTGCCCCCACCAAGTGCAGGGCCAAGCATGTGTGTACACCCAGCATGCGCAGCGCCAAGGGCACGTGTGTGCCCCCAGCATGTGCAGCACTGAGCACGCATGTGTGCCCCTAGTACATGCAGCACTGAGCACACGTGTGCCCCTAGGATGTGCAGCACCAAGCACACGTGTACACCTGGTACATGCAGCGCCAAGCACACGTGTGCCCCCAGTGTGGGCAGTGCCGAGCACACACGTGTACACCCGGTACATGCAGTGCCGAGCACACACGTGTGCCCCCAGTGTGTGCAGCGCCGAGCACACACGTGTACACCCGGTACATGCAGTGCCGAGCACACACGTGTGCCCCCAGTGTGTGCAGCGCCGAGCACACACGTGTACACCCGG
>NW_020448197.1:1345819-1349610 GCF_003343035.1 Apteryx rowi | reverse complement strand
GCGGCGGCGGCAGCGGCGGCGGCGGCGCGGCCTGGGGGCTCTACCTGCGCATCGACCGGCAGCGGCTGCAGTGCCTCAACGAGCGGCGCGAGGGCAGCGGCGCCCTCGTCTTCCGCGCCTGGGAGGAGCGCGGTGACCGGGCGCAGGTGCCGGCGGGGCCCCTTGGCGGGGCCCGGGGTGAAGCGAGGCGGGTGCGGGGCCGGGGGGGGGCAGTTGGGGGTCCCCGTCCTGCCCCTGCCCTGCCCCTGCCCTGCCGCCCCTCCCCGCTCACGCGGGAGCGGTACCGGTACCTGCGCGCCCAGGCCCGGCCCTGACCCGCTCTCGTGTCTCCGCAGTTCGTGGAAAGCGACGACGACGAGGAGCTGCTGTTCAACGTCCCGTAAGTCCCCGGCCGTGCCGCGCCGTGCCGCGCTGTGCCGCTGCCCGGGCTTGTTGGCCGTGGGGAGCGAGCTGCCGCAGTCCGCTCTCGTTCGGGGAGGACGGCGGTGAAAGCRCCAGGCCTGTGTCTCTTGGCAGGTTTACGGGTAACGTGAAGTTGAAAGGAATAATTGTGATGGGGGAGGACGACGGTACGCATCCAGCAGAGATGAGGCTGTAAGTACGATGAGCGTTAACTTTGCTGGAGCCTGAACTGATCTGACTGACAGCTTGTATCTAATAACGTGTAAATGAGAGCAGTAGTTCTCGCAGTGTTGGCTCTGAACCACTTCACAGCCCCCAAATTACCCAGGGGGTGTGAGAAACCAGCGCAGTCCAGCAATATCTCAGTTGCTCCAGGGCCCGGGAGCAGCAAGGAACTGTCACTTGTATGGGGGTGAATGTGGCTACTCGCTGCTTTTTCTTAGTGAAACCTGACTGCTGACTTTAGTTAAAGTGAGTATTCAGTTTTAATGCTAGTTGTGCGCCATGAAACCAACCTGCAGTAGGTTAAACGAGCCAAAAAGGGGTTATGCTTTGGAGAAGAAATCCGAGAAGGACAGGACCTCTGATGGGAGTGTCCCTTAGCCAGGTGAGGTTTGTCAGGGTCTTGGCAGCAGTCCTGTTACACAGAGCAACGTGTCCTGTTTAGTTCCTGAAGGGAGGGCACTCGTTTTAATATGCCTTTTTTTTTTTTTTTTTATGAAAGATTATTGACTACTCTGCAGTTCCTGCTTGTGAAAAACAAACCTTTACCAGTGAAGTCAGCATTGTCCCCTGTGTTCCACAAACAAGGATGTGGAAGCACGGTCAGAACTTGTGTTAGACATGGAAGCAGCAGGTTCCTGGTCCTGTTGTTGGACTATGCCACTCCTGTGCACTCCTGAGCAAAAATCCCAGTGCTAAATTTGGCTGTGGTTGTAATTATCTGCTAAGGAGCCAGGATTGTTGCACAGGTTTCCACTGGGGGCAGCTGTTCCCGTCTTCCTTTGGTCTCCAGTGCACCASTCTGAGGCTTTTTGAGTGCCCAAATATGCCGAGTTCTGCAGCTCCCCAGCTTTGTTCCTTGCTCTTGCTCGATGTTTCTTCAGGGTGTTTAACATTCTGGAATATGATGCGGCTGCTTTATGGTGGTGTTGGTATTTTCTCCCTTCGGAAACTCTTCTTGCTTTGTCTTCTATTGTTGAAGAGTCTGAGAAGAGCCTGGGTAGTGCTGATGGATGGGGAGGCAACCAATTTGTTGGCCTGTATTTTAATAACTTCCTGGGTTTCCTCCCTCTCTTCCCAGCTTCAAGAACATTCCTCACATGTCCTTCGATGATGCAGCCAGGGAACCAGATCAGATGTTCACCCTGAACCGGGATCTCACGGGAGAACTGGAGTACCCCACCAAGTACGATGCAGACCCATGGCTGGGGGGAGCGTGGGGTGTCACTGCTCCTGAGCTAAGGAGCTGGACTCTTTCTCCAGCCTGCTGACGTGCCCCTGAGTTTTAGGAAAGTGACAGTGGGGGRCAGTTCCTTCCCTTGCACCCCAGTGCTGCACACAGTACAATTTGCCCTCTGGGCTCTGTCCTGCACTTGCCAGGTGAGAGCTCTGGTCCCCAAAGGGGACTGAAAACCCGAGCAGGGGGAGGTCTGCACTGGTGACCCAGGACTCCTCAGGGCTCAGAGTCACCCTGGTGTCCTGTCCCTTGCTCCTGGCCCCAGCAAGGGCTTCCTATGGGCCAGTGGTGAGACACCTGCACACTGCAAGGGTGARGCCAGCTGCTTCTCCTGCTCCTTTAGTCATTTCTCCAAAGACTGACTCAGACTGAGGGTAGGAGCTGCACCCCGTGTGAGCTGAGTGTCTGCTGGGCCAGGGTGCCCTGCTGGGAGAGGAGGGGGTGATGCGGCGAAGAGTCCCCTTCCCCTGCGTCTGGTGTGGCAGCCGCTGTGCAGAGCTCTGGTTTCTGAGTGTTTTCTCTTTCAGAATTGCCCGTTTCTCAAATGTTTACCATCTCTCGATGCACTTTCCGAAGAACTTTGGAGCTGAGACAACAAAGATTTTCTATATAGGCCTGAAAGGAGAGTGGACRGAGGTAGGTGAGAGCAGAGCAAAGTGGAACAAAATAGTGCTATGAATGAAAAAAGAGCTTTAAATCATAGGGTGGAGGTGGAAGGTCTGAGAAGTCTGTTTTGAAGGGACTGGAATTCTGTTGGCCTCTGGACTAATACATTTTATTCTTAATTCAGGCTCATCGCCATGAAGTGACCATCTGCAACTACGAAGCATCAGCAAACCCAGCTGATCACAAGCTGGAACAGATCACTCCACAGACTCACTTCATTTCCTAACAGTGCTATCGGGAATATCCCAAAGGCTCTGGTATAAGTACATGGAATCGATGGAGTGGCTTGGAAGGAAATGATTCCTGAAGCACTGGAGAGTGGTGGAATAGCTTTACTTTTTGGTCTTTGCCTTGGAAAGCAGAGTGCCAWATGTATGAAACGCCTGTACGAAGCTGGGTGATTGCTAAGGTTAATGGCTTGTTGGGTTTTTCACAACGTAGCAGATTTGGCCTCGTAGCGGGAGGTGTGTTCCTTAGGCAGTGGCAAATCGGTGTCTGATATCGTTTASTTCTCTAACTGCCAATAAAATATATTCTGAGGTTCAGAACTACTGCTATGGCCTAGTCACCCAGATTCTTGCTGCCTGAACGTGGGTTAGAGGCAGCAGCTGACTGCTGAGCACAGGAACAGCCTCTAGCTGCTTTTCTGTCCCTGGGTAGGGAGCTGTCGCTGCTGGTGGGCAAGGGTTTGAGCTGAGCAGCGGTTCGGTGCAGCGAGCTTGGCTGCCGCGAGGCCGAGTAGCGGGCCGCACCGCCTCAAGGCTTTGCTGCCCTCCGCGTGCGATGTAAACCGAGCGAACGCGGGGAGCAGCAGCGGAGCGCCGGGTCCCCTAACAGGTGGCAAAGAATCCGCTGGCGCTGAGCGGTGCAGCCGGAGGGGCCGGGAAGCGCGTGCGGCCGCTCGCTGTGCGCGGGGCGGCGCTGCGGCGCTCCGCCGGGCCGGGACCGGCGCTGGGCCCCGCGGGAGGCTCCAGCCTCTCTCCCAATAAAGCCGTGGCGGCCGCAACTGTCTCGTTTCCTTGCTGGCGCGGGGCGGAGCGGCGGGGTTTCCTCCGCGGCCCGCTCCGGCGGGGCGGACCCGACGGCGGCGGAGGCAGCGGCTCCTCCCGCGCCGGGGCCAAAATGGCGGCGCTGGGGCGAGGCGAGGCGTCACTTCCGGCGGGCTGACCCCTGGGCGCCCCCGCGGGCGGCAGGCGGAAGTTCCGGTGGGAGCCGGGAGGAGAGCGCGCGCCGGGCCCCAGCGAGAGCCAGGTGCGGGTTCCCC
>NW_020448197.1:1339083-1344934 GCF_003343035.1 Apteryx rowi | reverse complement strand
CCTGGGCGGGGCTGGGCGGGTGGCTGGTGTCCCAACAGCCCGGCCTTCGCCCCTGCGAGTGGGGGGGAGGCGAAGCGAGCAGCCGTGGGGCGCGCTGGCAAGCGAGAGCGGCAGGGGGGCTCCGGCGTGGCCTTGGCAGGTGGGGCCGAAGAGGGGAGACGAGGGGGCGCGGGGAGCCCTGGGGGGCGACGCTGCAGGCCCTGCAGGGGCGAGGGCCTCCGCGGGGTTAGTTAGCTGCACGCAGCGGGGCTCAGCCGGCCTCGGAGGGAGCACGGCTGTTGGGACCTGTGCGGTGTGCTGGCTCTTAGCTTCCCCTCCTGTGGTTTAAGTGACTTTTTAAGTGTTTTCTGTGGCTGTTGAGTGCTGCTGGGTAGATCACGCAAACCACCGTGCAGCTGGGCTCGGCTGGAGGAAAAGCAGGGTGCTGTGCTGTGCTGTGCTTTGCTTTGCGTTGCAGGAGGTCGGGCATGCGTTGTCCGGGCTGGAGATGAGGCTGTGGGAGGACATGGGGCAGCGATGGGGAGGTGCTGGGATCTCCAGGATGGTCTGTATGGACCCTGCATGAGACAGAGCTCCTTGTTTTTGCATGTAGCGGGAGCTGCACAYTGAGGATTGCGTTTTACACGTGGTTTCTGCGAGGGTTTCTGACCGGGCTGCAGGTGCATGTGCTGTAAGCTGTGATTCCTGTGCTGCGGGAACATGACTGTGTGCGATGTCTCATGCCTCTAATTAGCCTTAGGGCTCTCCTTCCCCGCTGTGCTTGCCAGTGTGTGTTTAATGGAAGGAATGAATTGATTTGACTAAATTACAGTCTGATGCAAGTTGTTGTCCCAGATTCAAAGGGGAAAGCTCTGTAAGAGAGAAAGATGAGAAATCCTGAGGCTGAACTCTCCCAGATTGCAATTCTGACTCTGGAGATCATTGAGGATGAATTTGGATCAGCAGGATTTAAAATGTAGGCTCAGATGCTCCATGCCTTCATGTTCGGAGTGGATGGGAGAGCATCCTGCTTGTACTTAATCAGTCGAGGGGATCAGGGCTGCTCCGCTCAGTGTGGTGTCATTCTTCTGCCTAAAACACAAAAAACATGTCCACTCACGTCCAGCGCTYCCAGGGATGTCGGTGATATCTCTTGGGTGTCACTCAGAAGAGTCCTACAGACTTCCAGTCTTCATGAAAATGCCCAAAAGCCTGACTCCATGAAAAATCAGGGTTCCCATTGACTGTGGAGGCAGGAGGCTCGTGGTGTCTTTTGCAGCTGTGTGCRTGCAGCACGAATGGCAGTTCCCCAGCGGCTGCGCACTTCCGTATCGGTTTGTTGGGTTCACTGTTTGCCCTTGCTTTAGCCGGCTCTTCCTTTCCTCCCCTTGTGACAGCTCCTCGTGCTCCCAGGTCTTATCGGCCTTATCTCGCAGCACTGTCCATATCCTTCCAGTCTGGCTGTTTGCCCCAGCTCCAGCCAGCTTCCCAGGCTGAGTTTCTCCTACGTCCTGTTGTGGTTCCTTTCCCCTGCAAGCTGGGTTAGTTCCCCTCCAGCCCTGTACGTTGCCTCCTGCATTTTCAGCTCTCTTGCCTTTTTCTGCAAGCCTGTCACCTCCCAGCTGTGACCATCTCCTTGGTCCAGCAGTCCAGTCGTCTCCTCCTTTTGTGCTCTAGAAGTTAGGTGACGCGCCGGTCTGGGCCTTGCATAGCAAGAGGGGCCGTGGCTTGGTAGGAAAGGATGATGGTTGACTTCCCCCWGCCCTGATGAAAGTAGCAGCGTCAGCGTGTAACCCCAGAGCACGGCTGTCGCGGCAGGTCTGCGAGTTTCCCGCTTGCGCCTTGTCCTGCTCTCTCCCGGCAGGGCAGTGAGCAGAGCCGGGGTTGCGACCGCTCTGGGGCTGCCGCTGAAATAGCCTGAATTGGATGTAGGCCCCTAAAAAGCGTGGCCCGTTTTTGAGCGTGTGCACTTCCATGCAGGCACAGACCTGCTTTGGGGGCCTTGTCCTTGTTGCGATGTGTTTTGGCCTCAGGGCTGCCCCTGCTTTAGCTGTTCTTGTGGAGGCAGCGTTTGGGCAATGCACCCTCTTCCAGGTATCCCCGGGTTGGGGGTGAGAAACGCTGTAGAGAAGTCTTGGGTGTCTCCAGGAGGTGGACTCCACTGACATGCGGGTGCTGGGGGTGCGTTGGACAGYCTTGACTCTCTTAACCTGGAACCTCCTTGATCAAAGCAAAGACTTGAGTTTGTCTCTGCTCTAGGGAGCACGTTACAGAGCTTGCACGTGTCAGCAGAAGGCTTCAGCCCGTCCTCRTGGTGGCTGAGAGCTCGTGATGTCCCCGGGTAGCTGCTTTTCTCAGGATGGGGTGTGGGAAGCTGTGCTGCAAGGGAGATACTTAATTTACTGCTCCTGTCACCAGGTGTTTTGGCAAGTGCTGCTGTTCTCGCTTGTTGTTTTGACCCTGGCGTACACGTTAGTGTGTGACTCTGGCTGTGAGGTGTGCCAGACCTGAGGAGCGTGTTGTTTCGATGTTTTTGAATCAGGAAACAGCTGATGAACAGTCAGTGAAACGAGTTTGGCAGGTCTTGGCCCAGGCTGGCAGAGGAGGAGGCTGTTTCTGTTGGGTAAGGCYGGCTGGCCGGGGCACCGGCGGTTCGGTGGCTCAGGCAGTCCCGCGCGGCAGAAACCCACTGCGGTTGGCGCTTGCTGTCAGCGCTGCTGAGACGCGGAGGGCTCGAGCAGACCGCAGGGTTCACGTTTGCTCCTGGTAGCAGCCGGGAGACGATGGCAGCGCTGTCAATGTGCTCTGATCTAATTAGCCCAGGGCACAAGCTGCTCTCGTAACTGGAAGTTACGGCCTGTCGCGTGAGATGCGGCAGTTCTAGCAATTTGCACTGGACTGGGAACAAACATCATCAACTGTCGCGTCTCGGCAGGAGGAAGGTGCTGTCGTGGGGTCTGTTAACTGTGTCCCTCGCGACTGCTGGAGTGGAGCCTCCGGCCCTGGAGGTGACGGGGATCCGGAGGCGGCAGCCGGCCCTGGGCGCCAGCAGGAAGCGTGTGGAGGGGGCAGGAGGTGGGTCGCAGGCCAGCRCCTCAGCGCTCCAGTTTCTCCCCAGCTGACTTCGTGGTTGCCCCATAAAAAAGGGCTGAACCCTTTACTAGTGCTGTAAAAGCCTGTGCTGCTGCCCGCTGTGTGCCGAAGGCTGCACGCAGCCCGCGTTTCCTGCTTTCCCGTCGGACCAGATGTGGGTCAGGCTCCTCCTCGGCTCTGCTGGCAGCCGGGAAGGGATGCTGAGGCCACAGGCCACCCGGCCTCCCTCTGCCCACGTTGTTACAGGCATAGAAATAGCCTCGTCTTTGAGGCGCAACAGCGAGAAGCGAGAGCTAATTTTAACACCTCCGACACCACGCACATCCCCGCTCGCGCACATCCCCACGCGCCTCCGGTGCTGCGCCGTGGGAAGCGTTCGCTGCTTCCTGGCTCTCCCGCGTTGCCAGGCTGGGGCCGGAGCTGGGCTGTCCCGCGAGCCTCCTCACGGTGAGTCTTGGGAGGCTGCTGGAGGTGCCGCAGCCCCCGCCGGCCTCGGGGGAAGCGGGGGGTCGTACCCCGCGCAGACCGGAGGGGAGGCTTAGGCTGGCTGCGGGGTTGGGATTTAAAGGTTGCAGCTCTCCCCAGGGAGAGCCCGGCGGTGCCTGAGCCCTGGCCCTGCCCCCGGGGGTGTCTGTGACGACAAGGAGGGCGGCAGGGATTTCCCTGAAATGTCAGGAGTCCCTGTGTTCTCTCTGACGCTCTGAGCGGGTGTCTGCCACGCTTGGGCTGCTTTGACTCCGTGCTCAGGCCTGGAGGAAAGTGTCGAGCTCTGCGCTGCTGGTGAGGACGTCGCCTGGGACCCCGGCGGGCTGGGGCAGCGCGTGGTCCGTGGGTCCGCTGGGCTGCCAACGGCTGGGCGCGTCGTGTCTCCAGGTGGGAGAGCTGCCGGGCCGGGAGCCCTCAGCACCGGTGTCCCGTGCGCCCAGGCCACGTTGGGTCAAGCTTCACTGCCCGTGTCCTCATTTGTGTCCACTGCGGAGAGAGCAGCTTTGAGGGAACGAGTCTCTGGGCTCGGGTCAGAGCCAAGGGGGTCTTTGTGGCGGCTGTTCCTCGCTCAGTTCCCTTCTTGCACTCCTCACGAGCTGCCCTCCCTGCGTAASAGTCCCCTGCCAGCGGAGCTAGCCCGGACTGGGCGTTAAACGTTGAAGCCTTCGTGTACTACTCCACATCCCCCAGAATAGCTGGTCCCCCTGGAGCGAACTGCTGCCAGGAAGGAAGAGAGTTTTATTTCCTGCCTAACTTTGCCCCTCTCTCCTGCAGGTGCCAGTGTCAGAGTCCTTCTCGGTGTATGTGTGGTAACAACATGTCTGTCCCCCTCCTTGCCGATGCAGTGACTGTCTCAGGGGCAGAGCGGGAGACTGCTGCGGTAAGGGTGCTGCGCGCGGGGCCCGGCCGGCTGGGACGGGCTCCCGCTTCTGTCTCGTTCTTCTTTCCTTTTAGCGCTATTAAAGATGAGCTGTTTCGTGTGGCTCAGAGGGGGCTGTGAACTGAGCCTGTGATGCCTTAGCTCTTCAAACATGCATCTTAGTGGCTGGTTAAAGGAGGTGCAGGACCAGCAAGGTCTCCTTTGGCTGGGGAGAAGTAACTGGTCCCTCTGGGCTGGGCTGGGCTGTTACTGGTGCTTGGCCCAGCGCAGAAGCAACAGGCACAACCTCACAGCCTGTCTTAGATTTAAGCCTGTAGAGGATGGGTTTTTGCAAGGCTTTGGTAAGCTCAGCCTCCTCTCAAACTGGTGTCATCCAGGCATCATGAGATGGTCCATCACTGACTGGTTCTCTGCYCTAAGCTGGGCAGCCAAGGGAGCAGATGACACCCACAACCTGGCTGTGACAGCGGATGCTGGCACGATGATGATGGTGTACCTGTTCCACCCATGCGTCATGCTCAGAGATGCAGAGACGTGTCATTAGCGTTGGCTATTTCCTGCCCAGTTGAGTCTCTTCTAGTTTAGTCACTACGTGGCCTTTTGCCACGTCCCTGCTGCTTCCCTGCRAGCCCAGCGCTGTCTCCCTCCCAGGGCCCCAGCTGTCGCACCAGCTAACTCTTTTGTTTTTCTGCTTGATTTAACAGGTCATTTTTTTACATGGGCTTGGAGACACGGGGTGAGTATTCCTGGATCCAGCTCTGACTGTGACGCGTGGCTCGCTGGACGCCTGGCCCTGCTTTGACGGGCTGGCAGGATGCCCTGTTTGCTAGCAGATGAGCTGGGGTGGATGCGCTGAGAGAGCCCGGGCCTGGCCGCTTGCTGCCAGCCCCACGGCTGCTCTCCGCAGGGGTCACTCCGAGATTTGTCTCGGGCTTTGATCTCGGCCATGATAGCCCTAATAGGGGATTTCTGGCCAGCAGCTGTGTGCGCTTCAGCTTGAATATTTATGAGCCCAGCAGCCCGACAGCCCCCCGCCCCCTGCGGGTTTGATTTTCTGCTTTCTTTAAGGCAAGCAGATAAGCACTGCAGTTTTTTCTGTCCTTGGGAGGGCTGGGAGCGGGGTTGTGCCTAGGTGAGTGCATCTCCGTGCGTCTCGCAAGGCCACGTTAGAGGACAGCGGCAGATACAGCAGTAACAAAAGAATTTTCCCTGCAGAGGAGGTTCTCTCTCCTCCCTTGCTGATAGCAGCTCCTCTGCCTCGAACTGCTGGGCTCTGTGTGCTGCATTTGCCCRTAGAGGAGATCTGTACCGGGGATTTGCACTGGGCTGCAGGCTGCTGGGTGGGTAGGAGCTGGTGCAACAGAGCATCAGGGCAGGGAAAGGGGCTCAGCAGCTTGGAGAGAACCTGTCCTT
>NW_020448197.1:1327473-1338987 GCF_003343035.1 Apteryx rowi | reverse complement strand
GGGTGGGGGGGGAATCCCTTGCATCCAGAATGCTAAGGCAAGCTTTGAACTGCTGCTTCTCCTCTCTCCCCAGGCACAGCTGGGCTGACGCTCTCTCCTCCATCCGCCTCCCCTACGTGAAATATATTTGCCCTCATGCGTAAGTGCCACCCTTGCCTCGCGAGGGGCCTTGGGAGGGCCTGGGTGGGTGGTTGCACTGGGCACCTGCCCCCCTGAGTGTCCGGGGGGGCAGACCGGGGCCTGTCCCCGCGGGGCTGCGCGGTGAGGCTTGCTCTCCTGCTGCGGGCGGTGGGTGCCGGGGCCCCTCGCCTRACGTTTTCTGCCTGCAGGCAGAGGGGTTCCCCGCAGAGCCCGTCAGTGCGGGAACTGCTGCTCTGAGTCTGGTTTCTCCTCTGGCTCCTCAACCTCTCCCTGATGGCTGCAGTGAAAGCCATGAGCACCGGAGCTCCTACCCCTTCCCCTTCCTCCTGGTTGGGGGCTGGGCAGGAGGGGGGCCAGCAGAAAGGGAAGGAAATGCTCCTCCCCGTGTCCTGCTGAGCCTGTCCCCAGTGTCAGTAGCAGCCCGAGCAGGGATGCACTCACCGAGCTGGCAGAGCTCCATCGCGGCATCCGCAGCAGCAGGGACCTCAGCTTCCCGGTGTCCCGCGTCTGAGCAACTCCCGGCTCGGCAGCAGCAACAAACAGGAGAGGCAGGCGCAGGTGCTCGCGTCCCCGGGGGGGCTGCTTGGCAACGCCGTGGAACAGCCAGCTCGGCGGGACCTGCTCTGGGCTCAGGGGAGCTCCCCGGGATCTCCCTGCGGCCCCCGGAGCCGGCCGGGGTGGCACTGACCTGCCACTGTGCCTTGGCAGAGATGTCCTACGCCATGGGCAGGGAGGCTGGACCCCCCGCTCCCCTYGGCACTGACTCGCTTCTCTTGCGCTTGAACTGAAACACAAACTCTTTTCTCTGCAGGCCCCGGATCCCCGTAACCCTCAACATGAAGATGGTCATGCCCTCCTGGTCAGTGCTCTCGGCGGCAGGGCTGTACGAGGCGGGGGGCTCTCCGGGAGCAGGGGGGACCTTGGGTGCTTTTGGGGGGTGAGAGGAGTCGGAGGGGTTAGAGAGACAAAATCCACCATCCTGGAAGAGTCAGGGGAAGGGCAGAGCACACCTAACTCCCTCCTCCCTGTGCCCTGGGTGCTCGGAGAGTTTCGGGGTTGACCTTGCTTGTTCTCCCAGGTTTGATCTGATGGGGTTGAGTCCGGACGCACCCGAGGATGAAGCTGGGATCAAGAAAGCTGCAGAAAACAGTAAGAGGCTCTGGGGAGGGGGAAGCCCTGGGCTCCTCTCTCTCTGTGGGGCAGGAGTTGGTGTCTTCCCTCCACCTCTCCTTTCTTTCCGCTGTCCCGTGGTCCCAGCCCACCTTCACTGAGACCAAGCGCATTCAGTCCATGAGGCCTCGGGTGATGCTGATCAGCCCCAGTATCTTTTACTGACCCATCTCTCTGGCTTCTTCCAGTTAAAGCAATTATTGAGCACGAGGTCAAGAACGGGATCCCACCCAACCGCATCATCCTGGGGGGCTTCTCACAGGTGAGCTGGGCTGCGCGGGCGGAGGCAGAGCAGATTTGGGCTTCAGTCTCCTCTCCCCCTCCACGGACACCCCTCAAAGGGAGCACCAGATCCCCTGCGGCRGGGAGGCACGGGACGAGCTGGGGCTGGCGGGTGGCCGGGGTGGCAGGTCTCCCCGCGATGCTGACAGACTTTCTCGTCTTTGCCGGTGGCAGGGTGGCGCCTTGTCGCTGTACACGGCTCTCACCTGCCAGCACCAGCTGGCTGGCATCGTGGCGCTCAGCTGCTGGCTCCCRCTGCACAAGGCCTTCCCGCAGGTATGCTACCCCGCGTCCGCAGAGAGGGGCAGCGGGGACGGGGGGGAGCGTCTGAGCCCAGCCCGGGGCTTTTGGAGGCGGTGGGTGCTTACTCCTACCCCCCTGCTCAGGCCTGGGGCAGGTGAAGGCACAGCGGAGATCGTGGCGTCTGCCCCGCAGCGAGCCCTGCCGCTCCCCCGACCTCCTCTCGCCCGCTGGGCAGCAGCTCAGTCCGGGCGGCAGCCGGGGAGGAGGCGTCTGGCGGCAGGGCAGCAGCCGCTGTGCGAGCAGCTCTCCCACGTCCCTCTCAAGGAGAAGAGCTGCCAGGTGACAGGGACAGGGATAAAGCACCTGTCCTGTTCCCTGCTTGGGATCCCCTCTCCTGGGCACCCCTGAATGCTTCCTCCCTTGCCACAGGCGGCGAGTAACAGCATGAACAAGGACATCGCCATCCTACAGTGTCACGGGGAGATGGACCCCATGATCCCCGTCCGCTTCGGGGCCCTCACTGCTGAGAAGCTGAAATCTGTCGTCACTCCCACCAAGGTCCAGTTTAAAACCTACCCCGGAGTGATGCACAGTTCCTGTCCTCAGGTCAGTGCCCGGGGGCGGAGAGAGGGGACAGGGCTGTCACGGGCTGGTCTTGCCTTTGGGAATGACACCTGCCCGTGGGCAGGGCAGGGCTTGAAACCAGGGAGTAAATCTGCTGCATCCAGGGCATGTGAGACATGTTTGTTCCCTGTTTTATCCCGGAGGAGGCTGTGTAGCGCTTGTGCCCCGCGTGCTGGGAAGAGCCTGGTTCGGGGCATGGCCAGGAACGTGCCGCATCTGCAGCACTGTCCTTGCTGCGTCGAACGCCGGCGTCTCGCGGGCTCCCTGCCCGCCGGCCCCGGCGTGACGGGCTCTGTGGTCTCTGCAGGAGATGATGGCGGTGAAGGAGTTCATTGAGAAGCTGCTGCCCCGGATCTAAGCGGAGCCAATCGAGACTGTCGCAGGGAAGGACGCCAAGGTCGCAGCCGCCGATCTTTCCCCCGTGACCTGTCAGCTGCAAACGGAAGCCATGGCAACCAACCTCACCTCCCGTCGTGCCCCCGGCCGCCGCCTCTCCCCGTCTCTTAGCACCGCGTCCTCTCCGGCTGGGGGTGCCCCGTCTCTCCCTGCTGCTCTCGGAGCTGAGATTGGAGCTGTCTAAGGCAAGTCTTCAAGTGGCCTTTTCTCTCCTCCTCTTGCTCCGAGCGGCTTCTGCGGAGGTTCCCATCCCCTCGATTCCCTGTTCAGGCACTGCAGCGTGTGGGGCAGGCGAGGTTTTATTTGTTACAGTATTAGGGGTGGGACATGCCCCCACGTGGCGGGAGGAGTGGTGTGGGCACAGGGCAGGGCTCGGGCACCCTCCAGAGCCCCTCTTGGCCCAGAGCAGCCGAGGCTCCTTCTCTGCCCTCAGCTTGGCTTCTCTGGCTGCTCTTGGTCCCTGCTCAGGTGATTCACGGGTTTTCGATTGCAGTTCAGGAACCCGCGACTCTCCTGCGAGCGCCTAAAGGCCCAGGGAGAGGCTCTGCTCTGGGCTGGGACCTTCCAAGGCTGCTCTGTCTCCCAGGCACTGACAGGATGGCGTCCGCGCGGCCCCTGCAACTCCCGTGTCATCGCACGGGGCTGCAGCCCCTGCCCTGTCGCACACGCACACTCCTCCCCGCGCGCGCGCGCCCGCCGCGGCCTCACACCCTGCTCCAGCAATCTCTGCCGCCGGCCCGCGGCAGCTCTGTCCTCCTCGAGATAATCTTCCTCCTCCTCTTGTTGCTTTTACAATCTCCTCCTCTGCCCTGCGTGGGGGGATGGTGAGACACGTCTCCCCCCCTCAGCCCAGCTCTGCGCGCTCAGAGCCCCAGGCAAAGCCCTGCCGTTTACAGCTGGCTTCCCAGCGGCTTTGCCGCGAAGCCGCCCAGCACTGGCCCCGGTCCTTCGTGTCTCTCTTGCTGCTACTCCTCCTTCCCTTTGAACTTGGGCTGGCTCAGGGGTGGGAGAGGAGAGGTGAGGAGAGGGCTCCAGGCCTGGAGGGTCAGCTCCTGTCCCAGGCTGGCGTAGCTGGAGGAAGCATCATCTCACCAGCATCTAGCGCTAGGGAGGTGCCGTGCCCCATCCTGCGGGCCGGCACTGAGCTCTCCTTGCTCCCCCGCGCCGGGGCGAAGGCTGCAGCCCCTGTTGGCCTTCCCATGTACAATCAGAGGGTGCCCGGCGGCTGCCCGGGGCCCTCGCTGCGCCTGCCTCAACCAGCTGGCTGGAGGCTGCAGCCAAGGCGTCTCCCTTCCCTTGGTGGTGGTCGGTCCGGGGCGATCGGCTGTGCTGGYGCCTGAGGGAGGTTGTCACAGGCCAACGCGCAGGGCTAGGAACAGCCGGCAGAGCCGCCCCCCGGGGGCATGGGGGCTTCGTTCCTACTGTGGCCTGTCTCTCGGCTGCCCGCTCCCCTCCCGCAGGGCCGAGGGCACTTGCTGTTGAGCAGCGCTGCCCTTCTCTCCTCTCCTCTCCTCCCCTCCATGGGCTGAGCCCACAGCACTGTTGGGCCCTTCCGGGCTGGAGCCGTAAATGTCTTTTAAAGAACCCGCCCAGGCTAAGGGCCGTCGCTCCCTCCCRCGCGCTCCGGCTGTCGGGCGATGCCCCATCCTGCCCCCTTGCACCGCAGAGCCTCCGCTCGGCGCCCCGTGGTCAGCAGCGGGCTGTGGCCAGCACCCCAGTACCAGGGCTGGCACCTCCCTGAGGGTGACGGCAGGGCGAGGGGCTAATCCAGCCCCACTGCCCGGGCACTGCCGTGCGAGGCAGAGCCGGTGCTGGCCTGTGCCGCAGCTGCCCTGCCAGCCGGGCTGGCCGCGTGCAGGCAGGGAGGGGGTCTCACCTGCTGGCAGCTCTGCTGCAGCCTCCTGCTTGAGCTGCGCCCTCCCCGCCTGGGATGTGCAAAGCAATAACCCGCTCTCCGGAGACTCGGGTCTGTCAGACCCATTCTTGGTTGGTTTCTTGGTTTGTTTTGGGTTTTCTTTCTTTAGGAAGTCTTAAACCAGCAAACTTGCTGCTGGCGTAGGGGGAAGCCGGGCTCTTCCCTGTGCTTGGGGTTCAGTCCCGCTGTTTCTTCTACGTCGTGTCTGTTTAAAGCTGCTGTGTCCTGCCCTCCCCTGCTTGCGGCGGGTGGGAGGGGAGGTGAGGGGCTCGCTGGGCCGGGGAAACGCAGCTCCCTGGAGGTTACGTTAGGGCTGGCGGACGTACCGACCTATTTGACTGTGAACTGGAACCTTGTGCGTCGCGAGGGGCCGGCGTGGGCCCACGACTCGTGGCCATCCTCGGGCACGGTGTGGGTGGCTGCGCTGGCCTGCTCGCAGAGCATTCCTGCTCGCTCCCTGCGTGGGCAGCACGCGCCTCGCCGGGGTGGCCGGGGCCGAGGCCGTGCTGAGGACCCGGGAGGGAGAACGGCTTCTCTCCATTCCTCAATACAGCTATTTTTTTTTTCCTCCTCTCTCTTGTCTTCCTTGTACATGTTTGGGGTTGTTTTTGGTGTGTGTTCCACAGAGTCAGATACAAGGTTAAATAAATCATAAACCTCTCCCAGAGCTGAGCCRGCGTCGTTCATGGCTGGGCAGGAAGGCTGTGAGCACCTCCTTAACAGAGGCGCTGGTTCACGGCTGAGTGGATAAGCACGACGCCCCAGGGCGCCTGCTCTGGCTGCTGGGGCCCTGGCTGAGGGTAAGCAGAACACAGCTGCTACTTAGAAAGTAAGAAAGTTTATTTAAAAACAAATCAAAAGCTCCATTCATAATTTAGTAGCATAAGTTATTAATCCAAGTGACAGCAAACCAGACCGGCTGCATCATCACTGCCTAACGAAGCCGTTAGAGCTGCCAGTAATAAATAGGACCAGTATTTGACAGCCAAGTGGAGCCTTCTCCTGGGCAGCCCTTGGCCACACGGTTATGGAAGTGGCTGCCACAGGCAACTTAGAAGCGAAACCAGACACCAGCCAGCTCTGAATTCCTGATGCCCGGCACGGAGACAYGGTCCTTGGGGCTGAGGGAGCCACATGGCTGGGACCAGCGCTGGTGGCCGTGATCACTCGCCCAAGCACGTCGGGGTTGCTTTGCTAACCGGTGCCTGGGAGCTGGGGGGCCGCGGGCCTGGGCTCCGCTGGCTGGGCAGGAGGGGAGGGGAGATGCGAGTCTGGCCCCAGGCCCGCACTGGGGGCAGGCGAAGCAGCGCAGCCCCCAGGGCTGGGGGAAGGAGCCACTGCCACTTCGTGGGGCCAACGGCCTCAGGCTGTGACTGCGGGTCCCTGTGGGGGTGAGGGGAAGATGTGGCAGCCTGAGGCCATGAGGTAGGTGAGGGAGGCAGCAGCCGTCTCTGGCCCCAGGCCTGGGGGGCAGTGGGGGCCCCACGCAGGTGGCAGGAACCTCCCCCTGCTCCCGGACCTGGGGAAGCAGAGGGCCAGGCTGGGAATGGGATGGCCCAGGAGCAGCTCCAGCAGCGGTTGCAGGGCCCAGCTGAGCAGCTTCTCCTTGCTGAGGCCAGCAGCAGCCCCGGTACGTTCCCACAAGGGGATTTTCTGCCCTAGGCCAAGGCCAGGCCCCGGCTCTGCTTTTCCTTGCGTTCCTGGTCTATGAGATGAAGAGGACCTGGGGGGAGGGGGAGGAAGAACAGGGAGGAGGCTGAGGGGCCTCCCACCCCATGCAAAAGGTAGGTGGGTGGGAGGGAAGGGTTGGAAATTCATCCGGGACTATCGCAACCGCACTAGGACCTTGCGAGGGTGCAGGCAGGGCCGCCGAGCAAGGGCCTGCAGCAGCCGGACGTGCCCGCGGCCCTGTAGCCTGGCTCAGTTCTTGCTGAAGCCCGTGGGATTCTGCAGCTGCCACCGCCACAGGTCCTCGCCTGCAACAGGAGAGGGATGGGGGTGAGGGACGGGGCAGGAGGGGGCAGCCGGCGGTGGCACGGCAGGCCGGGGAGGGGGGTTGCTCTTACACATCTTGTCCAAGCCAAAAGCAGCCTTCCAGCCCAGCTCGCGCTCAGCCAGCGCCGGGTTGGCGTAGCAGGAGGCCACGTCTCCCTCCCGCCGGCCCGTGATCTTGTACTTGATCTGTGGGAAAAGCAGCGCCATGGGGACGGGGGGGCTCCCGTGGCTCAGCTGAGGGGACTCGCACCTTCTCCAGCGCCCGGGAGCGGGGATGGGGACAGGAGCTGCGGTCTGGGAGCTGCGGGAGCGGAGCCAGCAGCTGCCACAAACGCACGCGAGGGCTGCCGGGGCACCGGCTGGCTCCGTGCTCCCTGCAGGCCGTGGCTCTGACCTTACCTCCCTCCCCGAGGCTTTCTCCATGGCCCGGACCATCTGGAGGACAGAATAGCCGGTGCCTGTGCCCAGATTGTAGATCTGCAAGGAGGATAAGGGACAAGTGTCGACTCCTTCTGCATGGGCAGAAGGGCAAAGCCTCCCCTTAGCTCCCCGCAGGCTGCGAGAGCTCAGCCTGGGCCCTGCCACAGGGGCTTTAGTCTTCGCAAGCCTTGGGGGAAGGGTCTGGGGGGCCGCAGCCGTGGCTGGGCCCGTGCTGGGCTCCCGGCGGCTCAGGGGATGGGGGAAAAGTCAGTGCTCTCCTTCACCGCTGCCCTCTGCCCGTCCTCTCAGCGCGCTGCCCTCACTCCCTGGGGCGCTTGCTTTGCGGCGGGACACAAGTAGAGCGAGAGAAACGTTGCAAATCCCCATTAAGGCAGAAGACACAGGGGCAGTGGGGACAGATGGGCCTGCGAGCACAGCCTGGGGCAGGGGGGGGGACGGGGCTGCCCCATCCCTGGGTGCAGGAGGGGTCAGAGCCCTCCCAGCTCCACCCTGGGCCCGTGCCCGCGAGGCTGTGGGTCCCCTGCAGCGCACGGAGCGCCCCGCACCCGTCCCTGCCCCACAGCCACGGCGCTCCCAGTACCTTGCAGCCGCAGTTTTCTTTGAGCTTCTTCAAAGCAGCGATATGGCCCTTGGCCAAATCCACAACGTGGATGTAATCCCTGACACCTGCGGGGACAGGGAAGGTGAGCGCGCGGCCCTCCCGCCCGGGGCGCAGCCACGCTGGGGAGCCGCTCTGCCTGCCCGGGGGGGCCAAACCGCAACGCACCCGTTCCATCATCTGTCTTGTAGTCGTCCCCGAACACGCTCAGGACGTCCCGGCGCCCCACTGCCACCTGCACGGAGACAAGCCTGTGAGAGCCCAGCCCGCCTGCGCGACGTGCACGGGAAACACGAACCCTGGGGTCCTCAACGGCTGCAGCCGGGCAGTACCTGAGCCACGTAAGGCATGAGGTTGTTCGGAATCCCTTGAGGATCTTCTCCGATCATGCCTGACTCATGGGCACCGATAGGGTTGAAATAGCGCAGGATAACAGCGTTCCAGTCCTAGGAAGACACACACACACACAGGACTGTCTGGGGAGGGTGCAACGTTCCCGGTGACAGTCCCCAGGCTGTTTGGGGGTGTAGGGAGCTGTGCAGCGCTGCCTGGCCTGGCTGGGCAGCCATAACCCCAACCCCGGAGCACTCCAAGGGGAAAGGCCTCAGCTCCCGGCCCTGTGCGCCTCAGGGTGGCTCCTCACCTTCTCCGCTTGGCAGAGATCTCGAATCATCTCCTCAATGAAGTACTTGGATTTGCCGTAGGGGTTGGTGCAGCCTCCAACGGGGTGGTTCTCGTCCAGGGGCAGGTACTTGGGGTCTCCGTAGACAGTGGCAGAGCTGCTGAACACGATGTTCCTCACGCCGTGGGCTTTCATGGCCTGGGGGAGCAGGGACCACACGCCACTGAGCCAGGGAGCGCCATGCCCCCAGCTCAGCCATGCGGCTCACCCCTCCGTGGACACCTTACAGGTCACGCCAGGCAGGGCCGAGTCCCCAGGGGCTCAGAGGGTCCGGCCATCCCAGTCCCCAGCCCAGGGGAACATTAAAGAACCCCAAAGAAAGATTTTGTGCTTTCCGTCCTCATGGGAACAGGCAGGCAGGGACAAGCAGGCAGGACCCCTGCTAGCACCACTCGCCTCCTCTCCGTGCAGGCAGCAGCCCAGCGAAGGCCCTTCGATCCTGCCCGTGCAGCACCAAACTGGGCTGCGGCGTGATGGCAGGGTCACCCGCTGCTGGGTTCCTCTGCCCTCAGGACCCCGCGTTTGTTGAAACGCGCCGGCAGCCCCCTGCCACCCCCTGCCCTGCAGCTCCCGCTGCGCTTTGCTCCCCAGGCAGCCGCTTCCCCCCCGGGCCACACGCAGCTCAGCACCACGCGCTGCCTCCCGGCTCTGCTCACCTCCAGCAGCCGGATGGTGCCGGTGAGGTTCACCCTGTAGTACTCCAGGGGCTTCTGCACAGACTCCCCCACCGCCTTCAGCCCCGCAAAGTGCATCACGGCCGAGAAGTGGTGCTGCAGAGGGAGGAAGAGCCCTGTATTAGCGCCACAGCAAAGGGAGATCGGGGGTAGCTCCTGGTTTTTCATCACTGCTGGTTCTGGGTGCAAAGGGGGCTTGTCAATTAAGGTTAATTTATTCTGGGATAAAAGGAAGGGCCTGCACGGTCAGGAAGAACATTTCCTTCAGAGAGAAAGGCAGAGACTCGAGGCAGAAGCCAGTCCGAAGTCTCTCCCGGAGCACCACTCAGCTGCCTCACATGGTCTCCGTTGCCCACAGAGGAGCATTCACTGGTCACAGCATGTCCTCAGTGCTGTCCTCTCCTCTCGCCTCCTGCCCACTTCACCTCCCTCTCCTGCCTCCCGGCCCCAGCACGAACCCCTTCGCACTGCCCCAACCTCAGAGAGCGCACGAGGCCACCCTGGGACATTGCAGCTCCTGCTCTCACCTTGCTGAAGAGCTCCTGCAGCGCTGCCGCATCTGTGATATCCAGCTCCTGGAAAAGGATGGGCTGGTGCACGATCTGCTGCACACGCCGGAGGCTCTCAGGGAGCACATCTGCCCCTGGGGAAGTGGAAAGGGGTTAGGCACTGGGATGGATGAGTTCCCAGCACAGGCTGACAGGGCTGAGCCCATTGCATGGGGAGGGACAAGGCTTTCCGTACCTCGGATGGCATTGTGAAAGTTGTCTATGACCACAGGGACGTAGCCGGCCTCCACCAGCTCCAGCACGCAGTGGCTGCCGATATAACCAGCTCCACCAGTCACCAGGATCTTCTCCGCCATCATTACCTGGGGAGGGAAGACCCTTCAAGGCAGAGCACAGTGTGGAGCGGCCTGAGGCGGTGCGATGGCCAGGAGCTCGGGCAGGGCAGGGCGGGTTTGGAGGCTGTCACGTCAGCGCTGCCTCTAGGCCCTCCCAGCCTGGCACCAGTCCGGAGAGGAACCGGCTGGGCAGGTCGTAGCACACCCTTGTCCATGGGAATCGCGCATCCGGGTCTGGGAGGGTTTATTGCTTTTCTGACATTTGTCACAGCTTGAATCCAACCAAGATCCTGGTGTTACCCATATCCTTCAGCACAAATCCCTCAGGCTAATTAATGGCATTAATTTGGGGGTCACTACAAGGGGCATCAGCTCTGTCCTTTTCTCATTGTTCCCTGTTTTCTCTCTGGCTCTGATGCCCCTGCCTCTACAGTGGTGCCCCCAGTCCTCACAGCCTCCCTTCCCAGCCCCAGCTCTGGCCCCTCTCTGTTTCCGCTTCCCAGGGAGGTAGGCGCTGGGTCACTACAGATTACAGGGATATTTGTTGGCATACACAAGCCCAGCAGAGACATGGAAAATATCCTACAAAGAAACCTTTGTCCCTTGGAGCAGAGGGCTAAAAGACACCAGCCCCACCAGCACCTACAGCCCAGCAGTTCTTGCTGCTCCTACCCAGTGGGAAGAAGAGAGAATTGACTTTATTATCAGGGAATATGGAGGCATCACAGGGAAAACTTCCTCCCTGAGTGACTTCAGAGAAAGTCACTCTCAGCACAGAGTTTCCAACTCAAACCCACCCAGCTGAAACCGTTAAACAATCATCATCTGCAAACAGGCCAGCAGAAAGCTGGGATCTCTTGCCAGGCTGCCCAGTCCTGCTCCAGCAGCCAGCAAGGGCATCTCCAGGGAAAGTCATGGCCTGAGCTGGGCAAGACAAGGGCCAGAAAAATAAAATAAAGCTGCTTTTTGCCCAACAGATAAGCAGTAAGTGGGACAGGGCACGGCCAGCGGGACAGGGTGTGACTATGGCACAGCTAGTGCCACAGGGCACGGCCAGCGGGATGGGGCACGGCCGGCGGAACGGGGTGCAGACGTGGCACAGCAATGGGACAGGGTCACCTGTGGGGCTGGGGTTACCTGAGGGGGCCAGGGGTTACCTGCGGGGCTGGGGTTGGGGCTACCTGAGGAGCTGGGACCGGGGCTACCTGTGGGGCCAGGGGTGACCTGAGGGGCTGGGTATTACCTGAGGGGGAAGGGCTGGGGGGTTACCTGTGGGGCCCGGGGATGATTTATGGGGCTGGGGCTGAGCTGTGGGGCCGGGGGTGGCCTCAGAGCCCGGGGGCTGCTTGTGGGGTGGGGACGGCCGTTACCTCAGGGCCCGGGAGCGGGGCTACCGGTGGGGTCGGGGCCCAGAGCGGCCTGCGGGGCGGGGACGGGGATGGGGCTCGCCTCAGCGCTAGGCCGGGGTTACCTCAGGGGCCGGGCCGGGCCTGGCCGCGTCTCCCCGCC
>NW_020448197.1:1127753-1327356 GCF_003343035.1 Apteryx rowi | reverse complement strand
CGGGCCCTGCCCGCCCCGCCCGCCCCCCGCGCTGCCACGCGCACCGCTGCCCCATGGAGACGCGTCACCGCCACGCCAAGTACGGGGCGGCGGCGGGGCCAAAAGCCACGGCGCGCGCAGGCGCGGGCGCGACCACGAGGGAGAGGCGGGAGGGGGGGCGCGGCTAAGGGGCTGCGGCCATTGGTGCTCCCGGGGGGAGGGCGGGGCTGGATTAGACCATGCGTGCGGTGGGGCGGGGGGGGAAGAAGCAGGGCCGGCCCCGCACCGCCCCCCGGCGGCCGGCCCGCGGGTTGAAAAACGCGGATTTATTTAAAACAGCACAGTTTATTGAAGCGGTACAGGGTGTTTAAGCGGCGTAGAGAAACACGGAGGGGTAGTCTTGTGAGCAGCACAGACAGTCAAAGAAACACGCAGCAAGAGGGTACAAAACAAGCCCACCAGGCCCAAAAACAACATTCTGCAATTATCTCTGCTTTCAAAAATAATTTATTTGATAGTTTATTTTAAATAGGAAGGATAGCAAGGAGCCTGCTCTAGAACCTGTCTACCGCTGAGGAGTACACACACGCACAGAATAAGCCTGCTTCAAAGCGTCTGCTCCCTGTGGACAGACTGCAGGCCACCACAGTACAGTGTTTCCTCCAAGAGTGAGTGCTGCAGGAACAGGCACTTGGAACGAAATGAGCAGCAAAAGCTCTTTTCCTGGCTTCATTAAAACGGATTTCTAGTATTTTAGAATATTAAATAATATGTTTATTACTCCTACTATTTAAAAGTATCTTACAACAGATACAGTCCTTTGTTACAATCCTTAAATGCTAAGACAGAACATCCACAGTTGCTCCTTGATCCTCGCTTTGAATCACATAGGAGCATCTTTCAGCTTCAGTCTTAACAGTTGTAGCTTTTTTTCCTGACAGGAGGAGAAAGAAGGGCAGAAGGGTCAAGCCTGACCTGGAGAAGTGCTCTGACCAGAAGAGCTGGGGTTTATCCTTTGCTGGTTATTTATGGCAACATACTCTTGAGGTAGAATTTACCGGACACTGTTCTGAGCCGATGCCAGAGACTGCAGCGCTTTGTTCTCTATGCAAAGGCAGTGGTGCATCCTCTACTTCTCCCTCAGACTGAGTCCCCTCCCCAAGGAAAGTGTTTAACGTGTTCAAGGTTGGATAGAGTATTCTTGTTTCTTTTCATTTCTTCATAGATTCTAGTGAATTATGCACTTCCTCTCAGAGCACTGAAGGACAGAGGCAGCAGAAAGGAAGGGAAACCTGGCCAATTCCAGATCCTTGCTTTCTTCTCCGACTTGATTCAAGGACAAACTTGACTCAGTATCACAGTCTACAGGTTGCCTGGGACACTTTGGAATTGGTTCTTCTGTTCAGAGCATTGCAAATAAATGTACCTGTATCCATCAGCTTCTGCAGATCCACACCCTGAATGGGATGAAGAATACAACACGCATTGGTACCCGTTCTGCCCCGTAAAGCCGCCCAGTAACAACTCATCCCTGGGACAGATCAGTAGCAGGGGGAAAGGGAGGCTGAAGGGTATTTTAACAAGACCCTCAGTGCCAGCTGCTCGCTAGTGCGGTTCTGACAGCGACTGTCTAATTGCACAGCACTGCTCTGAAAGAGGGGCAGGAGGAAACGCTCCCAACAGCGCAGGCAGTGAGATTGCGCAGCAGAACAAGGCCTTCAGCCAGACAAACAGAACCGTAGCACGAGAGGCTCTGCAGCTCCGGGCAAAGGCTACTTGCACTCACCGTGTGGATCCCCAGGCCGTTCAGCATGTACACCAAGTCCTCCGTAGCAACATTTCCTGACGCTCCTTGGGCATAGGGGCAGCCTCCAAGACCAGCAACGGAAGCATCAACCACGCTCACACCCATCTGTGAACAAAGTTATCATTTGTAAAATCCTATTAAAGGACAGATTATGGTCCTGTTCCGAAAACCTATAGTTCACAAGCAAGCAGAGAAAAAACTCAAGGAAAGATGCAACACTGCAAAGAAACCACCTTACCTGAAGTGCTACCAAGATGTTGGCAAGAGCTTGCCCGTAAGTATCGTGGCAGTGAACAGCAAGAGCCCCAACTGGCACCTCTTTCATGACTGCTGTCAGCATCTCTTTCATGCTTCCTGGGGTCCCAATGCCAATGGTGTCACCAAGGGAAATCTCGTAACACCCCATCGAGTACATCTTCTTGGAGACCTGTCCAAAGGCCAAGATGCTTACTGAGAAAACATCCTTGTCATTACCTTTGCCAGGGCTGGATACCTGCTGTACAGCGTAACCACAGCACGCACAACAGCCATGGCTAATCGCTGGGAGATTCTTCTCCAGGTACAAAGATCTCCAGGTCCATGCACCTCTCTGAACGCCCCCAGCCACTTCAGCTGAATCCAGCCTTCCCTCTCTGAGGTGGCAATTAGCTGTAACCTCCCCCCGTCTTCAGTGAGGTGGTTTGACACCTCCTCCAGCCACTGGGATCTGATTCACAGCCATACAAGGGAACCAAAAACCTCTCAGAAATTCTGGTTATATTTATGATGAACTCACCTCTGCAACTTTAGCTGCAGAAATCTTCCCTTCATAGGGACAGCCAAGGACACAGGAGACATAGCTATAGTTAAAAAGAACAAAAAACCAAAAACCTTAATTAAAGAACTGAAGTGAGATTATAAAGGCTAAATTAGCCACAGCCTGTGACTGCTGACCTGTGCAGCACCTTGTATGCTCTATACAATGGAAGATTTCTTTTCATATTCTAAAAGTCCACATGTAATCCAGTGGAAAAAAAATTACCCAATTAATTATTTCAAAATTATTTATTCCATGCAAATGAAAAGTTGGTCGAGACCAGACTCAACCAGACTGTTAGTCTTTTAGATCTATGCACTTCAAGGTAGGATGTCTGCTGAGAAGCTAATATTATTTTGGCTCCTTTGGTAAAGCTGAAGATAGAATTATTACATGGAGGGTAAATCTATCTGCACGAGTGTAAACTGCTGTGAGCTGTACAGACTTTGCACTAAGCCAACAACTGGAGCTTTATTAGTGTGGTGCTGCTACCAAATTAATGCCTCTCCCTGCATTGAGCTCACATCCAATTGCAGCAATCCACAGAACCCCCCCACAAGAAGGTACAGCTTTAAAAGAAATTCTGCTCTCCAGCGCTGTACAGGCAGGACTCCGAAGAGTCATGTCTCCCCATTTGGCCTGCTCAACGCTAAGCTCACAGCGGTCACTCTTCTTACCCCCGGACTGGAATGCTGGCTGCTCTCGCTGCTTTCATAACTTCACCAAATCTCTCCAAACTCTCCTCTATGGAGCAGTTAATATTCTTCTTAGTGAAGAGCTCAGACGCTGCTCCAAAGATAGACACTTCTTTGGCCCCTGCTGCCACCTGCCAATAGAAAGTATAAGTCAAGGAAGTGAACTGATTTCACCCCCAAGGGAAATAAAAAGCACAATCATGACTACAGTTCTTCTATTTTACAAAAAAGATTTTCCCCCAACTACCCAATTCTTTCCTCAGTTCATTCTACAGCAAAAACATGAGACATCCAAATTTGGCCTCGAAAGAAGTGTTAAGCTACAGATGCAGCAGTAAAGCTACATCTGCTGGATTAAGTCAGGAGAGCTGTAGGACAGGGAGATGAGATTGAAACGTTGTTGTCAATTAACAGAAGTCTTTTTTTTCTTTCTTTCTTTTCTTTTTTTTTTTTTTTAAGAAAATGCAATAAGGTATTTTCTATTATAAACAATAGGTTTCTAGTTCCCTAGTAGAATGATCCCCTTTAAAGGAGCCACCAGATGAAATGCTGCTTATTGGAATAAAAGAATATACTACACTTCCAGCCTTAACCAAAGTTGAAATGTTCCTTCCTAGGCAACCCTGTGCACGAGACACTACAAACATTAAGACTCTATGATCTCTTACCGCTGCTTGAAATCCTTTCAGGTTAGGAGTCAGGACAGGATAACTAATACCAGGCAACTTATTAATTCCTTGCATAACTTCTGTATGGTCAGCCATCTGCACATTAAACAAAGACAGATTTTTAAGGGTGAAATCAAGATATTCATCTGCTACTGTAAATTAAAAAATAAGTTTTCAAATTTATTTTTTAAATGGGAACAGCAACATTCGGCAATAAGAAAAATGGGTCTTCTAAGAGCAAACAGCATCGCACACTTTAAAGGATCATAGTTCAGTCACCCCCCCCCAAGCTCATGTAAACACATGTGCACTCAGTTGTTTGTATTTGAGTTGTGCGTTTGCTCCTATTCAGGGTCCAAAAGAAAGGTCTAGGCTATTGCAAGCTCCTTTATTAAGCTTTGCTGCTTCTTGTCCAGTTACAGATATGGCAACAAGGATTTGGGAGCGAGCAGAATCTTTTTATCATGTTACTATGTATTAGCATGCATTTCTGACAACAAACAACGGCAAACCCCATCCAAACACTGACCTGCGGAACCCATCTGGGCGAGACAAAGCTGGTGGCCTCTATAACCTGGAGTCCGGTTTCCGAGAGCATATTGATTAAATTGATCTTCACCGGCGTCGGCACAACATTCTAGAGAAGAAGAGAGGAAGCAAAATAACCTGAAGCCTCCATTATTTCACGGCGAGCTTTCCCGCCGCAGCAGAAGCTCAGGCATCGCTGCAGCAGCCCCTCTGCCGCAGGAGCGCAGGGGAGCGGTCCAGGCGCTGGGCCAGACGCGGTTTACCGGGAGGTGCCGAGGGGCGCGGCGGCCCCGGGGAGGCCCACGGGAGCCCCGGGGAGGCCCGCGGCCCGGCCGTACCTTCTCGTTCTGCAGCCCGTCGCGCGGCCCCACTTCCACCACCTTGACGCGCTTCGGGAAGGCGCCCGCCGCCGCCGCGCTGACCTGCGGAGAGAGGGAGAGAGCTTGAGACCGAGCCCCGCCGCCGGCCCCGCTCACCGGCCGCAGCGACACCGCCCAGCGCGGCAGCGACCGCCGCACCGCCGCCATGGCCGCCCGCCCTCCCCTCACGTGACCGCGCCCCGCCCACGTGGCCCGGGGGGCGGGGCTGCCGCGGGCACGTGATCTGGGGGCGGGGCCTCCTCCCGCGGCGCCGGGACCCCCCGAGCCGGGGCAGCCTCGGCAGCGCCGCCGCCGCCTCCAGGCCTCTTCCCCGGCCCGGCCTCGTCCCCTCCAGCTGCCAGGGGCCCCCGGGGCTCCCCGGTCCCCATCGGGAGAGAGGGCCCAGGCAGTACCTGTCCGCGGCAGCCGTCCCGCGGCAGCGACCCCATGGCGCACTGCGGCATGCTTCCCCTCGGGACACCGGGCACGGGTGCTGGAAGGGGCCCGGGGCCCGCGTACTTATACTGCGGCTTTCCGCACGCTTACGCTGCTGAACAAACACGCCGTGTTTGGTTTGGACGGGGCCCCGGCCCTCACGCAGCACCAGCCTGAGCAGAGGTTACTGGGGAACGACAAAAGGGCTGCAACTTGATCTTTTTCCTGTCTTCGCAACAGCATCATCGCTGGAGCCAGGGTGATGCTCTCCAAGCGCGCGGGGCTCTGGCAGTCCCTGCGCTGCACCCGTCAGTGCCAGTTCTCTGAAGTCCACATAGCTTCAGCAGTACAGGCCATTATTTGTTAATTGAGTAACAGGTTCCCCAACAGCGACCCAGGGCATGTCACAGCGCGCTTGGGCTTAGCTTGCTCTATGCTACAAGTGTTCTGGCAACTTTTGTTTGCAGCACATTGTATAGCAACAACGTAAAGCCTCTATGCAATGCTGCAAGGCCTTCACAACTGTGTGCAGAAGAATAAACTATTATGAGGAATTTCCTAATTTTAAGTACATATTGTTCAATTCTTCTTTTTAGAGAAGTTCAACATCAACACAGGAAGCAGAAGAGGCTGTAGGTTCAATTCAGACCAGTGGCATCTCTCTCCAGTTCACATGAAAACACAAAACTGTCTTTTGCTTATAGCTGTCTCCATCAGAATACAAATACAGGTTTGCTAATGAATTTGTATTAATGTTAGATTACAATTTTCTATAGATGAATTTCTTCTAATCCACTTCAAACAATAAACATCCATGATATTTACTCACGATGGAAGTATGTGATCATAATTGTTTAATCAAGACTAAAGTAATACAATACAGTTCATACAGTAACTTTTTACTTATATGAAAGTACATCATATGCAGGAATCTGAGATGACACTGTAACTGATCTTCTTTAGAGCATGCCTGTCACAAGCAAGGCTTCCTGACTGCACATACAAGACTTTCACAGTAGTTATCAAAATTAATTTGATAACTAGTAGATGGCAATGAGTAGATTAAGCCATGGAAGTGACGGGGCCTGCTCCTGCCCGGGAAGCCTGGTCCCAGCTGCTGTGTGTAGCCTGGCTCCCTGGCCTGCACGTGGGCACAGCTCCCACTGCTCCACGCAACCTGTGGGCTGCTCCAACAGTCTGAATCTTCTCATTGCTAATGAGCAGATCTCCTCCTCGGCAGATAAACATCCTCTGAGTGAGCTGCCACATTCAGGCACTGCTAATGCACTCACTGCTGTAACACCTAGATACTGTATGGCGTGGTCTGACAGCTCAACTCAGATTCTTGTCCAACTTCAGCACCTTTAATCGTGGTAGTGAAGCAGAAACATCTGCCAAGAAGCTCCGCTTTAAAACAAAAACCCTGTAATTTCAAGTTTAGATGTTTGCCTCACCAGCAGTTGCACATCTCAGCAGAAGAATACTGCAAACCAGTCCAAACTTCCCCCTCTGCCAGCAGGAACTGCTGGGCAGAGAGGTCAGTCCTTTCCTCCCAAAAGAGGTCCACACATACTGGGATCACTTATAGACAAAGTGCCTTAGAAGAGCAGTTCTACTGAGAGAAAAGCAATTTATTCAACAATAAATGAAAAAAAATGTCTTAGCCTCAAATTAAAAGAAAAGTAGGGGCAGATTGCTGCTTTCATCCCACAGCTGTCATTTCACACCCTCAAGCTTGACAGTCCAGCCAGACTGAGCAGATACAAGAGATGGAGGCACATAGGGCAAAGTTATCAGCAGTCCTTTATCGGGGGACTTCTGCCACTTCAGAGCCCCTGCAAGACCCAACATGGTCACCTGCAGAAAGAGGGAAGGGACACTCAGTTGCAGCTCACACAGGTGTTTTCCCCTCGCACATCCTAGTACACCTAACACATTTGCAGTTCCTGTACAGCATTCCTACACATTCAGAGTGGTCTTGTGCATTTCTACCCATAAGTCATAGCGCACAAAAGGCAACACAAGGGATATTTTGGGGCCAAACATTTGACTGCAGTTCTTTTTACTGCAAAGTCTTTACTTGTGTTTGTTTAGAGCAAAGGGCACTCCAGCATTTGCGTCACTTACAATTGCATTTACAATTAGCAGGTCAATGCACCTGATCTGAATTTGAGACATTATACCAGTGATCCCTTCTGCTATGCGAGACATTTTTCATTTACTTTTCCTCACTGTGTCAATATGAGCAAAAGACTGCAGGGAAGAAGCGTCCCTACCTATTCTGTGGCAGACTATGGGCCTGTCCTGCCAAGTCCTATCCACTGTTCTACAGGACAGTGACCTGAAGCTTGAAGAATAACCTGGGATGCTGCAAGGATCAGTTGGAGGGACAGTGAGTCCCAGGACAAGAAGTAAGAGACGACAACTTTTGCACTCCCACCAGTTACCAAATGAAGTCAGGCTGAGCCTTCCTAGTGCGTGTGCCTGAGACGGGCTCTCAAAGTTCATTATCCTCTTTTAAAGTTCCTTACTTGCATGTCTGGGGACGGAACAGGTGAAGAGAGCTTCAACAGACTGTCCTGGGGCCAGGTCAGAAAGATGGCATAGACAACTGGTCCTTTAGAAGTATACCTAAGAGAGCAACAGTTCAGTGACGTGAAGAGCTCCATACAAGAGTCAGACATGAGCTTGACCTTTCCAGACAACACAAGAACACCAGCTTCCCTACTGTTGTCATACAGGGGTCACCTATTTTCCTCTCGTTCCAAAATGTGTCACTTTGGACCCACCACTTATCTAGTCAGCACTGGCTGATGAAACCCACACAAAGTCCACACATGCTCCCTACAAGCAGACGTCATTTGCTCATCTGTCCTTGTTTCAGGCTGTGATCAACAGAGTGGACACACTGCCTTTTGCTGATCCTTTCATTGCTCTGCATTTCTAGGCTGAACACATTTGAGCACACTTGAAAAAAAACAACTTTTTTGTAGGGTTTCTGGCTCTTGGCTCACTTACTATGCCTTTCTCAGCAAGTAAGATGTAACAGTTGGGTAACAGTGAGCAGTACTATTATACAACAGCTTAAAAGCAAATATCACTACATTCACAGATGGCATGAGTTTAGACAAAATATATTTATGCAACTCAGACTAGCCAGGACCACTACTTAAACAGTCCTGACAGCAACAGCATGGAAATTTTTTTAAGGAAGATTTGGTTTTTTTTAATTAAGCAAGATGGCTGAAGCCCTGACTTTTATTCTCTCCTTTCCAACTGCATGTGCACAGCAAGATATTCCTTACATAACACTCAGGGACAGGAACTGAGCACTCTGGTTGTAGGATATTTCCTAAAAGCCATCCATACCTGATGGCAACACTTCAGAGAGTACTAAATTTAAGAACAAATAAGAAAGAAATGTCAGCTCTGGAAGTCTCAGTCCGTGTTAGGTTTCTGTTTCAGGATGGTATTGAGCAATGGAGTCCTTACCAGACACCGTCTGTGCTGTTCTCCATCTGTACTCTCCATGGCTTTGATTCATAAATTGCCTCCCCATTAGTGTCCAGCCACCTCCCAAGTGCCAGAAGTCTGTCTTGGAAGATGGGAACAATCACCCCTTCTTTTGTAGGGCCCACATTGAGAAGGTAGTTGCCTCCAAAACTCACAGTCTGCACTAGTTCCTGTGACAGATAAACCAAGGTAACAAATTGATTTATCTTCACTTCTGACAACAAAGACACGGGCACCTGAGGAGTGCTTTGTCCTCATCAAATACTCCTTTAACTTCACCCTGGTTGCATAAAGCACATGACAAGTCTTTCTGCAAGCAGCAGGAGGAAAGAAACCTCTAATTCTCAGCAACTTCCCGACACCTGTTATTTTGACTTAAGATTTCTTACCTCAATGATACTTGCTTCATCCATTAACTCATCAATATGCATGTTGCTTCGATACCCCCAGGAAAGCTTGTCAATAGAGGAGCACATCTCCCACTTGTGAGCCAGCAGGGTACCTGGTTTGTATTTGTCAGCACAATTGTAGTAGCCTCCATGATGGCAAGAGCAGTTATTACACCAACGATCATTCACAACAACAGTGTCCTGAAAGGAGAGCCACAGCTCAGAAGGGAAAGTGTTTTGTCTTGGACTTTTCAGCTTCCATTCATCCCTCCTAAGTTAAGTGAGGCATCCAGGTTAGGAGGCTAAATATCTAAGGCTCTCTGTCTAATCAAGAAAAAGAGAGAGAGGATCCTCCAGAAAAGGCTGAATCCCTCTATGGAAGAAACTCTCTCTATTCATTCAAGAAGTTGAGGCAACAAGGCTCCTAGTCTCTGAGCCTCCCACATGTTTGCTGTAAAGGAA
The DNA here is from genome assembly GCF_003343035.1 of Apteryx rowi. NCBI lineage: Eukaryota > Metazoa > Chordata > Aves > Apterygiformes > Apterygidae > Apteryx > Apteryx rowi. Next base: position 1,317,725 of record NW_020448197.1, on the reverse strand, counting down.
CAGGCCTGTGCCTTCTCCTTCAAGTTCTGATTTGGATACCAGAGTCTTCTCACAGGAGCAGAGCATAGACTTTTTATTTTTGACGAAAGAATAAAGCACATGGTTGGCATCTGTCAAATGGATTTCTGACCTGACCACAGTCACACCTCACTGCTGCCAAACTTTCACACCTACAGAGTGCTAGAAGCCATGAAGGATAGCTGAGAGCAATACCTTGACAGGACTATCGTTATAAAGCCAGGCAAGGAAAGAGGTAGAATTCCAGTATGACTCCGGAGCTTCCCAGTCTCCATCCGACCAAATCAAATCTGGTTTATATCTAACAGAGAGATGAATGTTATTTCAAAATGGCTTCTTATTTTCTGCTACCCCAAAGGAAGCCTGTCACAGCACTGCCTTTCTTACTTCTGGAGTCTATCTTCACTTCCTCTTCCCATTGCCTGACATTGTGAGGAGTTTTATGCTATCATTTCCTATTTCAGACAAAGCCACAAGTGAGCTTCTTGCAGCAGCAAAGAATGGTGTGTTGATCGCAGTTGAATACATGATGCAATTCTTCCAAAAACAGAAGATTGCATCTCAGTGGCAATTAGGAGGCACATTCGTTACCTGGAACAACGGCCATTCTGAGCAACACATGTCTAAGCCTGGTATTTTTGTCAACTCAGGAAAGCAAAGCAAGGAGGTAAATTCACAGTGAAATTGCTTTTCTACTCTACTTAATATTAAGCAGCTTGCTCCACTTTTAAAGCTACTGTGCACAAACACTGCATTAAAGGGTATTGTTCTTGCATCTAAGCCTTTTCCCTACATTACTGCACAAGTTAGATTATTCACAGGGCAACAAAATGACCCCTTTTCTAAATACCTCAGATCACTCCTGCTAAGAAAACAGAGTCACCTTGGCAAAAATTAACGTTTGTCGTCCCTCTTCTCTGCATCCAGTTTGCACCTTTCCCTACAGTATGAAAACCAAGAAATGTTCTTGAGTCCTAATCGGTTGCAGCTCTTACCTTAAGACAAGGTCATAAAGTTCTGGCATTGTCTTCTGTAAAACGAAGCTCTGGGTCTTGAAGCCACCTTCTTTGTCAGCCACATAGAGTGGATTAAACCACTCCAACAGAGAATGATACAGTCCATAGCGTATGTTGCTAAAAGATTGAAAAGAGAGAGGAAAGAGTTAGGCTGGTAGCAGGGATTAAGAATTAAATTATTAGCACTATTATTTCACAGATTTCACAACTTTGCAAGCACTACTGTTTTCATCCTAAACTCAGGATTTTCAGCTGCTTATTAAGAACAGCCAGAAGAATTTAATGCACAAAGATAAAAGGAACAACAAAGGTCGGCAGCGATGTACCTCTCCCTGAGAGCTTGTCCCAGCTCTCCTACAAGATCTCGGTGGGGCCCCGTATCCAGAGAGTTCCAGCTCCAGGACACAGGTGACCCCCAGTTTGTGAAGCCTTCATGATGCTTTGCTGTCAGGACCACATACCTGAGGAAAAGGAGAATACTCAGTCAGGAGGACAAAGGAACTCCCTAAGATATTCCTCAGGCTCACTGGCAAACCTGGTAACTGAGAGAGCACGGGACTGAATAACTGTGCTGTGTGGAATCCTCTTTAGAAACCCCTTTCATTACCCTTTAAATTTAGAAGAAAATTCCAAAACAGTAAAGCTCTTAAATGGTCTTTAATACTGGTAAAGAATGAATGACTGACACTCATGAGGTATAAGACTTGCCATCTCCTCAGGACCGCTGGGCATGGCCCCCCAGGGACCCTTGGGCACTGCTCAGGGACCCGCCATCCCCTCAGGGATGCCCAGACGTGGTCCCTCCGTCCCCTCTGGGATCCCCCGTCCCCTCAGGGACCCACTGTCTGCTCAGGGACCCTGGGCATGGCTCAGGGACACCCCCATCCCCTCACGGACCTGCCAACCCTTCAGGGACACCGCTATCTCCTCAGTGACACAGGGCAGAGCCCCTCAGGTACTTCCCATCCCTTCAGGGATCCCTCATCCCATCAGGGACCCTTTCAGGGGTCTCTCATCCCCTCACAGATCCTCCATCCCCTCACGGACCCCCATCGCCTCAGGGATCCCCTCATGGACCCCCCCATCTCTTCAGGGATCCTCCATCCCCTCAGGGATCCCCCATCTCTTCAGGGATCCCCCATCCCCTCACGAACCCACCATCCCTTCAGGGATCCCCCATCCTCTCATGGACCCCCCATCTCTTCAGGGATCCTCCATCCCTCATGGATCCCCCAACCCCTCAGGGATCCCCCATCCCCTCACGAACCCACCATCCCTTCAGGGATCCCCCATCCTCTCATGGACCCCCCATCTCTTCAGGGATCCTCCATCCCCTCAAGGATTCCCTATCTCTTCAGGGATCCCCTCACAAGTCTCTTCAGGGATCCCCTCAGGGACCTCCCTTCCCCCCGGGCCGCCCAGGCGGGCGCCCCGGCACACACCTGGCACCGGCCCGCTGGAAGAGCCGGGCCCACTCGCGGGGCCGGAAGTCGCGGGCGGTGAAGAGGGGCGCGAAGTCCGCGTAGGTGGTGGCGGGCGGGTAGCGGCTGCGCACGAAGCGCTCGTAGTCGGCGCGGTGCTCGCCCCGCCAGTGCCACCAGAACCACTCGGAGCCCCAGGCCGGGACGGCGAACACCCCCCAGTGCACGAACACGCCCACCTTGGCCCCGTCGAACCAGGCCGGCACCGGCCGCGCGTCCAGGCTGGCCCAGTCCGGGCGGTAGCGCGGCTCGGCCAGCGCCAGCCCCGCCGCCGCCAGCCCCGCCGCCGCCAGCCACAGGAGCTCGCCGGCCGCCATGGCGCCCCGGCCCCGCGCCGCGTGACGTAAGTGCGGCCGCCGCCATTGCTAGCGGGGCAAAGGCGACGCGCGCTGGCCGCCATTACTAGCGAGGCAAAGGCGATGCGCGGTGGGCGCCATTGCTAGAGAGGCGCCATGGGTTCGAGGCTGCTGTGCGACTCGCACCCCGGGCTGAAGTCCTGCTTCTTGCTCCCTCCCTGCCTAGAACACCGGGTCCGCCCTGCTCCAGCCGTCTCGTGTGCCCCCCGCAGCTGGCCTGCGCCTCGCCCGTGTGTGGCCAAGGTAAGAGAAAGGCCTCGGGGACAGAGCCCACACGCCCGCGCCTCAGCGCCGGCGGCCCTGCTGTGGGGGTGAGACGCGCGGTGGGAGGCTGCCGGCGCCTGGTGTGAGACCCTCCCTCAGCCCCCGCGGCCTCCGCGCCAGCGGCCAGCGCGTCTCGTCTCGTGTGGGCCCAGGGCCTCGCTCCCGGGCCCGCAGGTGAGGCCCCTGTGAGGGAAGAGGGCGAAGTCCGAGCGCCTCGAGGCTGTGACCCGGGGCGGTGCTGGGCCTCCCGCCCCACCGCGGGCCGGGCGGTTGGCGCRGCTGCGTTACAGCCGCTGCTGAGAAAGAGCTGGCACCAAACCGCGACGGCCACTGTGCTTCTGACCAACTAAAACTGCCGCTTTCGTGTATTTTGCAAAAGAATCCATTTCTTAYGGTCAGAATATCTGGCCAAGGTTAGTTTTGAACCTGTTGCCTGGAGGGGAGGATCTTGTGTCCCAGAGGTTAAGGGAAGAAGAGGCTGAAAAATGGTTTTAATGTTTAATTACACGACATCCAAATACACGACATCCAAATGAACAAATATCTGTATCGCACAGATTATGTTTCCTTAAACTTCCTGACTGAAATGTGGTGCCTGCAGTGTGAGATTCATCTTGAAACTCTCAACTATTGCAGAGTCTATAAACCACAGTGAGAACATGTTAGTTTTCCTACATAAAGAATTAAGCACTAAAATCAATACGACCTTAAATGCTGTGAGACGTGATTAGCCAGGACAGTTTGCAAGCAAGTCCAGTGAAATGATTTTCAGGGCATAACTTTTTCCAGCAAAGGCTCAGTTACCTCCTCTGCTGCTGCAGGTCCTGCTACTGCAATGATGCACCAAGGTATTAACAGGTGGAGGGAGCCTTGTCATGAGTCGGTGTCGTTCTCCCCCGCTTGCCAGGACCTGAAGACCTTGTGTCACCATGCTGTTGACACATAACACCCTGGGACTGCATTCAGGACTGGTATAAATAGATGCCACTTAATGATGTGCTATTAGCACTTTGCTGATAGTGCTTGCATAGTTTTGAYCATGCCCAGTTAAAGGTTTAGAGACAGAGTTATATGATGCCTAGTTATTTCTAGTGCGCCTGAAGTTCTGCAGAGGGTTTTGCTTGAGTTTGTCTGTATTTTAAGAGAGGGTGAGGAAGACATCACTGAAGGTAAGAAAAACGGGTTAGGAGGTGACTGGCTAGACAGGCAGAAGGCCAGGCAGGAAGAGCTGTCATAAAATATTAGGATCTGCTGTTTGGGGGTATGGACCCCGTTTACATCCGTTGCCCCATGGGAGTCTGCAGAAGGCTCTTGACTGCCACACCATTGTGTGGCACTGGTATCTCTGCAGCCTCCATTTGATAGCACAGCACATGGACCAGCTGTCCGTGTGAAGTCTGTGCACTTTATGTCCCAGTGTCTAAGAAAAGCGTCAGAGGGAGCTGGTTCCATGACAGGCATCTGATCCATCATCTCTTAGGACCTCCTCAGAGAAGAGAAAAGAAAAACTATTCAAAAGAAAAGTGAGCCAGACTCTTTCCACCAGCCCACGCTCAGACTTTCCACTGCTGCCTCCCTATGTTATACGTGTTTCTTCACAGACAGTCTCTATTGCTGAGGACTTGTGGGTGCTCTCTGCTTCTGGGCTGTCCCCCGTGGCCCTCAGCTGCCTCCTGAACCGAGAAAAGGCCATCCTCAGGGAAGAATATAGCTCTTTGCTCCGCAGGGCATAAATAATGGGGTTCACCATGGAATTCAACAGGCAGAGGGTGCTGCAGAAGGCAAACACCCTCCGAAGCTGAATGCTCAGCTTCACAAAGATGCCATAGATCATGAGAACCAGAACTGGAGACCAGCACACCATGAGGACAGTCAGTACCATCACTAGCGTCTTGGCCAGCATGACGTCCATCCTCATCCTGGCATTTTGCTTCCCGCCTTGCACTTGGTGCTTCCCCATGTAAGCCACGTGCTGATGAGCCTTCCACAGCACGTGTGCGTAGGCACAGACTATCGACGCCAGCAGGACCATGACGAGGCAGATCCAGCTTGACAAATAGTTGTCATCCACAAACGGGAACAGCTCAGAGCAGGCTGAATTGAGTGTGCAGCAGTTCCAGCCCAGCAGCGGCAGGGAGGAAATGGTCACACATGTCACCCAGAGTACCCCCAGGGCTACCCATGCTCTCTTCCTTGTCACAAGAGACTTGTATTCGGAGGGCCGGCTGATGGAGATGTAACGGTCCAGGGCTGTCAGCAGCAAACTGCTCAGGGATGCTGTGAAGGATGTGTTGACCCCTCCCAGCTTCAGCAGGAACGTTTCTTTAGAGGARTCAGTTTTATTAAAGACATGGAAGTTAACAAAGCTAGAGACGAAGATGATGCTGGCCAGGATGTCAGCCAAGGCAAGGCTGCTAATAAAGAGGTAGGAAGGTTTTTTCCGAATTGTGGGGGAAGAGAAAATCAGATACAACACCAGACAGTTCTCTAAAGTGCACAGTGTCCCAAAGAGGCAGCATAGTGTGGTAATGCTTATCTTCTGCGCTTGTGTGCTGAGAACCATGAAGCACTCCATGGGCATGGTGTTCGCAGTGCATTTGGAGGTGTTTTCAGGTACCTTACATATATCCATAGTAATTGACTGGGGCCAGGAGCTTGCAGAGAGCCTTTCTTCTTCCTTCTGCATTTCTTCAGATGCTCTGAAAAAGAACAAGGGGAGGGTGGGGGATCACGCTTGCAGGAGCACAAAGAGCAATAAATTCAACCCACTCAGAGACGTCTCTCCCTTTAGAGGAGGACACACAAAAGAAAAAGAGCCCAGTGAGACCTACTTTCAGGTCCTCAGTCCAAATACTGGAGCCGATTTCCACCCTTTCTCAACAGAGATCCAGGGTTTCTCCCACTGGTGATTTAGCGGTGTCCGTCTATCCCAGCTGRTGGGTACAGCATCTGTCTCAGGCTGTTTCCTCACCACCAGAGGGAAGCACTAACGCTGATAACTGTACAAATCCTGGGCCAGCTGCTACCTAGCCTCCAAGATTCAAGGCTCACAGCCCGAGTGGGGCCAGCAGAGGTGGAAGGGCTGCTGTGGCTGCCCATGCTGCCGCTGCGCTGGGGCTGGGGATGGGCCCTGGAGAGCAACCTCTCTGAGTGATGCTGCCCCGGGGGTCAGGAAGATGGCTGGGTTGGAGAAGGAGGAGGGATATTGCACTGCTGGGGACTCGGTGCGGCTTATCTGGGGACACAAAGTGCATTTTGAAGCATTTACTCTTCACCAAAGAGTGTTCATATATACAAAATGACAGAGTTTTTACATTTAAGCTTGCCCATTACAGTTTTATAAACCTCAGCCACATTAAAGTTGCATTTCTCTCCCCATAAGTCCTGTGTCAGAGGTGAATTATAAATGCTTCTGATTTTCTCTCTGGTTGATTTCACTCTTGTCCCTAGGCAGGTCACAAAAATAAAAGCCTTTAACTGTGTTTTACTGTCGCACATACTGCAAAATGAACAGGAGAAGAACCTGGCTGTGCGCAGCTATGGTCTCAGTCCTGAAACGGGGCAGTGCAGAGCAGTTGCTGCCTGGGGGGACCTGCCCAGGCAGTGCTGGGGTAACTGAAGTAGAAGGGCACTATCATTTGGAAGTGTTTTGTGCAGGACTGTGTTTCCTGCTAGCAGCTAATGCTCTCTGCTCTGAATGCAAATGCTGTAGTGCAGGGGGAGGGTGAAGAGGTACAACTATAGGAGGCCTCTAGTAGAGGCGCAGGGGACTGTTGTTGAGTAAACCCTACCCCATAACTGTGTTCACTATAAACATGTATAACTTCTCTAGTGGTTATTTTAAGGAAGCAATCATTTCTTTCGTTTATGCATAAGTAACGTAGCGGCTGCCTCTGTGTCAGCCACGCTGCTGGTGGCTTCAAAATCAGCCACAGAAACGCCCATCTCATGCCCAGCTTCAGGCAGAGAGGGACAGACTCAGGAAGAAGTAGATGGGTCCCAACCAGAGACCAAAGGCTATTTGTGCTGGACCTATTGCTGCAGTGAAGGGTTCCCCTGATGCAGATTTGGGTGCCACAAGCCATGGGGAAGATTCAAATCCAACTCGGTGCAAGGGGTTGCACATCTAGGGTGTCCCTCATGTTTGCAGTGCAGAAAGTGAAGCAGAGAAGGGGAAATAAGATTGAATGCGTTCCCTCATCTAAGGGATGTGCCCTGAGGAACTTCCTTTTCTCCTGAGGCCAGACAGAGCTCGCTGCAGGTGTATCCACACTGGCCAGGCAGGTGAAGGAGATGCTGGACACGTGCTCATGCGCTCAGAGCCGGTATTGCCAGGTCAGAAACACTGCAGCACTTGGAGCCGTGGCAGCTTGGCTTGTCCTGGCAGGAAACATTGCAAATCTGTCTGCAGCCAGCCTCAGGGCTGCAGTACCCGCAGGGACCAAACCTGGGGGATGTGTTCCGTGGTCCTCCTGCAGCAGGGAGCCGGCAGAGCCGTCTGCAGGCTCTGTGTCGCAGGTGATGGGAATGTCGCACCCCCCCAGCAGTTGTGTTGAGGCTGTTTGCATGTCTGTCTGTCTCCCTCCCTAGCTGGACCTCCTGGCAGTTAAACTGAGATACTGGCAATGCAAGTCTAACCCAGATCCCTGTAGGGACCAGAGCAAAGTCTGCAGGAGAAAACACCTGCAGCAAGACTCAGTATAACCCAGAGAGGGAACTGCCGACATAGCAGTGCTGGCACAGCCCTGCCCTTCCTCAGTAATGTTACCAGCACTTCTTTCTGTAGCAGCAGCATTTCGCCTGATTTCTGTGGCCACGTTTGCCATCCGCATCAGATAATGTTTCCTGTTCTGTCAGCCTCTTGCTGCTCTTCCACACGTACTCGCCAAGCGCACCACCACCACCTTGCCAGGCCGGGGCTGCGTCACCGCGGGGGTGGCGAGTAGGGACCGCGCCGCTCTTCCACGCACCTGCAGTGCCCGGGAGACTAGAGAGGACGAGGCACTAAACACTTTGGAGATTTTATTAATGAGGAACAGAGCCTTTCTTGGGATCTCCAGAAGGAGCACATGATCGGAGTGATTAAAAGTTATTKTTTAGCATAAATATAAGAGTGCAGGCAGGACATACAGACAAACGTGGACCTGACAGGAGTTAGATCACCTGAACCTAGGAAGCGTTGTACATGCCCAGGCTTAGGTTAGTTTTGTGAACACTTTTAGCAGAGATCTGGTAGAAGGAAATGCCTTATTTTTCCTTGGTTGGATGTTAAGCTGTTTGGTGCATTCTGTGGCAGCTAAGCCATGTATTTTTTCTACATTTCTGCAGCTTAATGTGTTTAAAGTCATTACATTGATGACCTTGTTGTTTGGGTGTTGCTTTTCTCTCTTTTCTACTCTTGACTATACTTGTGCTTTAAACTAAATGCATTTTCCCGAGGGCTCAGCTGCCTTGTGTTGTCTCATGTTTATGCCGGGTGAGAAACACCCCTAGCAGCTGGCGTGGAGAGATCGCTGTGTGGGGACTGGTCACTCTGTTATAGCTTCCTAATCAAAAGTGATCTGTGGAGCTTAAATCTAACGGGAGGAATGAGGTCATCTTGGGGTATAGACAGCAGATGAAGAGGAGGTTGATGGATACATTAAGGCTGCCTTATCTGTCTAGCGAAGAGAGATGTTGTGTCCTGAGTGCCATGCACTGGCAGGTCATACCCCAGCTGCTACAAGGGCCCATGGGACAGGAGCCACTATCCCACCTGGCTCTGRGTATCCAAGATCCCAAATCTGGGCAATGGGACCATGAGTTTCAGCTGCTGAAGGAAAGCATTCCTGACCTGACAGCATTTTCCCTTCCCCCAGAACAAACAAGCCGCTGTCTCTCACTCCCCTCAGTTGTCTTTCAAAAGAGGAAATGTCCAAAAATCATGAGCCACAGACTGCTCAGACAACTACTAAGTACAACAGGAGCAAAGCAAGCACTGAATGAGTGAGAGCCAAGGTGGTGCAGGGCCGTGCTGCTGCTGAGCTGCTGGGTTTTCAGGTATCTGTAGCCGACTCTGCGGTCTCCGTGTATTTTTTGAAATTCAGCGAAGACAACGGCTGTCTCTAGAGGCAACAATAGTCAGCAGTGACCAACATCCTAGAAACCTCTGTCCACAACAGATAAGCAGTGACAGGTATTTTATACCCGTCTTTGTCACTTCCTTCCCTTCTTGACTCGACCAACCCCTGATTCCCACTGCTGTTTGTACTCAGTCCTTGTGAGGGGGCTGGGCATGGTGGTGGCAATAGTTGCAAAATATCCCTCAGCGCTTGAGATGCAGCCTAAGAGCATGCTGAGAGCAGCCCAAGCCCCACACTTGGCTCCGGAGACGGGCTCCTGCCATGCGTTGGGGCTCGAACATCAGCGGTTCCAGGGTGTTTGGGGCATGTCGCACCGGGAGCGATTCAACCCTGATTTCCACTTCTTGTTGTATCAGGCTGGAGGGATCCTGGACTTTGGGCTGAAATGTGGCTGTGTTGCAGCAAGCGTCTCTCTTGTTACGCCATACCCTGGCATGGGGTAATGCCACAGCATCAGGGATATTGCACTCTAATCTCAGCGCTCTTGTTTCCTGCAGCTCGCCACAGAAACGCTGCAAGTGCAGCTTTAATTACTGACTGCTGTTATTAAAGCTGACAGCAATCCAATCTCTCTCTGGAGAGAGAGATGGATTGTGCAGACAGATGGACTTTGGCCTGTCTCAGAGCTCACCAGGGACCACCAGGGCAGCAACTGCCTCCCTGAGTATCCAGAGTTCACCAGCCAAAACTCTAGCATCCATATCAAGACATCTCTTGATTAAGCAGACTCCAGCATCTCCTTGGCATCTGTTAATTGCAGCCAGCATTCCTGGGGTCATCTAAAATTCTCAGTATCTGCATTTATGCAATGTCCCAAGAACGTATTTAGGAGCCCGGAAGTTGTACTGAACACTAGGCAAGAGACAAGGCCAGCAAAATGCTATTCCTCATGTTACGTTGCTTGGGGAGAGAATTTGGTTATAATGGCAAAATAACTCTTGCACTGACTGTTCTGGTATAGCTCTCTCCATTAAGCTGACATAATTCAGATAAGCCCTTAGGTTCAAAATAGTGTGCTGGGCTCATAGCAACCAGCCAGACAGGCCAGACCTTCTCTTCCCACATCTGTTGTGTCTCAGACTGAATGACAAGGATGAATCTCTGCGGTATTGACTGAGCTCCCCCAAATCCTTGTTCCAGCTCCRGTGTCTGCAAGGGACAGGATGGCGCTTTGCTCCACCACAAGGTCTGCTCTTTTGTGTGAAGGCTCCAGAGCTAGAAAGCATGGGAAAATGTCGAGAGTCGCCCTTTTCTCACTGTCTGTCCCTTCTTTATTGTCTATGAGGGTGTTTTTTCACACCCAGGGGACATTTTTCTTTTGTCAGAAAGGTTCCTGTATTTGACCCATCGTTTGTTCATCCCCACTGCCTCCTGCCTGCTTCAGCTCCTGGGAAACAAGCCGACCTGTGTCTAGATCCTGGGAGGGAGTTGGCCCACGGCATCCTTCATGGAACATGACCCAACCAGATCTGGTCACAGTCCCGCTTCAGGGTGGAAACCCCCTTCTGCGGGGCAGCAGCTCCCCCACACAGGGAATTCCAGCCCCAGGCACAGCTGCATCTCCCTGCAGCAACCAGCCCACAAACCTGAATCCCTGACGGCGAGGCTGACGTTTTGGCTCAGCAAGAAAGAGCAAAGGAGCTTCTCTCCCTCTTTTACAGACGGGAGACTGCGGCACAGACAAGTCTGAGCGACTGCTTCACTGGAAGCCACGGGAGCTGAACTGGGATTTCCTGGGCCTCTGCTCAGCCACAGGATTAACTCTTCTCCCAGAACAGTGAAATGTTTCCTGCTGTCAGGATCTCTCAGAATGGGGAATATTCTGCCGAAGTACAGCAGTGGAAACCCCAGCTCTTGCAACGCTGAAAACTAGAGTGGAGAAAGCTCCGACCAGTGCCAGTAATATAACAGAGCCCAAGAGGCAGCAAATGGAGGCAGCGCACTAAATGAACTGAACTAAATGAGCCCTGCTGGTAGTAACAAAATGCAGATAAGGCATGTGATAAGGTGGTAGATTTCTGATACCGTGTTGCTGACTGCAAAGTCTGTCCACAACCAGCAGAGAAACCTTCCATGAGTTAGATCTGATTCTGAGCCCACTCACGCCAGCCTAATGACACCACCAGCTTCAGTGAAAATTAAATTTACAAGTGAAAAAGGCCTTTTCCATTTCAGTGCATTAGTGAGATTGATTTCAGCTGTCAGATTTATACTGCATTGCACATAGCAGCATGGTTTCTGATGGTTTCTTCATTTACAGAGGCACCTCCGAATCTTTGTGATTAATAAGTTAACATACCAGTTACTTAGATAATGGAAAATTAAATTATTTGTGCTGCAATCAGTCATTGCAATGTTCATACAGCACTTTGACAGTGCTGTGCTTGAATATTTCGTCACAAGAATTTCTAAGAACCCCAGTCTTTGTAATAAAATGAAATGTCTTAAATGATCACTAAATATGAACAAATGAAATGATTTACACAAAAATTGTCATTAATGCTATGACATTTCACTTGCCAGTATGCTGAAAAAGCAAAACATCTTTTACTTTATACATATTTTAGTTTGTATACGATTTCTTGTTTTAGTTGCAGGAGAAGTTTTGGCATTATTGTGGAAATAGCCAATTATCCTGGCTTATCCCTCTGACCATATTAAATAATGCTATGTGTTGTAACCCCCTTGATGCTAGAAATTGTCTGGCACAAATGCTGCATTGAAGATTATTTGCTTTATTTCTTTTCACAATAGTTCTGTCCATGTGTGACTGCTCAGAATGACAACATTCAAAACACACGAGTGTGTGGGTGCAGAGCAGCAATGCAAATACCAGTATGGGTATGAAGCATGGCAAAACAGTGCTTCTGTCATCATCCTGAAACCAACATCCCCGGAGTTGCAATAAACATTAGCTAGAGCAGAAAGCTCAGCCRGAGAGCTCAGTATCATACTCATCCTTGCTAGACATTTGGAATTACCTCTGACATGTCCAACTTTAATATTCCCTAAAGCCAGAYGCAAAGAGCTAGTCCGCAGTCTGCTATTAAAACACTTACCTTTTGCGTTCTCGTTAAGAAAGTATTCATCGTAAAAAACAGTTTTCCCACCCTTCGTTAACTTTGCATTGCAGAGTGCCTAAATAACTGTGACCAATGCTTCGCGGCGGAGTCTCACCAGACTGCGTGTGTGTGTGTCAGCACTGTGGGCTCCAAGCTACGGTGCGCTTTGCTGTGAGAAAAAAGATCCTTGCTGGCAGGATGTGCTTTCAGGTTAGTAAATGCAAACCACTCATTGCCTCTCACTTGAGTCTGGRGTTGGAGGTGCTTGGGGGCTTCCCGTCCCTCCAGCTCTCAGGGCATGTTGTGCAGCTGTGTGTGGCGCCTGCTTCCCGCTTCCCTTCTACAGCACCACTTCTGGTTTCGTCTGGGTTTCTTGTACCATTCTGTATTATTCCCTTGGGCTGGAAATCCATCAGTTTGAATCCTTCCTCTGGTTTCTTGCTCTGTCTCACATTCTTTTCGTGAAAGCGTGTCAGGTTTTCTTTCCTTCCCACTTCCCCTCTGGGTCTTGTGTTCCGCTTCTGGCTGCTAGTGCCACATCTCACAACCACCCTAGCCCTCCGACTTGTCAAAATCATTTGCTCAGTCTCTTTGATTTCTCCATGTATCTGGAATGCTTTAGGCAAGACACATTCAGGGTCTTTTTCTAATTTCTGTGCGGAAGTGGAAGAGGAGAGGGAAGGAAGAGAGCTAGGAAGCAGATAGAGAAAAATCTGGAGATGCCTATTTGTGCACAGGGCATATCTAAGGGCAAGCTCATAAAACTGCCACCCCTGTCTTGTCTCGTCCCATTAACAGCAAGAATCTCACCTCTCTGTGCYTGGGAAATTGTGCAGGGCACTTCTCTGTGCACAAACATGCTCTGCTAATGCCAGAACAGTAAAGTGATTTTCTCTTTGCAAATGAGAGGGAAAGGAAACAGCTTGCCTTAAGTTACACAATCCACACCCATGGTCATGATAGACCCAGGTGTGCAGAGGCCTGTCCCAGGCTACCTTTCCTCCCAGCTAACCGCTTCTTCCTCGTCAGCTGAGCAGCAGCAGCATGGAGCTAGTTATTTGCAGATTGTACTATTGTTGCAGAAAAGTCGGGACAGCTCGCAGGTGCTGGCAGGTGACACCAAAGCAGCAGGAGGAACTGGGATCTGTTATTCCGGGCTCCGTGTCTGTGGTTAGGTGCAAGGTTGCCTGAAATTCCAAAGGAATTTGCCATGTTATGGTTGGGTAAGACAATACAACACTCCTTAATCCCATACTGAGGAGCAGACAGTGCACTGGCTGCAAAGGAAAGGCCATGCTCCTTTGCCCCTGGATACATCCCGCCTTTGCCTCGCAGCAGGTCCTGCTCTGACATACTAAGGACCATTCACAACCCCCTCCCACAGCCCCATCGCTGCGGCATCCACCTGTCTTCTCCCAAGGGAGAATTCAGCCTTCCCTCCTGTCTGGATCCCAGTTCCCACTGTTCAGTGGATTTGTGGTGACTTTGAAGAGCAGTTTCATCTCTTGCTCTCCAAGTCTTTACATTTTCCCCTCTGCTGTGAGCAGGAGGCTTTTCTCCCATTGTTCTGACCCAGGATTTTCGCAGGAGCTCCTGGAGCAGAAGCAGTGGGGCCATGTTCAGCAATACTCGGCTGCCCTCTCCAGGGRAGCGTGTGACACTCGCGGGGACACTGACCTGCAAAGGCATGAGAAAGAGGTGGTGGCAGACGTGGGAACCCAGCACTTCCTCTTGGTCGCTGGCAGGGAAGAGGGGGGTTCCCCACTGCTCCCAGGGCCCCTGGGAACTGCTGGCACCTGGGTCCCATCTGACCCTTTAGTTGCTGCTCGGAGCTGGGCATTTTTGAGAGCCTGGTGTATAATGGGGTGCTCTTCTGTACCTCTCTGGATCACATTATGGTGTGGAAACTACAGTAAAGATGAAATGCATGAAGGACTACTGTATAAGCGAAGAAGAGACAGGTTATCGGCATGGTCTTGAAAAATAATGGGTTCCATTTTAGTTCCCATGAACTGGCAAAACTTCCTTTGCAAGAACAAGTATAAAACTGTAAAAAGCTAACAAAACAGAAAAAGATGCTTTATACTTGCTTGCTGCTGAGAACTAAAGAATCAGGGTTTGCAGGACTTGTCTTTTCCAAAGCAAAGGTGACTATAAAAGCTGTGCCATGACATTACTCCCAGCCCTGCTTCGCCATGTGCCTGTGCCGTTCAGCGAGAGCCTGAGCCTGTGCAGCCCGGGGCTGTTACCTTCCGCCCAGGCAGGGGCATAAGCAAAAACACAGGCCACAGTCTTGCAATAAGCAGGGAGTCAATGAGACTCTGTAAATCTTTTTCTCCCCCAATGAATGTGTTTTAGAGCAGAGCAATGTTTCTCTTTTTATGGCACATAAGAAAACATCTGGGGTAACAAGAACATGTTCAGTATGTTAACAAGATCCTTCCAGTCGCTGCAGGATGGTCCACAAGCTTCCCAGGCTGAAGGTGGCCGCCCTACGGCTGGACCCCTGCACGCCACCCCTCCACTTCACTGGCTGAAGATAACTGGCAGGACTGGGTTGGGGAGCTGGCTGGGAAAATCAGGACTTTTCCAGTTCAGACTTTAACCAGTTAACCTACTATTAATCCTTCCTGTTGTGGGATACACCTGGTTCTCAGGTCTAGAGCATCATCGCTTAATATTATTTCCTGGGTATGGAATATCTGCTGTCCTGCACATGAGAGGTAGCTGCATTTCAGTGTGGAAGTGATGCTTGTGGGGGACTCTGCGTGGATATTTGGCATCCCAGATCTGTTAGCAGAGTGCGATTACCTGGGAGTAAGAGTCATACAGAGAACTCAGCAGCGCAGTATGACGCTGGGGTCTGATCTGGTACTTTACTCGTGTGAGTAGGTTTAGTTAACTCGGTAGGATTACCTAGGCAAGGAACACTACTTCCACAAGTAATTGTTTGCAGGATTACATCAATGGTTTATAAACTATTGTGGGATAAAGTAAAGCTATTGTAATACAGTAGTGTAAAATATGCTCATATTTTCTGCTAGAATTACCCTTAGTCTCTGCTAAAAAGCTGTACTAAGACTTATTTGCTCACCAGGGAACACTGCTTGAAGAGCTACAAATTGTCCCCAGCAGTATAAGCTGTCAAACAATTTCTCCTATACAATAGGAAAACTTTCGGCCCCTTTGGGACACCACATCATGAACAGTGACAATTAATGAGAACCACGTGCATCAAAGTGAGAATGGACTACCAGCATGGCAGTTAGTCCTGAGTTAGAAAAGCAGCAGTCAGCCCAAAGTCATTCCCTGCTCTGTTATATCTTTGCATCCAGCAGGCTTTTGTGAATTATAAAGCCAGGTCTTCCATATCCACAAAGAAAGCTGTTGTTCTGACAAAAGAACGAGTGTTATAAAGGAAGAAACATTATTACTGCAGCGTATCTGGAAGCACATTCCAGCTTTTAAGTAGGTTTCTAGATTCTCTGATATAGCAAAATTGTCCTGCCAGCATAAAAGAAAATTTTTATGGTCTGACTTTTATAATCTAAGGGCTTTTTGTTCCCCTCTAGTCTGCATGCAGAAGCTAGTGACTTGCTCCCTTGGCATCAGCTGTGGCTAACAAGCCTGTGCATAGCCCTGCTCTGGAAAATCCCCATGCCCACATCCCAACAGCTGAGATGAATAATCAGTTTTACATTCCCATAAAGGTCAGGTTCTTTCTCTTTTTTATTTTTGCCTGCTAGTGCTTAGCAAAAATGAAATCAACCCATGAGTACAAGAAACTGAGGAAACAGCCCTGCTGAAAGAAGGCTCTGGAGAGACTGCACTGGCTGGGGGGGGGGCTCTAAATGGCTTCTCTCTTGGTTGGGTGGGGTGGCCTGAATTCATTGCACCTGATTTTATGGTACTTAAATTAGAAGCACAATCAAGCATGCCTGAGCTGTTAAAGAGATGCTACTTAATAGTATAAGACTATGTTAAGCTCTTCAGGATGCTCTTGGCAGTAGTTTGACTTCTTTGCTCTGCTGCTAGTGACCTTCCTGGGTCTCACCAAGTAAGCGAGGCTGAGCAGAGCCTATGAGTGGGAGAGATGCTTTCGATGGCTGTGAGCACAGCAGCAAGGCACTGGCATGGCTGTGGGAGGGCTGCTTTCCCTGCGGCCTCCAGACAGGCACCAGAGCTTGCTCTAGCGGCTTGTGTGAGGCTTGGTGGTGACGTAGCTGTAGCAGCACAAGAGACTAGCAGGGGCTATGCAGCCTCCCCCAGGGCTTAAAAATAGCTGAGTAGTTATCGGTGATGAGCTTCCTACTCCTACCTGTCCCAGCATAACTGGCTTACTAGCGTTGGCTGGCTGTGGTGGTGTCCCAGCCTGCTGGGGTGCAGGATGGGCTGGAGCTGTGTCCAGGTGAGTTCCTAGCTCTGCCCCTGCGCTGTGCTGGGGGGAAGGCTAGAGGAAAAATGGGGCAAGTGGTGGGGAAAAGAGCTTATGACCTTGGTCTCACTCAGTAGCAGCTTCTTTGCCCCCAGAGCAGTAGGGAGCAGCTCCTCGGGCAGATGGRGCTGTCTGGACACGGTTGATGTGATGGGGGGTGCTCAGTCACCAGGGCTGGCAGGAAACTGGGCTGTGCTCTGTAGGAGGGCTGCGACTGGCTCATATTTCTCTAGGTTTGGTTTGTGCTTGGACCGAATGAGAAAACTGAGGGTGGCTCAGATAGGGCTGAGAGCAGAGGCATTGCTCATGTGGAGAAGCAGTGGGATTTCACACTGTACTCTGAGGAAGCGCTTACGGGGGAAAAAAACCCTGATGTCTTCTGCGTAGTGTAGCTCACCTGGGTGAAATGGGGCTTGTCCCGTGAGGCTGCCCTCCCCTGTGTAGGGTGGCGCCTGGGCAAGGTGGCTGGCTGGAGAACGCCCTCCCCTTGCTCTTGTAGAGTGAGGTGTGTTGAGGGTGGAAATGTTTTTTCTGCTGATAAGGTGTGAATTGGGCATGTTGACTTAAATGGGCTGAAGGCTCTTGCAGGTGTTTGTGACTCAGAGCTGGCGTGGATTTGAGCAGGGAGCTGCTGAGACACGTAAACCTGGAGGGTGTGACTCRGGAGCCATGCCTGGATGTGCTTTTATTTACCAAGTTCAGATTTCAGTGATAGTGAAACTGCTCCATCATGGGCTGTTTAATCTCTCCTGGGCTCTCAGGCTCACGGCTTGGATAACTGGTCTTAAATGAGCTTTATTTTTCCCTATTTTTTCACTGTTGCTGGGTTGTGTGTGTATATATGCATATGTATATATACAGATATGCATGCTGCAGTCACACCTCTGCAAAGGAGATATGTCCTCAGAGATGGTCCTGAGCACGTGTCTGGTTTTAGCAATGTGGAGGAGGAATCTCTTACTCTGGAGATAATTCAATGTTGGTATCAGTGGACACTGACTAATTTGTATCCATGGCTTACATAAAAAGTATCTTTAGGTATCCTGCCTCTGATTTCTTTAAACAAAAACTTGTAAGAACCTTTATTTAAGCAATTAATTAATATGGTTTTCCCTTGAATTGCTGGGGTGTTTGTTGTGTTGTACTGCTTCTCTGTATTTATTCTGAAAAGATTCAAATGCCAGCTAGCTCCTGTATATCACTTTGCTGTGCATTTCCTAAGCTTTACTCAGTACTTCATTTAGACAGGGAACCTGAGGTCCTTTGCCAGATAGAATAAAGGCTATTCTAACTGTTACTATATACTTAACACTCATGTAGATTTTTCTTTTAAGAAAATACAAAATCAACACATTTTCCACACAAAGAAAACTTAGGTAGATTATTGTTACCCTAGTTAAGGCTCAGATGGTGACATCTAACAAGTTGAAAGCATGTCATGGGACTCTTAGTAATGCCAAGGTATGTTTACTTTTGGTCTCTTTAAAAAAGAGCCACCGGAAGCTCGTCACCTGTAGAATAAAACTGGGGCAATAGTTCAGTGTTGACTTAACAGATGAATCATCTGTCCTGCTTGCTTCCTGCAGCAACTATCAGTGGGTATTTCCCTTGAAATGCTGTCCTGGCACAAATGTGTGCATGGTTGGATCTCTGTCAATCACAGCTGGAAGCATTTCAGTTTGGGGCTAATGAGATTCTGGGGACTTTGTCTTCACTAGAGCTTCTGGGCAAACTTCTAGCTCTTGCAATGTCAGCACAGACAGAGCTAGCTTCCCTTGGTGGCTGATATTAAGATCTACTGGTTAGACCTGCTTTGAGAGGGAATGGAGATATTGAATAGGAAAACCTTGTTGAATTGCCATCACTGTGGCAGCAAAAGCATACTGGAGGGCCGAGGGAGGAGGATTTGAGTAAGGTAGACCCAGCCTAAGTAACTGGCTCACTAGGAACATTGGGAAACTTGGTTGTTATTGCAGTCAGCCTTTGAATACCTGGAGGAAGCAGAGTCATGTGGACAGAGCAGAAACTTGCACAATAGAAGCATTTGCAAAATAAGTTATAAGAACATGTAGTGAAGGCAGGGTGGAGATGAGGTCCATGAGTCTGTCTGCAGTGTGGAGTCACATGGTGACACAAAGTCAGATCTAGAGTTAGCTGTCCTGCAGCACGGGTGAGGGCACTGCCTCCTAGGCCTCGTCCCATGCGGGTGGCGAGCTGCACGGCATGAATGGGGGGAGCCGCTGCTCCTGGGTGCAGCTCATGTGTCACCACATCCCAGGCTGCAACCCAGACCGGCAGCCCATGAGTAATTGAGGGGAATATCCTGCCATGTCCTTTGGAGCAGGAAGTCTTGTGCTGAGACCATTAAAACAAAGAGTGAGGATTTAAAATCAGTATTGGAGGGAGTGGAATATCTTCCCTTGAAGAGATCCTAGATCTCTTTAATAAGAAATCACAGCTGAAGCCTGGGACCTTGATTTGGCTGTGCCCTCAGGAGATGCAGTCTAGGACTCTCAGACACATAAGGTGCTTCTGTACTTGTCTGGGTTACAGCAGCCCTGGGGACTTTGTCTTCTCTTGCTGCACTGTGGGAGAGGAAACCTACCCAAGTTCTTAGAAACTGCAGTGTGAAATGATGGTAACTTTCTTTTTGCTTGAAGTTAGACACTGTGTTTTGAATTTTCTAGACTGCCTGTCCTTTGATTTGATTTAAAAGTACTCCTTGGATTCCTGCTTAAACTGAGTGAATAACACAACTTCTTGTAGTATTCAACTGGTTTCCCAGTATGTTTCAGTGAGTTTTTTTTTTGCACAAATATAGGATTGGTTTATCACTGATGCTTCCTGCTCCCTTGTGCCTCTGGCTAAATGTGTCAGCCTGACCCCGAAACCAGTCCTGAAAGAGACGAGATGTTTTCTGAAGTATCTAAGAGATAGTGTGGAAAAACAGCCAGACCTTGTGTCATCCTTGATCTGAATTTAAAAGTACGTGGGCTGTTCTGTTCCCTGGACAAGAGCACATTTGGAGCCAGTAAAATGTTATTTCTAATCTTCAGTGATGTGTCCTGATTTAAACACACATGAGATGATACTTTAGCAGATATAAACACACAGAAAATATAACCAAAGCAAAAATCTGCTGGTGTGTTACAGAAGAGTTGTTTGAGATCATTAGTGGAATCTCAAGGCTTAAATGTTTGGTTACAGCAGATATTGTTATTGATGTCTTCTATTTAAAGGAAAGTTACTCAATCTCAGACATAACATTAAATGCCAAGAAACACACAGCAAAGGGAGGAAAACAAATTTAATCTCAACTTGGTTCGTGTAAGCATGCAATAAAGAGCATGAACAAAGGTCTCAGCTTGGTTGTGTCAACACAATGTGTATATTAAAATATATTATAGGTTTTTTTAATAACACATTGCATTATGAATACTACTTAGAGCAAGCTGTCTCTCTGGGGTACTTATCTTTGTTCCATTTCTGCCTGAGGCCTGTAAGATAAGTCAGTGCCCCGTACCACCGGGTGCTGGTCAGTAAGAAACCTGCTTCATTTTAAAGTATCTGGGAGATAAGAGGGAGTCACATTTTTTCCATTTTGTGGTGAGGAAGCAGGGCACCTCTAATGACCTCCTCAAGGAGCCTCCTCAAAACCGATACTCCAGCTCCTGAATCCCAGCCTGTTGTTTGTGTGCGCTTTTCCCTGAAGTCAATTAAACTGAAAGTCACTTTCACTTCCCTTTGGAAACTGAGTGGGGTGGGTTTTTTTGTCCTTAACAGAAACGCGTGCAGGAGCGTCATGGAGGAGCCTGCGATGCCCGAGGGTGGCTGGACGGGGAGGGTCGCTTGAGGAGCGCAGGGGTTTCTCGTGGTCCTGTAATTTGGGTGAGTACACGGTGAAGGCCGAAAATTTTGTTGTTTCCGTGTAAATGATGCCCTGAGGCGGAAGAAACGACCCTGTGGCTGTAAATACAAGCCTGCGCCGGTTTCTTTGCAGTGTTTTGGGAGCCCATTCCCACAGCACAGCCGCAGTTTTAAATCGTGAAAACCTTTCCCTTCACGCTGTGCTTCGTTTTGACATTAAAAATCCGTCTGAATTCTTTAAATAGATCATAAAGCTGCACGAGGAAACAAACGAAGGCAGCGGCGGCGCGGTTATTGGCTTGCCCAGTCTCTGGCTAGGAGAGCTTCCTTGGACTGAAGCTAATAGCAGTGAACTAAAATGGGTTATAAAACAAACTTGCGCACGTTATTTTAAGTCCTTAACTTTGTAAAGGGGATCAAACACCCGAACAAAAGGGGAAGCCCGGCGGCCGCGCCGCCCCTCCCGACCTGCCCTTCGCTGAGGCGATTCAAACCGCGGCTCCGCCCGCGCTGCCTCGGCCCCTCAGCAACAGGCGGGGCTTGGTTCTCATTGGTCGGAGGAGGCACGCAGCGCGCTCCTATTGGCTGGCGCGAGAAGGACTGGGGAGGGGGGAGGAGGGTGACGGCGTTATACAGCGTACGCCCGTGGCTGCCATTTTGTGTGGGAGATAGAGGGGGAGCGGCAGGAGTTGGTGGAGAGAGTTGGACTGCGGGGGGGGGTGGGGGTCGAAGAGTGACGGCGAAGGAGCAGCGGGGTCGGCTCCTAAAGGCCCGTGTGTGTGTGTCTGTGCTTGTGAGCGAACGAGACGGACAGAAGTCGGTAAGGGAAGAGCGGTGTGGGAAGGGCCGGGCGCCGCCGCCATGTTGTGCTCGCCGAGCTGCTCCATTGTTGAGGCAGCGAGGAAGCGGGGCCGGGGATTGCCCGGCCCCCGCAGCGTCAGGCAGGGCGAGGGGCCCGAGGGCGGGGAGGCGAGAGGAGAGGGGCGAAAGCTTGGAGGCTCCCTAAGGGGGAGCAGCTCCGGTGGGCTGGGAGCGCCCACGGGCCAGTGTGCAGTAGCAGCTTGGTTTGTGCTAGTAACCATCAGCCCTTGTTTTCTGTCACAAGAAGATGAAGGCTAAAAATGAAGACGTGCGGCCCTTCCTAGTGCTTTGGGGGAGAGGGGGCACTTGGGGGTGCTGATGACACTGAGTGACGCATCTTGTAGGGGGAGGTCAGTAGCCTGGAGTGCCTGAGAAAAGACTTCAGGAGGGTACGAGCTATGGGTTAAACAGGAAACTATTTTAAGAGCTGATCAGGAATTCCTTTGTTTTGAAACGGAGCCCTGTGTTGTAATGGCTGGAAGAGGCTTTGAGGGTGCGATTGGTTTCATGGGAAGTGTTTGGACGCTTAGAGTCACATTCTGTTCGCAGTAGTCTGGGCGGTGCTTTCCTGTTCTCTGGTCCCATTGAGTTAGGTGGGAGAGTTCTCGAGGGACAGTTTTCGGGGGAGGGTTTCTTTCTGCTCAGTGATATATTGAGACACTAGTTTCCTAGGATTTCATCCCAAGGTTTTTTTCTTTTTTTTTTCGTTTTATTTGACTTTTTTGTGAAACAAAGGGTAAGGTTCTGCTTGTCTCTGCTTAACTAAAATATTAGTATAATATAAGATGTATACCATGATGAAGGTAGTTGTCTTTATGAAAATGCTAAGTAGGATGGTGAAGCTCATGTAGATAGAGTAAGATGTTTTTACCATATAGAAAAAATGTTTGAAGTACATTGTCATCTTTAATAGATAGAGAAATGCAACTGACTTGTGCTTGGAGATTCTGTGATTTTTTTTTTTACTTTTTTTCAAATTTAAAAGGGGAAACAAYTGTTTCTTCAATTTTTTGAATTCACACTTCTCTAATTTATACAGTTGAGACTTCTCCCTTGGAGCCTCTGTGCCGAGAATCCGATGTTGGGCTCGGCTACCTGGCTGAAGGCAGCATATCAGCCCATGAAAACTTCTATTCCTAGCCAAAGGAAGGAGTCCAGCAAAAGGCAGCACCTACGCTTTCAGGCTTGGAAGCAAGAAAGGGGACAGGAGTTGGAGAGTGTGGAATCTGAGAAGACAACTGAAAGGTAAACGGGGACTGGTGTACTGTGGGAGACTTGGCATGAAAGGACCAAGCAGGGTGTATTAATATCTGGCTCTGTAGTTTAGAAGACCTGTTATAAATGGCTGCTTTTCATTCGAGGTTGTTTTCGGTTCTCTTTGTGTTTTGAGGCCAGCTCTCTTCCTGACGTGTGCCTAAGTCTGGCTGTACGTTCCACCAGTGCATTTGGGCCCCCCTGCCCCCTTCTCTCCCAGGGAAAAGCTGTTTGGGAAGTGGATCTCGCCCCTACCTTGCTGTGATCAGCTATACAGCTCCTCCTTGGGAATATCGGGAATCTTCTGTGTTGTTCTTGGACTTACCTAGGAAGCTCTGTTCTACAAACTACCTCTGCCATTCTGCTGAGCAATTCCATTAAGCTGGGGAGTGGCTTTATCAGTTGTAGACCTTGCCCAGATCTTTAGGAGTATCATAGGCTGAGTATAAACACAAATGTCTTCAGGATTGGATACTAACAACTTAAATCTGGCACTGCATTTTGAGCAATGTCTTTAATGTGCTTCTAGTAGTATCTTTTGCTGAGGAGAAAAGAAGTGGTGTTTATCTCCAGGACCAGCTTTTTCATAACTAGGCAGACAAGGTTGTAACTGTTACAAGGAGCAATTGTGTACAGTTACTGAAGGACAGCTTGGCATACAATGTCCTGATGAGCCACTGCCAAGCCATTATACAATCGGTATCTCCCCCTAGGAAGATACGCTCTCACTGTCAAGTTCTTGGCCGTTCTGACCTAAAACTTACTTCTAGATCCTTGTACCAGTAAGCTTTTTAAAAATTTATTTCTTTATATATATATTTTTTAACTTATCCTCCCTGTTTCCTTGCCTCCACCCCAAATGTGGGGTTAGTGTTGGTTTGATATTGGTTGCCTGTGTCTTGGGATGATGGCCAGGCAGGATGCCTATACAGTCCTTAGTTCATCTGAGTTGTCCTGTGTGTTAACACTGAACAGACAAGACATTTTAAAGTTCGCTGCACTATAATTCAGTTCTCATGACCGTGTCAGCTAAGTTCTTGAGTTCGTATTACTGAAGTCTCTTCTACCAAAGGAGGAGAAAAAAAAAAAAAACATTTTCCATTTGTCTAATTTTTGGATAGATTGATTTCAGTTCCCTTATTTAGAATCTAAAAAACTACCTTAAACTTTTTGTTTCAAAAAGTCACAAATTCCCAACTCCACTCTCTCATTCTGTTTTATAGGTGACATTTAAGTTGAAGATGGGTGGTGGAGAAAGGTTCAACATTCCAGTTCCACAGGCTAGAAATACCACCAAGAACCATCAACAACTTAAAAACAGACAGAAGAGTAAAGATCAGAACTCTCAGATGAAGATGACCTATATGAAGAAAGAAAGAGGACATGGATGCAACTCATCTGCTGCTGCATGGCAGGCCATGCAGAAAGGGGGAAAGAACAATGTTCACTTCCCCAATAATCAAAATTGGAGTCCTAATTTATCAAGCCCCAACTTGTTTTTCACACCTCAAACCAATCAGAACTATGCTGGAGCAAAATTTAGTGAGCCACCCTCACCAAGTGTTCTTCCTAAGCCACCAAGCCACTGGGTACCTGTTTCTTTTAAACCTTCTGATAAAGAAATAATGACATTTCAGCTGAAAACATTACTTAAAGTCCAGGCTTGAGATGTAACTTTCCATGTTTTTAGTTATTTAAATTTACAGGGTTTCAAATTTGAGAATAGGCATTCATAACTCCAGATGTACAGGTATATGGAACAAGTTGTTTTTGCTGCATATAGTTGGTCAGCTGGAAGGGGGGCAGGGATAGTTTACACACCCCTCCAGTGCTTCACCTCAAACTGCTGTGTGCATTTCACTGTGAAAAAGAGATTTTATCTGTAGTGAATTTCAATTCTGAGCAAGTTGCTGATTCTTGCATTTACTGTGACAGATTTGGACTGTGTTTCAAAATTGAAATTGTGACTACTTCCTGGTATGGTATTAGGAATGGTACTAGAAAACCACCTTTTGCCTAACTTAATGCAGCATTAACTGGGGAAAAATACACTGAAAGCTTTAGGCAGTTACTTTGTCTTTCAAACTTGTGTCACTTTTGCTAGTTGTATAAAAGCTCTGCAGAGCAGACTTTCCTAGCAGAGGAGACTCCACCTAGGTGGTACTAGTAGAAAATGCAGAGTTTTTTGTTTTTTTCCTCTTTTTTATACCTGTGAGCTTTTATTTGGCACTCTTGAATCACTGGACAAGCATTCAAGCCTGTGACTAAAACTTAGGTGTAAGAAATTGGTTCCTTACATATTCTTGCATGGATAGAAGAACACATCAGGCAAATCAGTATTTTGGTCTTTCTCCAGCTCTAGAAACTTCATTGGAATCTCAAGTCAAACTGTGCCAACTAATTACATATTTTACATTGCCAGATGACTGCCAAGAACTTAAACCTTTGTATTTTGATTGCACTGATGAGTTTTAAAATGCATTTTTGTATCAGTTTTGTAATTGTGAAAAAAAATGGAGTAGAATTACTTGGGCTAGTCTTAAATTGGTTACCCTGTAATATTGTTTTAAGTTACTGTAGCTTGTGACAGGCAAAAAATGTTTTCATAGATAGGGAAGAAAGAGCCATGTAAATAAATGTAAAACTTTGTAGCATATGTAAATTTATGCTGGGCTTTCYTGCACAAAAGTATTTTTAGTACAAAACTGCTGAATGTAAGATGACCATGCTGAGTACATGGCCTGATTTAAAAAAAGTATTTTGTTTAAGAAGAAAAAGCCTAAAAGCGCACTTGTGGCTGTGCCCTTGCACTTAACGTACAGTGAACATGCACGTTTGTCTTTGTAGGCTAATTTCTTAAAGGAAACTTGGTGCAAAAGAGGCTTATTTAGAATTTTGTAATAAAATTTTAAAAAACTTAAAAAAAACCCCTGCTCAAATCTATGGTGCTCATGTTCTGAATGTATAGGAGAGATGCATGTTAAGTGATTAGATTGCAGCAAGGTGTTTAAAAGCAACTGGATGTCTCAAGAAATGCAAACTGCTGAGTTTAGGAACCTGATCAGAACTGAGCTGTTGTGACAATGTTTCAATTTCTGAAATCAATCACTGCAGCAGCACTATTCTGTCCCAGGATTTACTAGTTGCCAGCAATTCCAGTGGTGAAATGAAATATAAGTTCTAGTAAGAGCCACTGTGTAGATTTCAGTGCTGCCACAATTCAGTTGATCCTGATTGATAGAAACAACTGAACTGTGATCAACAATCTGAGGTTATTTAAAAATAGTAGTTTAAACTACTAGTAAAAACTAGTTTAATTTCAAAGTGATTTTTGTAATTGTAAAATGTTTTAAAGTGTGTTCTTCCTATACATTCAAAATGTGTTGGCAGCTGGTTGAATGTTTACAAACACATTGTTCCAAATAAGATGGAATTGGCAGTCTTCTAAATTGTCTTTGACCTGGATTTTCACCAATGTAAGAGCTGTATCCCAACTATAATTGTGTAAACTCAATTTCAAAATGTTAATTACTAACTGTATATGTAAAAATTGGAAACATAAATTGAATAAATTGAACTTTTCTCCCCCTAAATTAATCTATTTATTTTAAAATGGTAGTGTAAAATGTTTCCTGCTGCTACCAGTACAGCATTGTAACTAGATTCTGCATACAGGATTTCTGGACTCAAGTGGAGATTGTTGTGCATCAGAAGCGGGAGAGGCAATGCTATATGGGCACCAGCAGCACTCTGTGCCTCATCAAGTCAATATATTTTGCTTTCAAAGACTCA
The DNA here is from genome assembly GCF_003343035.1 of Apteryx rowi. Classification (NCBI taxonomy): domain Eukaryota; kingdom Metazoa; phylum Chordata; class Aves; order Apterygiformes; family Apterygidae; genus Apteryx; species Apteryx rowi. Next base: position 1,291,197 of record NW_020448197.1, on the reverse strand, counting down.
AGTCCCTACACTGTCCAATCCAGCATACATAATGCAGTTAAAAACAGTTTCTAGGACTTCAAACCTTTACATTATCTGGTATAGCTGAAGTAATGCCTTTGCAGTCCTCTCACAAAAGTGCTTCAAAGAGGTAACATCTCCAACCTTGGCCTAAATGAACTCTCAAATGCATGGCTTTTAATAGTTCAGAACAGTAAATACACTCTGTCCCCCTAGAAAATGCTCATCTTGCAATAGTTTGCTATTAGGTGGTAAATACTCCTTGTGAATGCTTAATTTATGCAAGTCTACTCTGAAATTCTGTAAGTACCTTGAGGAGAACCTTGAGGTTCCTCTACCTCCCCCTTTAGCCCAATTCCTTTAAAAGGGGTGTAGGCATAGGCACTTCCTTCCCAATTGATCTGAGCCTCTTTGGTTTCGTACAGTGTAAAAGAGGAATTATATCACACTGCTAGCTCAGAGTTCTGTGAAGTACTGACACTTCAGAACACTGATTAAAGTATTTAATGGCCCCATTAATGTCATTAATTAAATAGGCAATAAGCCAGGATAAAGACACTTGTAAGCATAAGGATCAGCAGCCTGCTGAGACCAGGTGAGTGTTGTGTATTTGGCTGTCAGCTAGGAATACCAGGAAAACCTAGCACTTCCTTAGCAACAAAGGTTTCTTCCACTGCACCCCTCTCATTCATGTCTTGCCAAGTGATTTGTACAACACAGGACTTGAAAATGACTGCTAGTGTTATCCCAAAAAGCTGTGTTAAAGGGACTGTCAGGCTCTGCCCAGGAAAGCTAGACTTGGGAGCTACTTTGAGTAGAGGCAACCGCAGTTCACCTGAGTACAGCTGTGATTCTGCTCTCGGCTACCTAGGGTGGCGAGTTCTCAGCTCAAGTGCTCTGGGCTTAGAGGAAGCTTCCTTGGGTAGTTCAGTGTTTGGTGACCAGTCTCCAACAGACTACAGCTGTGTTAATTAAGTCAGAAGGTGCTCTCAAGGTATAGTCAAAACTTGTACATTTTATTCCCAATTCACAGGGTTATTTGCACAGATGGAACACAAAACTCAAGAAGAAAGAATGTGTATGAATAAAACATTAGCATCTTTTGATCAAACACACTACAGGGTACATAGTCTTCCCTTCCTATAATAGTCTCATCAGTAAGAGCATCTTTAGACAAGTATTATAGCAATGGACTACAGACTTTTTAAGCAAGTTACAAGATAAATGGAGAAAACCAGCAATTACTAATGGGTGATTATGTCCTAAAAATGTGTAAATCTATTCCTTTGTACTTCAAAATGTTATCTGCAACATCCCTGCCAAAAATCATGTAGCAGTGCTGCAAATTATTTTGATCCAATTACCCTTCTCTGAACATTTTTCAAGTTGTTACCCCAGACTAAACATTTAGAGAAAAAGAAAAGCTCTTTCTAAGAGCAGAGGTCAAAATAACATTTAAATTGAAAACTTTCACTTTGAATAAAGCCATTATAGTGTACATTTAAACATCTTTAAAAGACATAGAAAGGATAACATTTAGCTTTCAGAGACCAGTCTATCATAGTCCCTAATTTAAACACCCAGCTACTTAAACACTAAATTTAAGATTTTTAATTAAAATTATCAGTTGGGTGCATGGACTTTTGGTGAAAAAGAAGTTCCAATAGAGCCTTCTGTTACTGCTGAGATAAATCAATATGCTGCAGATATTTTGGAGCACAGCCATTAGTTTCAGCAGAGTTTATACACACTACTTCAATTCTACAGAATTTGCAGGAATGACAAAATCTAGTTTACCACAGAAAAAACGTAATTCCCACCATTCTTGAGACTCCAAAAGAAAGATGCCTATACATGATCTTTTGTAGCCTGCGTATGTTCTTGCATTCCAGCTGTGCATAACCTGCAGGTAGCTTGCACAAGACAGGCTACTGCTTTTTTAGAGCAGGAATAGGATACCTGCATCAAGGAAGGGAGATGTTATCTAGATGGGCTGTGGCTTGACTTGCATGAATGCATAAACATTCCCTGCCCTTTTGGCCACATCCTGCTAACTCGTCCCCAACTGAAAGGCCCACAGAACAGCTTCTTCACAATTTTTCCATGGGAGCAAGAACTAGGACAACATCTTTATTCATGCACTCTTGAAACATCGTGGGTTTGTGTTCGGCTTTTCTGGCTTGTTCATATACACAAGTCAAGTCAAAGTTTAGTCCTACCTCTGGGAGAGAAAGAAAGAACCATCAGAACTGTCACATACTACATTATACTTGCAATGAACTGGATTTTCAAAACAAAAAATTTAAACTGTGCTATACATAAATTTTGAGGCACACAATATAAGGACACGATGACAAAATAGTTAAGGTATGTTACTATTACTCTGCAGTCAGAAGTTAGAATCTCAGCCTGGACACGATGTCCTCTTCCCTCCTCCCCACCAAACCAGCTGTAATTCTGGCTGGACTGACATGTGAACATTAATCACAGCAATCCTTCGCAGGCTGCTGACCAAAACACACCAGCTTCTGTAACCACATTATCCCAAGAGACAGTCAGGCGGACCACCTTTAAGTAGGATTTTAGTTCTGAATACTGTATTATTTAAAGATGCTGAAAAAGGGTGGTTTTTTTTTTTTTTGGCTGTTACAAACCATTTTTACAGAAATCAACTACCAGACAATCATAGCTCAACTTAAAAAGTATAAGATTGGTTTATCAAAGCATTTAAGTGTTCTTCAGAATTGTTCTCATTCAGTGGCACAGAAAGAACAAGTTATATGTACCACTAGTGCCAGGAGGCAGCTCAAACTCTACACACCAAAAAATGTTCACAACCTGCTGGAGAACCACAGCTGGTGCAGTTTTTGATAAGGCAAATGTAAAATGATGAGCTATTACCTAGAAATTAGCTTCTGTATTAATCTTTAATTGCTGATTTTAGCAGTTCGTAACCTAGCTAGCAATATCTAAATTATAACCGTAGGGAAGTCCATCCGGCAATAATGAAAGTTAACAGAAAAGAAATTTCAATGTGTTAAGACTAAAACATTTGCTCATCAGTCTTATTTCGTCTAGTACCCCTTTCAAAAATGTGAAGTGATATTTACTCCGACATCAAACAATAAACAAATTCCTGACTTTACTGAAATACCATAGTGAGGATTTTACTCCATAAGGGATGCATAGCTCTACTCCTAACAATGCTCTGGAGTCAAATTCTAAAGCTACAATAATTCCAGTGGATCAGTATTTCCTTCATTTTTTTATTACAGCATGTTTGCTAAATTTACAGCAAGCAGAAAATAAGCTGGGTCTTTAGTTATTTTGATCAAAACATTGATGTTTTAAAGGTAGTACACAATATTTGTTAAAAAGAACATATAAAAATACCTTTTTAGAAGCCTCTATAAGAAAGGAAATACAAAGTTTAATCCCACAACTTTCCTCTGCTAGAGCTGCACGCTACTGCTACAGTTTTAAATAGACTTTTTGTTGTTTTTAAACTATACATCCAGGAAAGTCTACAAAATTAAAGGAACGTGCATATAAATGATTGCATAGCAGAACATGAACATTAACTGCAAACAGTAAAGAAAAAGTTAGAAATACTATCAAATATACAAAGGTTCTAGAATCAACCCCCTAAGCACGTTCCACTGCCAAAATTTAAAAGCCATCTGCATTTCTTCAAAGGCCCCGCTGAAAACATTAAAACCAAAACCTAAAACATTTCTCTAAAAAGGAATTTTTTAAACGAATGTCTTTATATGCTACTACATAGACAGCAAGGAACACTAAGTGTGTGATGCTGGCTTTTGAAGGTAAATAGAAAAAAAAAAACAATGCCAAAAGCCATTTTCATAACAAAATATCTTGCCTTCTAGAGAAATACTGGTAAGATTACACACTGGTTTTGTTATTTTTCACAATCAATTTACTAAATATACTGTATTAGTGATAAACTAAATAGCTAGAGATGCAGCTCTTGTTCATATCCAACTTGAAACATTTGTTCTCAAGTAAAATGAAATCTTGTACCAAACCGCTATCCGTTCTGAGGAAAAAGTGATTCAGACTTGCTTGACTAAATACTTGTCGATGTGTAAAAGCAAGCCTTTGTTACTCAAGAAGAGAGATGGCTACAGTTTTATACCTATGAATACACCAACTAACCACAGGAGTCATTGGCATAAAAGTTTAGTTCTTATATACTGTACACACACAACTCGAAACAATCTACTGGTATCTAACAGCAGGAAAACTAAGCAATTTTATGGTTAACTGCTCACTAAAATTTAGAATAGATACAAAAACTGCATAAAATGTACACACAACCTAATATGTAGTTGCTCTGTCATTTGCTGAAATCTGAACTTAATTTTCCATTTCAAGGCTTTTTTTTTCCCCTCACACATTTAGTATTAGCAGCCAGGTAAAAAGCAGTAAAGCCTCTATCCTGACAAGTCCTGACACTGCGCAACCTCTGAACAAGCTTCCAGGACTAACTCTCCCCCCATGTAGTATACGTCTCAGTACCACCTCTCCAGATGGCAGGGTTAAAGAGAAATTTCGACACTCTCTCTCTCTCCACAGAGCTCCATTTACCAGCCTACTCGTGTCGGTGGGCACGGAGAATACCGAAACCTGCCTTTGCACAATGGAAACATGTAACTGCCAGGCTGCATTTCACAGCAGTCAGTGTTGCACTACAGCTGTCCAGTTTTCCATTTTATCACAAAGTTTAGTATTAAAGAACAAGTTAAACAGTTGGTTTAACTGTTCAGCACAAACTAGTACCATTTCTCTGCGGGTATGACATTTTTTTTTAATAGGACAATGTTGCAAATTACGATCAATCAAGTCATCACCAATATTTAAGCATTAAAAATGCAAGTCTTTACAAAAATATACATAGAGACACCACAATCAAATCAGTAGCTGCCCATGACATTTAACCAAGTGGACATTCTCTCTCTCTCTCTCTCTCTCAGTGGCTTCTCGACACTGTTTTAATTATAACCATTGTCTGCTACAGGGAAAACGGACAAAGAAAAGGTTTTTTTTTTTAGCACTGTTGCAACATCATATTCCTGATAATTTAAGTAAACTGAACTGTGTGTAAATGAATGTTACATGCCTAAAAACAACATGGATACACTGCTAGTGGCCACTGGACTTGGGACTAGTCCATGACCTTGATCTGGATTTTGACCTAGATCTAGAATGTGATCTTGACTGTGATTTGGATCTAGCTGGTTCTTTTTTTCTCGATTCCTTTTCATATCTTGAGCTGGACTTATAGTGTGTTTTAGAATCTGTTTTAGAGGTGCCTCTAGATTTGGTGTGAGATGCAGACCTAGACCGTGATTTAGCCTTCATTTCTTTCTTGGGCTGTGACTTGGATCGTGATCTTGAATTGGACTTAGATCTTGAAAAAGATCGATTGCGGTGTTTGAACCTATCAGAATAAAGGGGAGAGAGGAGATTTGAATGTAAAAACACTATTCTTAGACATCTAGTACATTAAAAATTGTTTACCATTTTTGCAGGAGAAACTTTTAAGCCTACAGTTAAAGGAATACAGTGATCTAGTTTTCGATTTAAATGGTGTAAAAATTATTTTACCTATCATTGTCCGAATGGCTTCTGCTACGACGAGGTCTTCCAGTAGGTCTACTGCTAAAAAGGTACATCAGAAAAAGTAAACAGTGACAAATACCTATGTATTTATACAGATGATTAATAAGTTTAGTTTTTTTGAGATGTGCATTTGCTTTTAGTTATTCTCCAATGAAGCACAGAATCATTTCATTCAATATTTGTTTTGATGAAGCATGCAAGCAACATAACTCCCACGAATGATTACAAAGCAAGTATAGAAAAAGAATATTCAAAATGTTAACAACTAAATAGTCAATATGGTGTTTCTCCTCCAACAGACTGCTGTGTAGTTGAAGCCAAACACACTACACTTACTTTCTAGGACTATACGATCTTCTATAGCTGTAATCAAAAGAACGACTTCTAGACCGCCTCCTTTCGTAACTCCGACTTCTAGATCGCCTATATCTGTCATAGTCATCGTAACGAGAAGAACTGTATAGGTTTCTCCCTTCCTTGGCTTTCATTTGATTTGGTGCTGTAGAAAAATAGCAATTTTTAACATTAAGTTCAAAAAAACAAAACAAAAAAACCCCCCAAACCTACTTTCCCTTTAGTGACATTACTAATGCTATTCACGTATTCAGTATTCATCAGAAAGCTTAATTCATGATTTTAACAGAGACGTTTATGAAAAGTACAGAAAAAGACAGACGAAAGAGTGCTGTAAGCCACTGATGCTTTGCTGGTTTAACCACTGGACAAAACTCAATGCAGTCCTGTCAGTGCTGTCAATCTAGAAAAAATGCAGTAAGAAAAGACTAAGGCTCCACAAAACCAAAACACGTAACTGGCTAAGGCGATTTCAGCCCACCTTGAAACTGTAAGCGGGTATGAGAGGCCAGGTTAATGACTGCTACATCCCGACATTCCTGAATTCACCTAAAAAGTGACAGCTAACTGGGAATTAAACTCCCATTTTTCCTGACTATGCAGTACCACATGTTACACCTGATCCACTGTCCTCCTTATTGATTAAAAGACTTATTTTCTCCTTACAATTCTTTTTGTCTACATGGAAAGTTTATACAGAAAAATTAATGAAACTGATTCCACAAAAAGAAAAGTCTGATTCTAAAACAAAACAAAAAAGTGAACCCCRCCCCCCAACCCACAGTACGGCAGTGCATGTTCACTTTGTAGTTTAATTATTAAAATAATTAATGGAAATGAACTTAGAAGTCTTCTGTTATATTTTCTCAAAGCAGCACAACCATCTTTCCCTTGTATTAAATCCAGTCCTCATTCAAATCCAAAGACAGCGCTTCAGTGTATTTTAAACATATTATGCCCTATCAAGACTATCTATTGTAGCTAGTGGCTACAATTTTTATGTTTAAGTGCTGCTGTTGACATCACTGAAGTAGATCTAATTAGTTTTTGTTCAGAAACATAAAAGAAACCCCAACATTTACATATGGGACAGAAGTTTGTCCTTCAGAGCATGTGATTTCCACTGACTTCCAAAAAAAAGAATGTGCACTTTTSAGGAAAAACTGAACAGTTAGGTTGTTTCTTTGACAACTTCAACTGAAAGATCTTCAAGGCACTCTCAAGTTGCACATGCATATTTAACCAAAAGTAACTTTTTTTTTGCAACTTAGCATATTTGTAGCCAGTTGTCTGCTGAAGTACAATGCTGAACAAACTATATTAGTCTTCTTTTAGACCAACAAGTATATGTTTGGTTTGTATCTAAAGTATATTTAGTAGCGTGAGCAATAAGATACAAGAAATAATTTCTTTACAATTATCTGATCAAAAACAAGAATTCTGTTCCATGGTGGACTGAGATATTTTGAAATTTATTTTTATCTGGAGCCAAACGAAAATGAAGATGTTACCTCAATCCTGGAAAGTGGACTGGCACAGAACACAGAATCACTAACACACTTCAACATAATATAAACATTGCAATACATTAAACAAACTGAGCTACACATTTTGACAGGGATAATTTTCATCAGTGTGTTCCTGCAAGAAAGCTTGATAAAACTGCACAGAAAACTCTTAAATATTTTCAGCTTACCACACTGTGGTAAGTGACCACTGTACTCAGTTATTTATTTCTAATTAAAACAAGAGACATTAATAGTTATTGGATAAAAAGCAAAATATCTACACGTTATTTATGTACAAGTAAGAATATATAACAATAATTTATAACATGTGTAATGTTGCCTTGCGCTAAACATTAAGGCTAAAATCATAATCTGATGAAATACACGCAAGCACTTACTCTTCCGATCCCCCTGTGCAAACTGGATTTCTATTTGCCGACCACAAATCCACTTTCGGTCCAAATTATGGAGAGCATCTTCTGCATCACGGACATCTTCAAATGTGGTGAGTGTTAAGGTACTTGGGAATTTGAGCAATTAACAAATTTGGTATTTTAAATCAGTTATTTTCTAAATTTACAACCTTTTTGGTTGTTTTGGGCATGCTGCAGGAAATGTGAGCAACTTTTTACTAACCAACTATCTGAGAATTCCTATAATATAATAAAATTCAAATCTCATGCTACGACCACGAACTTATCCACAACCAAGTAATTGCTATGCAACACCCGAGTTTTTTCTTCCCCCACTTGTACTTAAATAATGTATCCTTTTCAAAGTGTTATTTAATTATTAATAGTGATTCAGTTCTCTGCACTATATTCACACTACAAGAAATCATAGTTCTTAAAATACTTTAGGAATGCCAACAGTAAAAAACTACATATTTCTATTAATTCTAGAATTGGGATAAGGCTTTCCTTTTTCGCCAGCTGATTTTAAATATTTAAACTATGGGATGCCAAGGACACATATATAGACTGTTGACAGTCTATTTGTGATAAAACCATACACTAAAAATACTACACTATCAGTCAGGTGTTCAGTAACACAGTCTTTGTCAATTTTAATGTCTGAGATCAACCACCACTGTAATTCACACACCTTCTTCCATGTATGGGACCTGAAAGAATGAATTGCCTTTCTCCTCATAGCAACTCAGTCCATCATCAGCATCATCTATGCAGAAAATAAACTACCATGTTGTAGGTATATTTACCTTGATAAACCAAGAACGAATGCATTTTCATTCAAGATCACAATTACAATAGTACTCACAAGAGAAATATTACAGGTTTTGTCAATGGACTAAACCAGAATCATTCATCAAATTACTGCTTACATGACAAACAGAAGAAAAACTGTTATTCTGTAGGATACATCAGGTATGACTCCTTTAATCTTGGCCACCATTCAACTTCATCTTGACCTTTAACTCTTTAAGTGCTTGTCAGAAGGACTTGTCATGAGATGCTTGGCCAAAAATGACAGATGGCTTTATCTTTTACTTTGAAAAACAACCTTTTCCCCCTTTTGTAGATAAAGCGAAGCTTTGTCTCCCATTATGGCTTGTCCTTCTTCCAGCTTTTCTTTATTTTTTCTTTTCCCAAACTCTCCCTTCTCTTCAAGCCTGATCCTTAAGAGGTCTTTGGCTTGTCTACTTGCCTTAATTGTTGAACTCTACTCTAAAGGTTCTTTCATGCTTTCTCTTTGGGGTCGCCATTACTGTACAGCTTTACATTCTGAGGCAACAACAGAGGACAGTAAATTAGGGGACAATATTAAAGAAAGAAGTTCACCTCATTTTTTATACAATCTGCTTTTGATCAAGTGATTCTAGTTCCCATTCTTTTTTTAATTTTTAAATTAACAATGAATACTAGCCACAATTTGCTAAGCACAATTTACTTACATACTAGTTATAATAAAAACATGGTAGAAAATTTTGAGTCAGTGATAATTTTTAATTTAAATCATATAGTATCAATTTCAGTCACATAAGCAAGCTTTTATATTACTGGACTTGATTTAAGTTTTGCAAAAAGGCAAAGAACAATTGAGAGGAGTTAATCTTCAAAAATAATGAAACACCACATTATAAGTAAGACACTTATTAGATACAACACAAAAGTAAACTGCTTTTTCATTTAGATTTGTTACCTCTTACACAAACTTGAATTTCAAACGTCAACACCCCTCACTAATCAGCCATCTGAAGAAAGGATATTGAACATAAGCAAATCCTCTGGGACGACGAGTGTAGAAGTCAAGCGGAACGTATACATCAACTATAGGCCCGTAACGACCAAACTCACGGCGCAAATCTTCAGACCTAAAATATCACAAATATCTTATATATGTTTTCTCCCTATTTAAGTTAAAAACATCCACTAAATAAAAAATAGCACCTACAATCAAATAATATGACCAACCAACTTTCTGGAGCACTCTGAAGAGGATGAATGTAGCAAAATATTTGGGGGGCAGCGGGAAAGAGTTTGAGCAGTTCATTGTTAAGAACACACTAGGCTTTTCTGAAACACTGTTGAACCTCAAGATGCTCAGAATACACCCTAGCATTTTGAATTCAGTGTTTAGCATAACTCCATAATACAAGTGTAAACCGAGAAGTGACACATATTAGCTAATTCAATGCAAAATGTACTAGCAAAGTGGGCTGAAAGTGAGAAGGATCCAAGAACTTTTTTCAAAAAGTATCCCATAAAATTCTTAACACTGATTTTGCAACACTCAAACATTAACTGTAAYATGCAAAGAAAAAGTATAAGAATAAATCAGTCACACAAACTCATTTCCATTGAATACTCAACACTTACAACCATATCAAATGGAACAGAACTTGAGTGAGCAACCCATTCACGCCCTTAGCTTTTCCAAAGAGGTGGCAGAGTACAGAACAGCTTGAACAAACTACTGTCCCCTCAAGAGAGAAGTTTCTTAATTACATTAGCTTCTTTACATATGTTTTTCTGTATAATTTTAACACAACAATCTGTATGAGACACTCATGTGAATGTATAATTATGCGGTGTGAAAGAGTTATTGCTATTCATCTCTCTTTCTCATCAGCTGGGGGGGGAAAAAATCTATATTGCATGAAGTCAGCAGACTATATTACATATATAACAACAAGAAGGTAATTCCAACAACCAACATAAGGATCTCACATTGAAGCTATCTCTAAAAATATCATTTAATCATAAGCATACAATGAAAGCCTGAACAGGAGTCTCATTTTTAAGAAGTTTGAAAGTCTTCTTCCCTTACTGTTCTGATCCTAAAATAATACACTGTCAAAAAACGAATGAATACTGATAGAAAACTACCATTAAAAACTATTTATTTTTTTGACAACAATAAGGTTCCTAATTCATTCTATTGTGCCTACGTTACTGTTATTTGCCGAACAACTTTGGTGCAAGCTGTCCAGCCAGCAAGTTTCAAAACTCAARCTTGAGTTTATACAAACAAATCTTGTAGTGACTTCCACAGAACTTCTACAATTAACAGCATAAAAAGTGCTCCAAGTCACATATGCATTCTGTGCACGTATGCTCTATAAACATTTCACAACTGGTAACAAACACAAAAGGGAGATGCTAAACTGCAGAAGAGAAAGAGAGAAATCTAACAGTTCACTAAAAACACCCAAGCAGGAAAGACTGATGCATGTAATATGTATACTTAATTCTTCTAAATAACGATGAAAAATTACTGCACTAAGCTGCACACAATTGGTTCTTACCTAGTTTTGTGGCAATTATTATAGAGAAAAGGCGTTTTCTTTTTTTCTCTACATTAAGAGCCTCGTAAGAGGCCACGGTGCATAACAATTAGTGCAACAGCATYCCACCCGAACGGGCAGCAATTACCACACTAACGGAACCAACCGCGCTATGAATTTCGAGGAGATTCACAGCAAGCGGGCTATGTTTTCTTCCTTCTCGGAATAATCGCTGCATTTTAAAAGTATATTTAAAATTCCAGCGGCTGCTGAGCACAGAAGCGGTGCACAGGTAGCTACCGCCGAACTGGGCCGGCAAATCCCGCCTTGATCTCCCGCTAGAGAAACACAACCGCGGCTGGGAGAGTTTCACTCTTTTCCGGCCTATCTTTGTTCTTTCTGGATGTGTTTTGGAAACCGATTCACGGGGGGGGACGGCGAGGAAAATGGAGAAGGGAGCGGAAAGCAAGGCAGGGTAAAGGGTAAAGCCGCCGAGAAGGGAGAGGCCTGCGCCTCCGCCCCCCCCGGACCCTCGCCCGGGAAGGCCCCGCAGCCTCCCGCGGCAGCCGCCTGCGCGGCCTAGCGAGCCCGCCAAAGCCTGCGCGGCCCCCGCGCCCGGCCCGCTCCCCCCGCCCCGCTCGCCCCCGCTCACCGGGTGTCGTCGGCCACGTTCCGCACGAAGAGCGAGGTGTTGGGGGGCCGCAGATAGCGGGACATGGCGGCGGCGGCGGGGGGCGAGGGGCAGCGAGCGGCGGGGCCCAGGCGCTGCGGGGAGCGGAGCGGCTGAGGCGACCCTCCGGAGCAGCACGCAGCGCCACAGCCAGGCGCCCGCCGCCTCTCGCGAGACTTCCCGCGGGGCTTCCGGCGAGAGCTCCGCGAAAGGAGGGAAACACGGGGGAGGGGGGGGACAGCCGGCGCCAAAACCGACCCTGCCCTCACTGCGCATGCCCCGCTCGCCCTCCCCCTGCGGCGCGCACGCGCAGGAGGCGCCCGCCCGGCGTGACTCGCGGCCCGCGAGGGAGCCCCCCCCTCCCCTCGGGCGCCGTGCGCACATGCGCGCTCCGCTCGCCCTGCTCCGCGCGTGCGCCCGCGCGCGCCCCCGCGGCCGTTCGCCTTTCCCGCCCAAACAAGGGGGATGGGCGCGCGCTGCGCCGGGCGCGCGGGAGGCCGTTGGCGGCGGTTGGCAAGATGGAGGGCAAAAGCCGCCGTGAGGAGAAAGGTCGTGCGCGCCCGGCCGGCCGCCTCCTGCCCCGCGCAGGCAGATTTGCAAAGGACCAGGCCGTTCTTGCTAGAGCCATTTGTGTTATGAGAACAATAAAGTGGGCAGCTGGAGGAATTATTACTTTCATTACACATAATGTGTGACTTGCCAGTGGTGAAATAGGCAAGAAAGTGGTAGATCTGTGAAGGGTTACGTGTTTGAAAGGTGAGTTGATGAAGGGCTCAGTAAAGAAGCCTGTCTGCATCTTTGCTGCTGTGAGGAATTTTTGGCAAACTGCACAGGCAGATGGGGAAGAGACTTTTGAGTTCATGTAGTCCTGATGTCTGTCAGTAACATATTTTCACTTCCTGACTTTACTGATCTATTTTAAATGGCTAAATAGAGAGACTGCGGTGGGTGGACACGCTGCTGTCCTGGCAATCTCACACCCAGAATCATTTTTTACACCCAGAATCGAGATTTTTACAGGTTTTGTATGATAGAGGACTTTCAATCACGAGCACAGCAGGTGGAAAAACCAACTATATATGCCACTCTTTTGGAAAAAAGAAAATGATGATAGTTGCTGTATGCTTAGTGGTCTGTGTACAGGACCCTGCAGAAAAGAGATGGGGGTCCCTGACAATGTTTTATGCATTTGATATTCCCCTTTAACATTGTTTTGTTCTAAGCATGCTAGCAGCAGGTATTCTAGTTTGTAACCTTGTGCAATGTATACACAGTCAGATTCTGTACACACAAAAGAGTTGTCAAACGAACATGAAAATCAAGCCAGGGAAAGGAAGTTAGAGACTGAAATTATGGTCGAGCACACAATACAATGCAGCTTTAACAAAGCAGAAAAAACTCAGTCCTTAGGCATGCTGAAAAACAATGGAATCACCAAGGAATACAGTTTGGCAATGGGTAGAAATGTTTGCTGCCAGAATTACCCTTTCAGAGCCTTCAGAATTGGAAATGAACAGTTTTGAGCAAGACAGAAATGTTCCTGATTGCAAGATTGTAAATAATCTCCTGAAGTCCTTTGCAGAAAATTTCACTTGGTTTTGTGAAAGAGTGGATTCAGTACTGCTGTCCAAAGCTATAGCAATTGTCATCCAGAAATAACTGATTACCTAGAGCAGTAAGGTAAGGACCCCAATCTAATCAAAATCCTTCAGGTTTTGAAAGCTTGAAGTAAAGAAAGTATTTCCCCTAAATCTGAGATTTCCTGTGGCAAACAAATGTTGCAGTGGGATTGATAAGATTGGCTGAGTTGCTGGAAATACTAAATCACTGTGATTGTGAAGTAATGGGAATTATTTCTTTTAAGAATTTTTAGCTGTTTCAAATTAAAATGGTTTAACATCAATTTAGATTCCATACATGGATTAGTGTAGTTTTAGAATGTCTACAATCTCTATAACTTAATCCCCCTTTGTACAGCAGTTGTCTTGTATTGAGCCTGAACTCTGGTAAGGGGTTGAATAGGGAAGGAGTGAATTTGCAGGGCGGATGTGTCGAGCGGGCTGGGAATATTTGAGTAGACACTGGACCAAAGTAAGATTTTAATGTTTGTTTTAAAAGCAAACAAATATATAGAGATTTTGCTTTAACATCAATCCTATTTTATGTCATAATGTATCAAAAGCAAAGAATTGTTTTTTGCAAACTTAGAAGTGTTCAGTTATGTGTAATGGATGATTTCTGAGTTAAAGTAATATAGAAATGAACCTGGGAGTATATCATGTTTTGTATCTACAATTTATTGATACAGCATTTGGTTGTTGAAGACTTGCAGTGTTCTGTGAATTTACTGTTAGAAAACTACATTCTCTTTTGTAGTGTTTCATTGTGTAGTTAGCAGCAGTTACCCAGCAACTTTCAAACATTACTGTTTCAAGCTCCTAAATGGCTCCTTGCACTACTGAAGCCTTAAAACAGCTTTCTCTTTGAGGTCTGACCAGTGTCTTGATCCTGTGCTGTTGATCTTATTTCTGTGTAACTCACACTGAATTTAAAGTCTGCAAAAGGGTACTTAAAAGTAGAACTATGTAGGAAGCTAAATGAGCATAACAATATTTGCGTAGTTATGCCAGTAAAACTCCCCATCAGGACATTCTTATCTCAGAGTAGGAATATGCTTCCTTGATCGTGCTTACAGCATATTGCAAATGGTATTAGCTAAAACACAAAAAAACTCACAAACCACTCTTCTCCTGGCATAGGAAAGTCTAGACTTAGCACTCTCATTTGGAATAAAAGGTCCACATGAGGATTTTAAATAGCATAATCAGTCCAGCAACTTTTCTCACATAGCTCCTACACCCAAGATCAAATTCTAATAAACTTGCAGTGACATAAATAAGTATTAAATAGGACTGCTAATATAATAATAGGATCTAACCAGTAGTGACCAAAGAAATGGTTATCTGCTTGGATCCCATGCATTTTATACTTCAGCCTAGACAATGCACTAGAGACACATAATCTGAACATAAACATTCCAGTTGTACTTATGAGAACTKACAAGCAGATACTGGGAGTATGTTGTAAACTGGAAGAATGTTTAATTGCCTTTGGTCTTGTAATGCCTTGTTTTTGTTTAATTGTATTCTTCTGTACTTCATTTTAAGAGCAGTCATTCCTGTTACTATTTTGTAATTGTTTATGACTCTTAAAAATTCTTCATAGCTTTTAAAATATTTGTTACTATTCTTGTTACAGATACACTGTGCAGATCACCTATGCAAATGTTTAATTGCTTTTTGCTGGATAGGATATARAGACAGGTTTTTAGTAGGACAGCAAACATTATTATTAGAACGAGGGCTAAAAGCTGATTGGGTTCACTAAGTATGTTAGGAAACAAGAAGCATATCAGCTTCTGTCCCCTCCCATTGATTATTATGATGAATCATAATTTTTTCAGATATGTCCAGCTTTAATTGTCTGGGAGGCAGACCTCCAGTCCTCTGAGTATGGAAGGGATCTGTAAATGTAATCAGGGAACGCGTGGTCTTATAATGGGAAGTGATTTGTATGTGATAGAGTAGAAATAATAATAATTTTCTGTACTATTCTTTCAGATAACAAAGATCACACCTGGTGGAAAATGCGCTTTATTTTAGGTATGTAAAAAATGTCTCAAAGAAAGTGGATCTGTCTTCAGACTCTCTTGCTTCTTCTGACAAGTGTTGCTCCACCAACAGTCAAACGCTGTAGATGACAAATATGCATAACTTGTTTTTCACTTAGGCTTTAGGAAATCTATTTGTAGCTAAGAAACTAGATGTGTCTGTAATTCATTTAAAAATCCATCTTACTCCACAAGAAAATACAATTGTAGTACTTGCCTACAAATATGTCTGTAACATTCATACTGAGGAAATGGTCTTTTACAAAACCAGTTCTGAAGAGTAAGAATCTAGATACTAAAATGCTGTCATCAACTGCATTTTATCACTCTGTATTAAGGAGTATTTTGAGTCATAGGCACTACAAGAAAGATATGTCCCAAACAGTAATGGGTTCTTTTGTGTGGTGTTTTGCCTACTTGATGTTAGAAAAGTAGTTTGAGATACTCAAAATGATCTCAAGAAGTTGTCCAAGATACATAACTTCAGTATAGTTAGCTGTGCTTCTTATAGTACTTTTTACCCAAGTGGACACTTTTTAGGAGTTTAATGCGGTTAACTCCCTAGAGAAAAGCTCTTTGTCAGTAAGGAACAATTTAAAACTAACTTCCCTCAGCATTTTCCTTAATGCACCACTGTTTTCCAAACACTTACCTCCACCATTTCGTTTCCTTTAACTTCTTGCTCGTGAGAGAAGCTTTCTGATTTGCACACAAGCTTTCCATTTACCATGTTCACAGTACACTGTTGAAGCAGATTAAAAATATATATATAWAAAATGGAGATTTTGAAAATCAGTTAAAATAAGTAGGTGACTACATAGTCAAATGTACAATAAATGCAGGTAATATGGAAACTTCATAATCACACCTGCTAACTTAAACTGAAGACCACAGCATTTTCATAAGAGTTTTAGCAAAACATTTCTGTCAGCTGAAATGATACAAATGCATGTGTACATACTATTTTTTGCTAATGGAAACAGTACAACAAATTTCACTCTTGCACTAAAACTAAAATATAAGGATGACTAGAAATGCACCTATTCCTGAAATATTTTACCTTTAGCTTTTTGCCATCCATAGTAGTAATGTCAGCCTCTTTTCCAAGTGTAAATGAGTTTGTTACAGATTGCTTGGGTGTTTTTGATGTCACAACAAAGTCATCTCCTTTTTGTTGTATTTCAATAGTAGGCTTAATATCTTTAGCGACTTTGATGAGGTCAGCTGGCAATGCTGTAAAAAGAGCAAAAAAGAACTTTTCTGTTATGAAGTAGTTTATTGATATGAAATACCAAATATTCTTCTCTGGTGAAGGTGCAAGAGCGATACAAACCAATACTAGAAAATAATGTCTGAGTTAAAAGACAAATTCTTCTTGGATTCCTCACTTCTCTACGGATGTACTGTTCCATTCCAACTCATCTATATAGATTTTTATACTATATTCATTATTCTTGTGTCAGAATATTTATTGTTTCTTTCAGTAATGTCTTACTCTATGTGGACATTTACAACTAATATCGTGTCTGTGCCACTCTGTGTCTCTTACCTCTTCCCAGGCAGATAGAAGATGGGGGTTATCTGTGTAGTCAAAGCTGCAACAGTGCAAGTGACCTCAAGCTACCTTATCAGTGTGTCTCTAGTGTGGTCTGAAAGGATCATCATTAGCAGTAAAGGTATCGGTTCAGACATTTTTATTAATGTAGACACCTGCTAAGTCATAACCACCAAGTTAATTTCTTAGAGATTACTAAACAGTTATCACATATATTTAATCACTAATGCTATAGAAAGTGCCTGCATTGCTTATAGAACATTGGGAAGTTTTACATGTCATTCACAACTTGCTTCTAGTTAAAAGTACTTAGAAAATTAGAGGTTAACCAAAACAGGTCAACTTCTGATACATGTCTTCTTTTATGAGGGAGTCAATCTTATGTTAAGACAGAGATCTTGGGTTTATCTGTAACCTTTCTACATTAATTTGTGCAATTTTCAGCTTATTTTCATTTCTGAAATAGACTTAACAGACTTACCTGATAGGGGGTAGTTTGTCACACAAACAAAAGAAAAAAACGTTGAAATGCTGTAATAAAAGATGTTGTTGTGCAAGGTGTAATGTTACCATACAAGCAAATTATTTCAAAAGGAACAAGGCACTTACCGATAGCTTTCAGAAACTCTTCGTAGTTCTCTTGAGCATAGACCTGCCAGGTTCCATTGAATGCCATTGTGGATGATATAATGCAGTGTGGGGATAGGGATGCTAGCAGGAAAGTGAGGGAGCTCCCTGCTCATTTAGATGCTATTTATGGTAAGGAAAAAGCCAGCCCAAATTGTGAGATGATCCACTAATTATTAACTGAAGTAACAATTATTAATCATCTATTTGTTCTTAATGATCATAACCTCTAGTTCATTCTGCTTTGTAGAAAGTGTTACCTTGGCCGAATGTTTTGGGATGTTCTGTTTATTGTGGGTCACTGGACTAGGGTTATGATTCATAATTGTAAAGTGTTGCATTGATTAATCTGTTTTCCTTTTGTTCACAACTCTTACATGTTCAATGTATTTTCTGTGCTTGGATAGAAATCTTCAGATAGAATGGTATAATTTACAGTAGATGCAAGTTAAGTACTAGGATAGGAGCTTCCTGATTATTACAGTGTTCTATACTGTGGGCACTTGGAACTTCAATGATGGGAATAAAATCCACAACTTTTTCTTCCAAAATTGAGGGCCTCCTATCACTTGAGGACAGGGAAAATCATATCCTAGTGGGACAGTCAGATATGACTTCATCCAGTAGATGTAAGTAGTGTGCATCTAAATCTATGCTAGTTTCAGGGGGTTTTATTCAATAATCACTTCATACACAGACAATTAAAGGTAAAATAAAAAACGGAACATTGCTTGGAGACTGAAATTAAAGAAATAAGCAGGATGCATTATTTTTGTTCTCACAGATTGCATGAAGAATTCCTCGCTCGTAATAACTAGTGAATATATTCCTTGCTGTCTGTGCAAGAATGACTGTTGACTTTGGAAGTCATTCATTAGATTATGTGTGCCTTGCAATGATATTGCTAAATTCAAATAAAGCCTGTATCCCTGGGGTAGCTGACCTTTATAAGTTAACTTTTATTTTCCATACTGGTCAGTAATTCTTCTATTTGAGTAGAACAATGCTGAACTTTTACTTACAAATTCACAACTATTTTTTAGTATGTAATTTCAAAGAAAATTCACACACAAAGAGCCAAATATTCCAAAGTGGAGGGAATGTTTAGGTCCAGATCTATCTCAGTTTTAGTTTTAATTAGCAGACAGGGACAAGACTCAGAGTTTAGAAAACTTGTGGTCTAATTCTGATTAATCAACCTCATCTTCGTTCCAAGAACACATTTCTCTTAAACATGCTATCATCTGTTTTGTTCTCTCAAAATCATATCAGAGAACCAGTTTATGACCAAATAATAATATTTCTTTATTAACAGAGACATAAATAAGTCTATCAGCCTCCTCCCGGCAACAGTCAGTCCTAGATAATTAACAGGAATGGGGTTGGAGGGTCAGTAAATAGCTTGCTTCTTGCTAACCCTGTACAATTGCTCATGAGTTTGGAAAATTCATGATTCTTGCAGGCTATCCATGTGTTAGCAAGCATAACTTTAATTTTCTCCAAAGTCTGGTCATGCACACATTCTAGTTTATGACTTTAAAAAAGTTTATTATTCCTATCAAAAAAAATTCACTAATTCAAAGATTTACTTAAAGATCTTCTAGTGATCTAGTGTCTTCTAAAGACCACTATTGCGGGTAGCTAAACATTACGCTAAAAGGCACACAAGAAGAAGTGCCTCTTGTCCACATATTCTTAAGACAGTATTCACAGAGTAGACAGTATTACAGAGTAGCTTTGGAGCTACTCTGTAATAGCAGTCTCACTGCTATCCCTGCCGCAGTCTGGAACAGAGATTACTTTTTCTTTATTAATGAAGGTTTTTGCTCCAGTTATCTTTCTCATTTTTTAAAAAGCAAAATGCCCAATTCTGTAATCTCGTTTACACAGAATAATACCTTGCTGCCTGAATAGCGGAGGTAAGGTTCTGATCATGAATAAGGCCGTATTTATGTGTGGGCTGCAACTCACATGACTCTCAAATGTAATGTTTACATTGCAGTTATTCCTAGGGCATGACTCATCTGTCTCAGTTTATACCATAGAATAATGTTAATGATGCCATCAGAAGGACCTGTTTTTCTTCGTTCACTATAAAATGAAACTAGAAAATTAGCTAAGGTCTCATTTTTTAATTGTAATGTTATTAAACTTAATAATATAAATTATATAAATATAGTTTAAGTAGTGTCTGAAATGCAATTACATTTGGTTAGATGATTGGCAGTCTTGTCCAGGTATGCTGTACTTATGTATGTAGACATTGGAACAGCGGAGTGTCCCAAATAACCAGGAAAAATGTAGTTGTTGTTAGGACAGTTTATTCTAGCTTGTAAAGCGAGATAAGATGTTGTTTTGCTGCATAAATGCAGTTAGCTGTATGGCTCTATAAAATCCCTTTTTTTACTTCTCACTGACATGGTTTTACTGACGGAAGCTGAGAGTGTAGTCGTGGCTTCAGAGCAGATGACAGGGCAAATTTTTTTCTACATGCAGGGTAGTTTAACATAACTAATAAATCTACAGATCTTTTTGCTTTTAAAGATAATAGGAGTCCAATGAATGGAAGGACCTAGCTCCATCTTTGTGGACTTTCACTCAATCCTCTTGTGTAAATGCATTACCGTGTATCAGTATATATAGAAGCTGAATGTGCTCCTCTCTAAAGAAAACCAAGACTTGAAAATGTTGCCACTTTGTTTTCCTCCCATAGCTATATGGGAGGAAAACATGGCCCTGATTCACTGTGATCCTTAGGAACATTCCTAACTTTCCACACATTGACAGGCCAACTGATTTCAAGATAGATATATACTTGACTACTGTGCTTTAGTGGTACCCAGGGTGTGAGTTTAATAATATGCACACAAGCATTTGTCAGCTACAAGATAATCATTAACACATGGGGTTTTAATACAAAAAAAATCCACAAAAAGCATGTTTCTTGTATACGTGAATCCTCTGGTATTTCCCATGCAGTACTATCGACTAGGAAATAGTTATTCTATAAGGTGAATACAGATACATATGCGCACACGTGCGCACACGCACACATACACACAAACTACATATATATAAATAAGAATCTAGGGTATGAAAGTAGGATTCTTTTGTTAGGGTTTTGGAGGTTTTCCACAGATTTGTTTACAGATGTTTTGATGAGGATGCAGCGATTTTTTTTAAATCTTATTTAAGTTTGGCATGTTTTCCAGTGAAAGACATTGAGAATTATTTTGTACATATGAAATAAAAAGAGAGACATGAGCCTGATTTATAGGGCTGAGACATTCAAAGGAATCCAAAAGTGTTAAATTCCTTTTAAATTCAATTAGCTGTAGATGCCTAATTCATTTAGGCTGTTTTGGTATACTCCCACATGGGATTTACTCTGCTTCCACCCCTATTGGTATCTCTCCGTGCTTATAAACACTGATAGTAACCTGCCCTGTTTCAGAACCATATTTGTTCTTGACATAGATGCTGTATTTTCCTGTGTCTTCATTGCAGACTTTCTCAATRGTAATTGTGACGACTGGCCCCTTCACATCCATTTTATAACGATCTTTAAAGACAATAACCTTCTCATTTTTGAACCATGTGATTTCTGGGTAAGGATCTCCAGATATGCAGCAAGTTAAACACAGGGTCTGTTGTAAAACAGATAGTAGAGATAGATTATGAAGACATAAATGAGCAAAGAAATTCTGTCGATGTGAAATGAAGAAAAAGAAAAAACAGTATCAGTAAAAATCCATAAGGGTTGCTTATCYGTAACCTCTTTTGTTCTGATCAGACTTAGAACTGATTCACTGTGTAGTATTCATCAAGTAGCGTACATACTTTTTTCTCAGGTCTTTGTTTTATAAAATGAGTGATGATTCTTAAAAGGTAGCTACTATTTTAAAAGTTGGTACCTCACAACTAGATTGAATTTCATTGTCTAGTTTGTGGCTCCGAGCAAATAGTGGTCCTTGATTAAATTTAATTTCTCTCTTTTGCAGCTTCTGTGGGACTACAAAGCTCTTAGGTTAATGACTGTAGGTCACTTTCACAACCTGGGTAATAAAATGTCAGAACTGACAACAGGCACTTTAAACACTATGGAAATTCTTCTAGATTTTCAATTTCCAGAACTCTCCATCTCCTTCTCCTGATATACACCAGTGTCATCAGGATTAATGTGACTAAGTTCACTGGGCCTGACTCATATTTGTGCTACTGTCTTTTTACGTCTTTCTTACACTGTAAAGTGACACTAAAATAGGCATACAGTGAATTTGGAATTACTTTAGAGGCTTGTTATTCTACTGAGGACCAGTAAAGGTGATTTTGACTCAGAAGTGTAAGATGCAGGTTTATATGATAGGAAAATCAGGTCCGGTGCTTAAACTGCTTAGTCTAGTCTTGAAAATGAAATGGGAAGACAACAGAAAGGATCTGGCTGTGAAACAGACCTAGGAAACAGCAACACCTGCAACCTGTAAGAAAGAACTTTTGTGCCACAGAGAGCACATGTTTGTGCAGAAGCACATACGTGCTTGCAAGCACCATCAACAATGCTGGGGAGTGATACAAGCCCTGTGGAGATTATCACCTCTCGTCTTTGGCAGTTGCAGTAGCTCAGAAAGGCACAGCTGTGACCAAACTGCCTGGGAATGTACCGTAGGGGAAAAGAAGTAGTTCTCTCCCTGTCAGCCATTCTTCTGTGTCTGTGCCAAGGCCAATTGTATGAACAGTTACTCAATATTACCTTATCCTCCATGATGGTGGCAACATCTGGCAGACCTTGAACAACTCTGGCACGACCTGGGAATGAACAAACATGACCCCTTAATTGTACCTGTCAGTGTAACACTTGGCTTTGTTTTGCAGAAGAAAACATACAATACTAATTTACTTACACTTTTCTGCTATTGCTGCTTCTCTGAAAGTGAAGAAGAAATACAATTATCATGGTTTTACTTACTAGGTATGTATTCTCAGTGCTTTTGAAAGGAAGATTATTCTCTAACAGGTATAGATAACTGCACTTTTGAAGTTTAAAAAAAAAAGGATTCTTCATGCTTGAACTAGTTAATAGGGAAGGGTTTTCTTAGCCACTCTGTAGAACTAGAAGAAAATTTGTAGCGAAAAGTAATTTCTTAATCTCAGTAAATCTCACAGGAACAATGGAGATTCTCATATATCTGTTTAAAGCCTAATCTTCCAAATGATTCTGAGAGATGCTACTGATAGTTTGATCCTCTCAGAAAAGGGCTTGGGATGGCACTCCAACAATCGTATCAGAAGGACAGTCCTGAAAGCTGAAGTGCTCTGAACCAGCAGAAAAGGTAGAACCCAGAGAGAAGCGTTGGAGGCTTCCTCTCCGGCCCCCCAGGGTGTCTTGGGTCTGAAGGGGGGTGGCCACTGCGGCCAGTGAGACAGGGATTCCATTTCGTTCAGACAGACACGTAGCCTGACAGTTTGGTGCCTGAGCATTCACAGTTAGTAAGCATGGAGGTTATTCTGGAATAAAGATATATTTGTTAACGATCCTCTCCGACCTTCTCTCTCCCCTGCCCGCCAGTCCATACTACTAAATGGCCACCAAAGAATATGACACCCAAAATGGATTAGCTTAGCCGTGAAAATATTTGGGCAGAAACTCACTTTAGCCTTCTGTGCTCTGCCATGGCATCTTCAAAGGCTGCAAGAACAAAAGGGTTTTTTAGAGAAAGGTGTTGTCTATTTCATTTGACTTGATAGATTTAATGTAATGCATTATTGTTGGAATTACAGATGTTTGTGCACATAACTACATATAATTAGCTGCATCATCTTAACAGTTTATCTGCCTTAAGGAAATATGTATCTATTTACTGCTGAAATACATGGGGCCTGATGCTCCCTTTCCAAAGGGAAGTCCTGAGGAGGAAAAAAGCCTTCTTTGAGCAGTCTGGAAAAGTTTTTGTGGACCTGAAGCCACATTCTCCTTTCCGAGATGCCACCTGCAAGCTCCATTGACCTATGGAGGAATCAGGACACATCCCAGGAGCAGCAGCCTTCCACTCATGCTTCCCTCAGGAGTGCCTTATGCTAYGGCAGCAAGGCTCCCGAAAGGCTTCCATCCTTTCTGCTGCTCACTCCTCTCTTCCTCTCCCTACATTTCCTTTGACAATTCTCGGTGCACTTTGCTATCCTTCTTGCCYCTATTTCATGGTCTGCTATCAAAGAACTGCAGCTCCATCTCAAATAAGGGAGAGAGGAGTCACTGCCTATGGTTTGAAGGAATCTTGGAAAGAGCAGAGGTATATCTCCTTCCTGTAACAGTATTGTTTAACTCAGCTCACCTTGCCCAGACAAGTCAGTTGATAGTTTGTGAGAGTCTTTCCCATCAAATAACTCCAGGGTATATTTTCCTTTATCTGCCTCTGTTGGGTTCAATATGTGAAGCCAGATCTGATTCACTGTACTCCCAGTTTTCAATCTGTCACGACTTTCTAGTCGTTTCTCCCTAAGTAAACAAATTATATCATTTCAATAATATTTAAGCAGAACTGCATAAATTAGAACACTAACTTTTCCTTTAGATCTGCTGATTAGAACAAGAGAATTGGAGTCAGGACTTCACTGCTAATTTCACTGACAGTTATATGCTCAGTCACTTTTGAAAATCTCACTAGGCACCTCTGTTCTTTTAGGCAGTTTGTCAAAGCTCTACAAACTCTACAAAAGAGCTCCTTGTTCTTATTTAGGAGAGTAGACAGAATTTAGACATTAAATATTTGTAAGGGTTTAGCTCTCAAGCATCATTAAAATTGGCMTCCTTGTATACGTCTTTAGGAAGTGTCTAATAAAATGGTGTTTCTGTATTTTACCAGGATGCTATGAAACTAAATTACCAGCGTTTGGAAAGAATTTTGTCATATTTGGGAATATTTGTTACTCAAAGTGGGGTAAAGCAATCAGAAGTGTAAAGTAATAGAATCAAAGAACTTAGAAACCAGCAGCTTCTTCTCCTGTCTGTAACCGAGGTGGTTGTAACTGAGCAGTCCCTCAAATGCATCATTATTATTCTAGTAAAGGTGACCACTTATAAATATTTGTGCAGTGCTAAGATAAAAATAACATAACTGCTTATTTTAGAAGCCCACACATGTTTCAGGATACGGAGAGAATTTTCAGCCCTTTCAGTTTTCAGCCCTTACTCAGCAAATCTCCCATTGCCTTTAAAAGCTTCAGGCTTAGGCCCAACGTGCTTAATCTCAGTGATAAACCATTACAAGCAGCAGCACACCAGTAGCCTTGCAAGTATCTTTTGGGACTTACTGGTGATACCAGGTTGTTTTCAGGTAGTCTGTGTAGTACTTCAYGTCAGTGTAGATTTTGATGCCTTCTTCAGTAGGTTGAATTTTCAGAGGTGTAGCAGAAAGAGCTAATAGTATAATTAAAAGATTGGAATTGAGGAGGACAGCCAAGGAAGACTGTGTAATTTTACATATTATGCAAACAAAATCCCAAGCAACCTATTAACATTTCTGCCTGGAGAATGTGGCCAGCCGAAAGCTAGAGGGTATTCTACCTCTTGAAGGCCATAGATCTTTTACCCAGCAGCCTGTAAAGAAATGTCAGCGTCTCTTCTAGAGAGTGTTCAACACTAGCTCAGACGTTCCTGTTCCTAGCAATCTCCTCTAGACCATAGAAACTTGGATCTCTCTTTGCTTTGATGCTGGAATATGAAACTACACCTGTGCCTGAGCAGAAATAACAGTGCAAAACAAGAATTAAACTAACGTTTCCTTTCTCTTTTGAGGTGAAAGTAATCTCTCTTTCACAACCTCATGTAATGCTTTACTAATGCTTCTTTCTGTGCATACCCAGCTGTTTATTGACCACTCCCCTTGTCAGTTTGAGGGTGCTTCTAATTGCCAAAGGAATATTTAATCAGTACTATTGTGCTTGAGAGATTAAGGATTAACCTCTTGATCCAAACCCAGGGTCACTTCCAGAGCTGTTGCCCTGATCATGACACCTCATCTTCCTCCCCTTCTATTACTACTGTATCAGCTGATGARAAAAAGACATACCACTGATCCGACACAGCTCCTTGAGAAGGTCTTCRAAAGCTGCAAAGACATAAAGATGGTTAAGTATCTATAATTACAGTATTTAGCAAATCACGTTTCAACTACCAACTTAATTTCATTATGTTTAGAATATATTATATATAGTAGTTATTCATTGTCTTCCTGTTGGGAAGCTTACAGGGTATGAAGTTCTTGCCAGTGACTGATTTATTTTTAGATGCTGGGCATTTCTTGTTATATTTAGATGCGCCTATCTTCCTTAACACTCAGTGTGTCCAACAGAGTGTGATAGAAAACAAATTTATGTACCAGGTTTAAATGATAGATTCCAGATGTCAGGGTAGTATTTAGTCTTGGAAAGCAGAATCTTTTGATTGCTGCTGAGTTKAAGTGACTGAAACATTACTGAACTTTTAACTCCAGTGCTTGACAGAATTTATATTGYGGTCATAACTGATCTAGTATATATATGCTATAGTAGATCAGGAAACTCTTTAAATCTGACCAGTGATTTTTTTATGCAGATTTTAATTCCTATGGATGCATGTAGATACTATGGTAATTAACAGTGTGGTAGAAAGTTAGCAAATTTGTTTCTAAATCCAAATTGAATCCCAGGCAGGGGTGGGAATGTGTAATATTGCCTGATACAAGATTCTCTTACCTCCTTTTGTGAGATCAAGTTGGGTGTAGTCCTCTCCTCGGCTGTCTGAAACAAGTGCTTTGTATTGGCCCTCATCTGCTTTGGTTATCTGGCAAAAATATACGTACATATAAAATACTAAAAAAACCCAAACAAACAGAAATTTCACATATCATTAAAATAGGGCAGGATTTGGAGAAGGGGGAGAGCTGAGATTTTCTTTTCCCTCCCATGAATTTGGCTGGAGYGATCAGAAAGGAGGGCAAAAAAAGGCAATTTGCCCAAGAACCTTCCTTGAAAGGTTAGAGAGGGCCCTGATTCATTACAAGATGATGCGTTGTCATTTAGGGGGGTCACTATCTCAACTTTTGCCCTCTGTCGTCTTGTAGCACTGGGCGCTCTTACTGGTGTGAGGTACTGATACTGCTGGAACTCAGTAATGACGAATCCCACTGCTGTGTAAATTTTCCTCCTGTTGCTTTGCCAATGTGCTTGACTTCCAGCCAGCAGTGTCCCTGCTGTTCCTCAGACTTGTGTCCGCGGAGACACACACCACATGTTTTTCTATTCATTTTTTAGAGGTGATCTGTCTATTTGAAATTAAGATGAAAAATCAAAACCAAACAAGATTTAAATTASCCTTGCAGAGATGGCAATAAAGTTCTAACTGCACCATCAAGCTTCCTTATTTCACCTCTGTGCTCTCAGAGGAAAAGAGTTGCAGGTTTCTAAGACTACAAGGGACAKTATATCAGCTTGTCTGGCCTTCTCTATGGGGCAGGACATACAGTTTCATTCAGTTACTTCTGTAGTGAGTTCAGTAGCTAACTTTTTTTTTTTTTTCGACTAAAGCTCCAGAATAGACAATCAATTTAATCTGAAAACCTGAAGAACCCTCACTTTCCTTTTTAGCCACTCTCAGAATATGTTAAAATGTTAATAGCCACTCACTGTTAAAAATTWTCTCATTTCTAATTCAGATCTATCTGGCTATAACTTCAGTTGGTTCTTGTTTTATGCTTTCTCTTGTGTTTGCYCAGTTTCTTTCATTTAGTGGGCACTACCCGAAACATACTTTGAATGTTAATAATAAGATCAACCCATATTTTTTGCATGTTTAAGYTTTCACCTTTTTAATCCGAAGAGTTCCTATCCCAGTTTGTTGATCAAACGCACCRCCTGCTCGTGCTTTGTTATTGAAGAACCATTGAAAGCTGGTGTCCTTTTTCAGGTTCGTTGCCTGTTTGAAGTGAAGGTTTAGAAGTCAGGATCCCAAACACATTTTATTTCTGAATGCCTACATGTCCTTCTAATAAGGAACTTCACTTGCRTTGGAGGATTGCCACAGAGTCTGGGAAATTTTCTTCTCTATTAAAATTTCTGTCCAAGATATTTTACCTCTTACCTTTCACTGGTTTGCAAATAACCACTTGAATGAGCATTGTTCACGCCATCCCTTAAAATTCACATCTAAAATACRATGATAAAGGGATGCAACTGTGCACAGTATGAATTGTATGGCTATAAGTACCTTGCAGGTAAGCAGTACTTCACAGTCCTCAGTAACCTTCCATTTCAAGTTTTCTATAAAATGTGGACCTATAAAAGAAAATAAATGTCTCTTGCTATATATTCCCAAAGGTCTTACAAGTATTATGTATTCAAATGCCACCATCTAGTGGTGAATCCCAACAATGACCCCTCCAATAACTGTTTCAATCTAACTGAGTTTTGCATACAATAGGCACCACAGTTTTTGTCATAGGATTTTTATTGTCATTGTAATTTCCTAAAGTAATAGATCTTAACATTTGTTGAGGGGTCTTATCTTAAAATGTTAGTAATGCTGCCTAAACGTCCTTTGTTCARTGAGTGTACTTTTTTATCCCTGTTAGAAGGTAAACTTGTCTTTCCAATTTTAATATTTTTCTTCTCTGAAAGGGCTGTTTAACAAACTTTCTTATTCATTACTGTGAGATGGGRGGGAAATGTAATGGTTCTTTTTAACATATTTGGAGAACCCTGTTTTCTACCAGGAAGGTGGGTGGATCTTAACTGCAGGGTATATTCAGGCTGGACAATTTTCAGAATTCAAGAACGTTCTTCATTACAGCACTGATTCAGAGGATACTTTGATTTGTAAGTCAGGAGAGCATCTTAAAATGAGAACTCTTATCCTAGTGCATTAATCAGTTTAAATAAGGCAGTTAAAAAAGGACAGTAAAGAAAACTGTTTAGAGCACTCAGTAAAATAGCTTTGCTCAGGTTTTGCCMTCCAATTAGCAATAGTTCTGGTAAGTCATTAACCTTCAGATTATCATACCTTGCTTTTTCTTCCATTCTTTCTGTTTTGCATTAGCCTCTTCTGCAACTTTATCAAAACCTGCAAGAACAGCAATGGTCAAAGTCAATAAAAATACACTATTTCTTAGCGTAACACAGTAGAGATTTCTGATCATGAAAGGTGTTATCATGAGAGCTGTGATATGTGTTTATAAGAAATCTCTGGTGCATCAGTTACCTCTGGTCCCTATTGAGAATCCTCGAACAGATTAGTACCCTCAATCTTTCATTGTACTGGTTGCTTATTTTCATGATGTAAAATACATAGAAAAGTCTTTGAAGACCTGAGCATTATGCATTTAGGACATGAAACAGGAGTTTTAACTGTATAAAAATGCAGACTAGAAACCCTAATTTTAAAWTGTTTCAAAGGTAAGAAACAGAGGAAGGCAAAGAGTGTAGAATTTACCTCACTTTTAGATAACTGTATGTAACTTCGGTTATCTCTATTTCCTTTATTGTCAGTGGAGAAAAATGGGCACTTTCAGAGCACAATTCATCTAACGTATTTTATACCCTGACCTTAGCATATGCTGAATCACTCTGTAAAGGTGCCTGTTTCTCTCCACTGACTGTAAAAAGAGGGAAGTAGCCATTGACATTTGGAYAGACACATTCCATTCAAAGATTTTGGAAGCTTCAGAAGGTCATTTGAAATCACCAAACTGTTCACAAGAACTAAAAATGGAGGTAGATACTGTTTGGGGAAGTATATGAATGAGGATCTTGTTACTTTTTATTTAATGAAAAAACTTCTCTGTACTAGCACATACAAACCCCCTGTATGTTCCATGTTCAGCTTTTCTTTGTTGCTTGGACTTCTCCATAAGTGCAACTGACTGATTTCTTTATTGCATTTTGTTTAGTGTGGTTAACCAGCTGTTAAATACACTGAATTTTCAACCTGATACTATTCTAAGATAATTGTGTAGTACATGTCATACAGTTTACTGCCAATACACAGAGTTTACCATGGAAGAATAATATCTAAAACATTTGGAAAAAAATATTGATCATTCCCAWGGCTGTTTTGCTCTAGCAGACCATGTTTATCATCAGGGACCTTATCTGTAAGACCAAAAGCCTTGATTTGTGTTAAAGAGAAATTCAGATAGTTTCTTACATGATTCCTGGACTTTAAATATATGTGCTAAAATAAAGATTTGATCTCCTCTCTCCTGATGTGCCACTATAACTGTGGGAAATACTTTGGGACCTTAAGTGCCTAGGAGACTTTCCACTGAGTGTGGCAGTCTTTATATTTGATCCTGAATTTCCACTTACGTTCATCCACAAGGTCTAGGGTGAATTGATTTTTAGCTTTTCCATCTTGCAGCTGGGCTGTGTACATCCCTTTATCATCATCACAGAAATTCTGGATTATAAGTTCTACCAGACCTTTTTCTCTGACAAAGTTTATTTTATGTGTCTGTGTAAAACAAAACAAATACGATAAATTGAATAGTTTTTTTCACAGAGGAACTATTCCAAGGCCAGATCCTGGCACAGCATCTTTTACAACACTCAGACTTCAAATGATCCTTTTATATGTGTATCCTTATATATTTCCCTCACCTTACAGGTGTAGTGAAGCCAATGCGCTCTGATATAATCAGTGCTCCAGGAGTTGCCTCCAAGTCAATTTTGTTAAAGCGTATTTTTTCCAGTATAAATAAAAGTCTATTACATTTGTTTATGCACGTAAGTATAGTAGAATTGCTTAGAGCAGAACGCTTCTCTGGGAGAAAGTTTCAGTTAAAACCACATGATACAATAAATTCTTTCTTATTGTATGTTATAGATTTTTCAACCTACCAGAATCTGTATGAGTTTTAGTATAATGGACGTGTTGCACATAATTACTTATCTGTGGCACGTAATCACATATTTGGGCAATAACGAGTAATACTGCCATCCTTTGACATCATGCAAGCACTACTGAACCTTTTATACATACGCCCTGAAACCTGCCAACGCTTAAACATAAATACCATCATTATGCTTTACYGCCTTGTTTGCTCTAAGCAAATATTATCATTACAAAGAGCTTGAAAAATACTTTGTAATCATGCGTTACCGTGTCAGTCCTCCAGTGTAGAAAAGACAGTTCTTACAATAGGTAAAGCCTTCAATACATTTGCTACGCGTTGCTTAGACACCCCCCACCCCGAAGCATGGTAATAAAAGCTCTGAAATTCTTTGGATTAGTCCTATCCCTTCTATCTGTTCTCCTTGTTATCTTGGCTTTGCTATACTGCATTTAAATGACAGGTGAATGAATTAATTGCTSTTCGTTTCATTCTGAACTGTTCTCTACTCCAGTCCTATCATTCTAAATGCTTTGAAAATGATATAATATTAATTTGATGTGGGAAGACAAGGAAGAGGCTAGAAGATTTTTCTATACATATTAGAAGATAGGAGTACACTGTAACACTTGATGCAGTCTTATTTCCACTGACTCAAACTGAGAAATGAATCACTTTCATCTGCTCTTGGAAGTCATAAGATTTATCCATATTCAATTCAAAGAAATAGGGTGGAAACCTTGCAGCTTTGCTTGGTGTGCAGAAGAAAAATATTCTGTCTCATTGTTAGAGATGGTATTTCTTTAGCATCCACTTAAATGACACCAGTTTATTCACCCAGGACAAAACTCTTTGTCCTGCACAGATGCATTTGTAATATTGGGTGAATTACACATGGCTGAGCCTTGTTATTGCAAAGTCCTCCTACAAAAGGGGAGTCTCTGCTGGGGCAGGATTGCCAGAGGCAGCCTGTCAGTGCTAACAGGAAAGCAGGGTGAGGAGTGGGCTTTGTTTAAGTGTTACTGCTGAAGTTTCTGCCAGCCAGAACACTTACGGATATTATACTCTCTTTAACTAATAGCTTCTGTGCTGCAGCCGTACTAGGACTGGACAACTTGAGAATCAGACAGTTATGTYTGGCTTCCTGTTTATGCATAGTGGGAAATCAAGCCCTAGAGTCTTCCAAAAACAGTCATCAAAATGTCTGATGGGAATTTGGAACATGGGGGATGTACCTATTTGGTCTATATCCCTGTTAAGCAGGGGAAAAGTAAGTCACACAAATGCCAGTATTTAAAAAGTACATACTGGGGTACTTGTGAGCTCCTTCCCATTGAAGATCAAATGCAGCTCTGCCTTTGGTGACAGCTTTTCAACCTCTAGCCACAGCCGCACTTCTCCTTTCTCGAGAACATCAATGTTCCATCCAGATATTAGCTTGATCACTGGAAAACAAGGAGAAGGGGGGCCCCAGGGGAATTCATATGCAAATCACACAGCTGAAGTCAGCCAGGGTTATGCCACGGTTCCTCTTTCAGAGTGTATCACAAATGTAGTTGCTTTTTACTGTTCAACTTACATGGATTCCTGATTTCATGGCTACGTTTCAGTAACTTGTCCAGATCTGAAATGCAAAGAATAACAATTCATTTAGATTAGTGTAACTAGGCCAAAAGAAACTCATTGTATCAATATGATTTAATATGTCAATGGATCTTTATTTATGTCAAAAAGTTGATAATAAGTACAAAACATTCCATAGCAGGAGGGACTAGAAGAGGTCGTAAAGATAATTCTTCGTTATGTTTGAATAAAATGTTGGTAGTAACAAATCAAGAAACACATTAAGAAATTTTAAATCACTATGATATTGTATGTGTCTTAATTCTGAAATCTAAAGGAAAAATTACCTTTCAGGACCATGGAGTCTTTTCTGTAAAAGAAACTGCCCTTGGGCCTTCAAGGAATGGAAACATCTTTCTAAGGATACCACTGTCATGAAGTGATATCAGTCAYTTTCTATTCCTCTAGGAGGAGCTTTCCTTTAAACATTTAATATTATAAAATTATGGCACATCAAGGTTTTGTTCTTGTTAATTATTAATTTTTACCTTCTTGYGTTAATGTACAGCTGGCAGAGATATCATCATCTACATCCGTGACCTCCACTGAATATACACCCAGATCCTTTTCTGATGGGTCTTTCAGGATAAGCTTAGATCTTAGGAAGAAAATAAATCACATATAAGTGATGCTTTTTGTAAGAGAATACAATACACACTTGATACATTTGGAACATCAAATATAGCACTCATAGCCATTTATATGTGACACTGAGGAGCAGKGCCAAAACATTAGCCATATGATGGCTGAAGCTTCTCTTCTGTGACCAGAAGCCTGCACTGAATGCCCTGCTTCCTGGGCCCCAGAACTGAGAATCAGGGACAGAGAATTGTGAAACTTCCATAGTTTATTTGTATTTTAGCTGAATATTGAAAGGAGAGGAAAACATTTGGCTTGATGTTTTTCTTGGTGTTTCATGGGTTCTTTATTCCACAGTCCACAATAAATTTCTCAGTGTGCATTATCTACTCACTTATTGCCTTTCTCTTCAGTTCGAACTCTGTCAGAATCTGGTGGTCCTTCATAATCCTTTGACCAGATAAATTCAGAAGAATCATTCTTTTCAGGAGCTTCAAAAGCCATGTAAATGAAACCCTCCTCATCAACTCCAAGTTCGATTTCATTTGTACCTGTATGAGGGRAAAAAAAAGGCATTCCTTAATAAAACAGGGCAGTGCTTAGTTTCTGGATATCTGACTTAGCCTTTTACTTTGTATATGGAGAAACACAGTAATGATGAGTAAATGCAGATGCAGAGAAACAGATGTTTTAAGAAAAGCCAGAGAGTACAGTTAGAGTAAATTCATTTGGGCMGTTTGATTTGCTTATCTTTGCTTTGACTGAAGATTTTTCTTGCTATGAAACATGTAAGTAATATTTACTTAAAGCAGCTTTTTACTGGAAACATCGTAGTATTTACAGACTCCTCATGTCAGGATAGGTCTTAGACGCTCTCTTTTGTACCATTACTGTGGATATTATGATAAAGTATTCTTCTTCTAAAGCAAAGAGTCAAATTCACCCTTGGTGTAATTGCAGTGAAATCACCTCACATGAACTCATGACAAACCTAAATTMATCTCATTTCATCTTGCTAAGAAAGACTGAAAAATAATCATGTCTCATCTTCTGCTACAAATAGTACATATGTTCATATGCATCAGCTATAAGGCAACTTTTAAAATCTATTTCCCTCTCTTGTTTGTGCAGCTGCCATTCTGTTATACAAGCTTTTGTTGAAGCAAGAGGAGGAGGGTTAACTAATCAGTATGGAAGACAAATCAGCCAGAGGGTTGGACGCTTGCTAGAAAGGTAGGTTCTGTCTTCTGCTCCACAGAGATTTACTTACTAATGTTTTGCAGGTAGCATATATCCATTGTGTGTCTCAGGTTTCTGTCTGTAGTTTGGGAAAGTAGTACTGCCCTACCTAGCYAGGCTGTCGTGGGGATAAGTACTTTACAGATCATGTGGCATTTATGATAATGGAGATCAAAGAAGTACTTTGGACAGATTTTGGACAGACTCTTAATTCAAGCTAAAAGCTGTGCAACTGAATTGATATGAGTTGATATTTTTTGCTGGGAGATGTTCAGCACGGACAATCTCATCACTCTTGCTTTCATACCGGGTTTGGTTTTTACCACCACTGGATCTGAAGGGAGAGAGGGAGGACCAATTCCAGCYTTGTTCAGTGCTCTTACTCGGAAAATAAGTGATTTCCCTGTCTCCAGGTCTGAAACCTGCAGGAAACAATGACAGGAATTAACACAGGCTRAATGAGAAGCAACATTTGGATACCAGGTGCATATACGAACCTTCATATGGGTGCTGGCTATGGACTGCTTATTTATTTGTTTCCATTCCTCTGACCCTTCTTCACACATGTCTACATAATACCCTGTAACCGGACCCGCTCCTGTGTACAATGGTGCTTYCCAGTGTAGCATCAGGGATGTGTCTCTTACTTCAGTGACCTTCACATCGTAGGGAGGGCCTGTTCAGCAAAGGGTAGTCTGTCAAACATTAACGTAAAAAATGCGACTAGGTGCCCTCCATTTGAGTTTCAGATTAGACGGCTGAGAGTTTTATGATAACAACTTAATAGCAGGTCCATGGTAATCCTTTCTATGGTAATTAAACAGTAGATGGTCTAGACAAAAAGCATTCATCAAGTGGTTTAATGTTGTTTCCTTTAGTGTAATATACAAAGATACTGAGATATTAGATTCAGATTCTTCATTCTCTGGAAATAAGGATATTATTAAAAATACCTGGATGCTCTATCTGTGAAATGTAGAAATAATACATCTGAACTTCTCTGGAAGTGTTTATATGTGTTTGTATGCTTGGACCCACTGTAACACCATTAACTCTCTGTAGTTTTCAGAAGTCCCTTAGATTCACAGAAGAGTAAGGAGATTAACTAATATACCTGGCAATATTTTTTGGCTGTTGTTTTTAAATCACACATACCTGGTTCTGGCATTGTCCATTCCTCACATTTGAACAAGTCACTAGGTTCAGATACTTTCCCAACACCAGCCATATTCACTGCACGAGCCCGGAATTCATACAGATGTCCTTCCTCGAGGTTGCTCACCTTTGAGTTCAGAAGCGCAAACAGGTTATTAGTACAACCTTGCTTGATAGAACAGGTTTGCAATTGTAGTCATCAAGATATAGTCTTATGATGGTATGAAGAGMGTTCTAGAAGAGCTGAAAGGGGAAAAACAGCTCATCCCTTTTTATTGCTGATTCCCACTATGCCTAAAGAAGGATACTATTATATCTGAATTTAATACCTTGTAAACTCGTTGAGGAATTGGCTGAATATTGACTTCATGCCAGTCTAGTTCAGATGCATCATGCTGATCTAGGAAGTAACCCAGAATCTTTGTTCCTCCTTTGCGCTTTGGGGGTTTCCAGCAAATGGTCATGTCAGTCTTTCCGCAGTTTAGAAGAACAAACCCATGTGGTGCAGATGGACAAGCTGCACAGCAAAGTGAGAGAGAAAATAGGATATTGTTCAATACAGGTTTGAGATCTAGGGATCAGGAAAAGAGATGTAGGTACTGGATGAACTGAACTGAGAAAATCTCTGTGTTCATATCGGACATGATTCTATTTGTGTTAAGGCCCCTTAATACCGCTTTTGCAGTGTAGAAGTATTCTCAGCTGACCAGATTCTTATGCAGCTATCACAAGAAAAATCATGGACAGGTCTCAGGGCTTTTTTTGCATGTTGCTTTATGGTTTGTCTGGTAGAAGGAGTGAAAGCAGTGGGTTGATATAATGGAGAATATTGAAGGCTGGATATTGACTAATGTGGTTGGTAGTTTTTTCATAATTGTGTGTAATTGCTGATGGGGTTTGCACTGGAGAAAATCACAATGCTGATTTCAAGATACCAGGATAATACTGCACTTAAAATTGTCCCTTGTCCTAGTGCCAAATGAATACTGAAGATGTAACACACTGCTAATTCAAAATGCTAATTAACTATGTCCGCTGTTGACAAGTATAATTGATGACAGAAACTGCAGGGTACAAGAGAATCAGTTCCCCTTTGCACTGCTTAGCTGCTCAAAACTATTACCGCTGTGTCTAATAATAGCTATGCRTGATAGATACGTTTTTAAGGGATTTTTTTGTGTGTACATGTGAGCATGTGTTACTTACCAATAGCTGGCCTTACAACGATAGGATCTGTTTCTGGTGAGCTTTCGCTCAGTCCTGCCTCACCGACAGATTTCACGCAAAAGAYGTACTCTTTTCCAGGCTGCAGCCCAGGAACAGTAAATCTAGGAGAGAAAATTAGTATGTTTATATTTGACTGTTCAAAGTGCAGGCAAACAGTCTTTTGAACAGAGAGCATATAATTTTTAATAAGGTATTGCTATTTACATTATTTGCCATTACAGATTAAAGTGCATTGTATCACAGAAAATGGTCACTAGTAAATCAGTCAGGAAGTGTAAATCAGACACTGAGAGGTGTCACACTGCTGGCTGGCACTACCAGTAGAATAAATGGGAATTTTTAATGGACTTTTTCTAGTTGACGTTTAACCCTACAGCTAGAGAGGTTTTCTAAATCCTATTTGGGAGTGACACCAATTTACTCTACTGGAAAACAAGCAAAAAATTGGATGTGGTTCTACTAATGCCACAAGGCCTATCTACCTACTGCAGATTGACAGTATATGAAAATATACGCAGACTTTGCTATCAGTCTAGCTTTGGATATAAAAATGAGTCTGAGTATTTGAACCATATTTCATTCTAAAAGTAGGACATGGTGTTTGCATGTGTGCGTGCCTATGTGTGTGCAGAGAAGGAAGTTCTTCTTTTATCTGAAATATGACTCCAACCATTAGCAGAAGAATCCAAGTTGGCACCCTGTGTTCTGCCAATGGAGTATAATAGCTGAACTCACTTGTTACAAGTCACTGGCTTATTATTGACAGTTTGCCATTCTTCTGTCCCAGTCTCCCGACAATATATGTAATAGCCAAGAGGCTCCAGACCATCTTTTAACTTATCCCACTTCAAAACAACAGATGTCTTGGTGTCTCTGAAAGCTAAAACCTGAGATGGAGGTGGCAGAGTAGCTAAAAAAGAAAAAATACAGAGAAGATATGATATTTTCTATTTATAAATTCAAACTGTTTTTCATAATTGAGTTGAGTTGTTTGATTTATTCACCTTTTCCAGAGCATCACTTTCAAATTAGAGCAAAATGCCATGGACATTGTTCCAGTCTACAGCCTACGTGTATATGTGTTTGGGTTTGTCATACCTCATACACCTTTCCCATAGAAACCCATTGATTTCAGCAGAGTTACATCTGCTTATGCTTCTCTAAATCGGAGGAGAAAAGAACAGTTTGAATGAGCACTGGGGCAGCTGTAATGTGGGAAAATGTGAGAAAATATTTAAGGAACTAGTGCTCATCTCTCTGCATGCTGAAAACATGGGCATGAATCTTTCTTTGCATCTCTTACTCTAGTCAGCTTAGCCATGAGAAGAAAACAACAAACAACGAAGTCTGCTGTTTTGTCCAAAGCCCCAAGAAATGGGCCCCTTCTTGGCTGTATCATTCCTTCCAACGCTGGTCTATGTAACCTCTCTCTTACACAGTGCTGGAAGCATATTTGTAGTAAACACATGCTTCAACAATTTCTTATTTTATTAAATGTAATTCCCCTATCATTGCTTGGATAGATTTACACTGCGCCCTGACCAACTGCAAAGTAATTAAGCAAGGATTTAAGGCTTTAAGAGATTTCCTGATATCAAAGCAACTGCTGTGTAATAATACACCATAAAGTTTAAAGGAAAGGGAGGAAAAAGCCCACATGTTCWTTTGATAGTGTGTCTCCTTTTCCATATCATTAGTGTAGTGTATATTAATTAAATTATTACCCAGTTTTGCTCCAGCAGTTATGGGCTCACTAGGCAGGGATGGCTCACTGATTCCATACTTGTTAACAGATCGCACGCGGAAACAGTATGATTTTCCTTTAACAAGATCAAAGAGTGCAAATCTTGGGGAGTTAACTGGCATATCCAGATTAACCATTTGCCAGGAGTTGCTGCCTACAATTGACTGTAAAGAAAAAGGTGATGATTTACAACTCATGAAAGCTTAAAATCCTCCTGAGCAATAACAAAGTTAATTTTTATAGGAAAGTAGCTTTTAAAAAAGAAGAGACTTGAATTATATGTTTATTATTGGTATACTCAAACTTTTCTTCCTTGGCAACAGAGGCCACCTTTGCAACAGCAATGGTATAGCAGGTGGGAAAGGAGTATGTATGAAAGGAGGTTGGTAGAAGATACTCATTAACCAACAAAAGGATTGGAGGTGAACAGGAAAGTGAACACTGTGCAGTGTTTCCCAGCTCTTCCACACTTACTGGCCCATAAGGCAGGAACAGTCTTCCCGTTAAAGCTCTGCAACCATTCTGTGGCATAAGACTCATTTGTTTATTCTTTGTTAGTCACTGTTACTTAAGCTGATGTCAGAGCTGGGATTTTAGCTCTAGTAAACTGCAGAGCTGGAGACAGGCTGAASAGGCCACTTTTGAGGCTGCAATTCTCTGGTCACCCACACAGAGTGAATAGTGCTGGAGAAGCAGTAGAAATTTCCTCACAGTGTCCTTTCAAGGTGTCTCACTCCAGGTAAGGGACTGAACACATTTTCAAGGGAGAAGGGTGGTTCAGCTTCTTTGCCTCCCTTCTTCTGCTTTATGCTAAAGCTATCAGGAAGAAACATGATTATATTGGCCTTTTTATGATGGGAGGAAACCTGTCTCTTACGAATGGTGACAACTCGTTTCCACAGGCTACACTAAAGAGCCACCAGCAATTAATTACATTCAGTAAATACAGAGCTGTGCTGTAGGCCRTCTGAGAAATAAATGGTTCTGTTTCAGGAAGAGCAACTATTGCCCTTCTATGTGGTATTATTTTCTTACCTTTTCCACATAATAATTCAGTGGCTCTCTACCTCTTGGATCTGGTTCGTCCCAAGCCAAGGCCACRTAATCTTCTCTGACCTCACTTGCATGAACATTGGTGGGGGGCAAGGGAATTTTAATATGTCCTATGGGAAGTCAGAATATTATATTACTTTAGGTATAACATAGCAAAAAATAAGTTCTTTTAAAACAGATCGTTTTCCTACTGTAAAGTAAGATTCTTCATTATAATGGAKGAGGCATAAACCCTTTGGGGACATACAGGCAATCCAAGATTATTACAAGAGGCTGTGCCATTTGGGATAAATTCTAAGCCTTGTGCACCCTTACAACCATGTTTCACCAAAACAAGGAATTTTTTGTTTTTAAAAGCAACTTAAAAATCTGAATTCCATTGATGTAATGAGACTAAGGGTGCTAACTGCCTAGCTCACATTTGAAAATGAGGTTGTAATGTTTCTGAAAATTTCATATATTTTCCTTCCTCTGCTTTTACATAAATACCAGGCTACACCAGGCTTAGTCTAGCAGTATCAATCTAACAGTATTGGCTGGCTCCATTTTATTTTGGAATGCCTCTGTTTTCTTGAGGTATAGGGATGTGTTTTCCTGAGTGTATTTTTTCTGGAGTCATGCTATTACTGATCTCATGGTTCTAGAACAATCATTTCTTTCTGAAAGAAGGGTTCAATATAAATTTGAAATTACCTTCCAAGTCATCCTTGAAAATTTCTATTGTCTTGCCATYATCGTATGGAATAACTGTAATGTAAAACAGAACTATGTTATGCCCTAAGAGAAGATGCTTAGGGCATGTAAAAAAAGAGAAAAACCAGAACTGTGTTATTTCATTATACACATAATTATGTACATTTCATTACACRTRTAATGAAATGTCATAGCTGTGGTCTGTTGATCTTCTCCCCTTCAGAATAGTACTAGTTGGGTTCAACAAAGGTACAGTATGGCAGTATGTAGCAATGATATTGGTGAGAATAAGGAGAATCTAGACAAACTGTGCTCAGTTATACCTGCAGCCTCATAGTGTACTTAAGGGAGATATTTTCCTGTTGCTAGTACGTACTTGTCACTCTTTTGTTCTTGCTGGGGTCATATGTTGTAACTGGATCGCTGCTTTTTGAAGGAAGACTGATGCCCTGTTTATTGACAGCCTTTACTCGGAACTGGTATGTCTGTCCTTCAACAAGGCCCAAAACAGGGAATCTGCAGGTTTTCACAGGCTTGTCGTTACACGGCACCCAATCCTCTGAACCAGCATCACATCTGAAATGAAATACAGCCCCTGCTGTTCCTTCATGTTTTTTCTGCAACATAATTATGAGACTTTTGCTCTAAGATGATTAACATACAGACCTTTCAACATAATATCCCAAGATTGGACTTCCTCCATTATCACTGGGTGCTACCCAAGAAAGAATCAAGCAATCTTTATTTATATCATGGCATTTCACATTGAGTGGGGATCCAGGTGCACCAGCTGTTTCTGCTGCAGCATCTATATAAATACCAAGCCATAGTGRTTAAGGTTTTTTCTTCTCTGTGCTGAACCTTTCACTCAGACAGTAACTTAATTTTAAATGTGTAATACATTACTGTCCCAGTAATACAAGTCACATTTTCTAGTACCTAAGTCATAGCTGAAACTAGGATTTGGACATTCTGTTAATTTTGCACATGCACAAAATTGGGAGACATTTTCTTGTGAATGAGGTTGTGAATTCCTTTATGCCAAGGGATCAGGAAAGGAGCTTTTGTTCTAAGTAGGAGAGAATTCTGTTTATACCTCTAACAAACACATAAGTAGTCTGTTCTTTGTATCCATCCAGTGTGGGAACACGAATAGTGTAGAATCCCTCATCTTCTTTGTAAGCACATGACACTGTCAGAGAAGCCTCCTGGTCTTGATATTTTAATTTTCGGCGTTCGGAATTCTGCAGCAACTCACCTGTGAAGTATGAAAAGGGATAAAGGAACTCCATCTGATCCAGATGCAAATAAAATGCAGAGCAAGATGAGGGATCTGTAAGACACTCCTGATATTATTACTCTGCCTCTGAGTTGCAGTCATGGACTCTAATCCTACTTTGCTGCTGTCCTGCTGTATTCTATTTGTGCACAAATACAGAGCAAAAAATATGGTCCCTGAAGAGCTTGCAATCCAAGCAAAAAAGAGTAGCAAGATATGACTTGAGACAGATTAGTGAGTAAAAGGTACTCGGCTTCAGGGGAGCTCTTCCCACTAGGTAACTGGATGCTCTGACGTCTGCCATGTATTTTACCATCTCTACCAGAGGATGCAATACCACTCAGCATGCAGGATGTTTTGCTTGGGTGACCCTCCAAATCGGAAAGCAGAATGGCACATACTGTGCATTTTGTATATATTTAACCAATTCTGGGAGAGCTCAGAGACTCAAACTAGCCAAATTCTCCATAAATCACAAGAATTCAATGGGTCCTGCTATTTTCACAGCTGRTTCTGGCAGAAGGATTGAAATGGCAAGAACAGACTTACTGTGTCACTTCTGCTTCCCCAAACTTAATAGCACAGAAATATTACCCCTTTGGCTAAGATTGACCTCCTTCAGTGGCCCCAGAAGAGTYGAGGATATCCAGAAGGTTTTTTTACTAGAGCGCCATTGGCCTTTCAGTGACAGAACAACAGAGACTTTGAGCTTTCAGTGCATGGAACTAAGGCTCTTAAACTCTTCTTACAAACATAAATAAGTCACCGCCTCCAAAACATTTTAGCACTATTATTCTTTTACAAATAGGAAAGAGTACAAATTAAATAATAACATTTGTAGCTCAAGAAGAGCTGCGAGCAGCTCAAGAATCTGAATTCCAATTCTCTTCTGTAAGCATTATGTCACAGTTATGAGATCAATGGTATATTCATGTATGTGTATAAACTTAGCTGTTGCATACAAACCATCTCTGAACCAGCTAATGTCTCGTTGGTGTTCAAGTAGATCGGAAGAGAAATAACAGGAAAGGGTGAAAGGCTCCTTTTCTCTTGAGAATAAGGGTTTCAGTGAAAAGGCAAAATCTGCCTCTCTGGCAATGAGAGATCCTGTGAAATGAGAGCAAAATACAGCATGATAAAGAGACTTCCCAGAGCCTTCTTCCTGTGATAATGATGATGATGATGATGATGAGGAGGAGGAGGAGGAGGAGGAGGAGGAGGATGTATTTAGAGTGGTACCTGGGCCTTGCACTTTTCATATGAAGTCAGACTAATAGGAAAAGCTATAGTTCAGAGAAAAAGAATGAGATTGCTTCAGGCTAAAAAAATCAAAGAAATAATAACAGTCATTTACTCACTTCTATATATTTCTGAATCAAATCCTGACTCCTTTCCATAATATTCTGTAAATTAAGAAGAAAATACATTTAGCAAATCTTGTAACAATGTTTATCTTCCCCCCAAAACTAACAATGATGCTCAGTAAAGTATTTTGTTCCCTCAAACAAGCACTTAATGTGAACCTTCAAAGCCTCATTGTGTGGTAAAATATTAATCCATTTAACAGCTGATTGCCTTCACAAACATCAAGGATGTATCTACACAGGAAATTACTGATATGACTATACTGGTATATCTGTACTGCTTTAAGTACTGATGTGCACTCAGTTATTAACAACTAACAATTTTTTTCAACTTGGCTTATATTATTAAAAGCTACACTAGAAGAGGCCACTGTTACACTGAGTAAGAGCAGGGTAGCTACTCAATGCCACATACCGCACAGAAAAGGAAAGCAAAAAGTGTCAGTGTTGTATACATTACTGAAAATAGAATATGGCCAAACCACTGTATTTAAACAGCCTCCCCTTACAGAAGATGGTGTGGGATTCTTGAAGACTACTRGTGAGT
Source organism: Apteryx rowi (assembly GCF_003343035.1). Lineage (NCBI taxonomy): Eukaryota > Metazoa > Chordata > Aves > Apterygiformes > Apterygidae > Apteryx > Apteryx rowi. The sequence goes on along the minus strand of NW_020448197.1, from coordinate 1,248,062 downwards.
TGGACTTCAAGATTTAGCCAAAAGAAAGGACATCCAGAACTACAGACTGCTCTGAGATACGGAGGTCATTCCTGAATCTGAGGGAAGAGGGTCTCCTGCCGAATCATTTGTTACAGCAGYCATGGATTCTTTGGAGGCATCACACGTGAATGCTGACCCACTTAACCTTTTCTAGCCTGTGAGAACTGCTGGGATCACAGCACAAAATGAAGTAATTTGGAGCTGGAATCTAAGAACAGTTGCATTTAAACAGGATGAGATCGAGWTACTTTCCTTTCCTATCTTTATAAGCCCAAAGAAATGCACATAAAATAATACCATTTGTGTTTTTCAATGAATGAAGCCTGACAATAGCAGAACTCATAAGCAAAACATGAGGAATGAGTGTTAATGGCTGAAGAGGTAAGTCATGGAAAGCACAAGAAAGAAACCACAACCTCATCCCAGGTCCTGTGAGCCCCGCAGTGATGTCTTTGGTAAGAATGAACTTCTGCTTTAGGGGATCACCAAGCCTGAGACCCTCCCCTGGCATCAAGGGCATTCCAGACAGTGTGGGGCCCGAGAAGAGATGCCATCAGCTTGCCTGGGGGATGAGGAATGTTTCCAGTGGAGGCAGGATTAAGGCTTTGGTATAGTCTCTATTTTCAGAATGTTAAATGCAAATAGCAGAAGGAGGAGTCGTGTTACTGGGATGGCATTAGACAGGGTCAAGGGAGAAGGAAAGCGTGGGCCTCTTGGCAGCAATCACAAGGAAGATCGTTAGCAAGCTGTTTGAAATGCTGATCAGGCCTGAAGAAGTACAGTTTCATCAGGCACTTAGAGATCAAGGGAGCAGTCCCATCCAAGGAGGTTTTCTGTGACAGACCACAGCATTTCAGATGATGATTGTATCATCATGCCAGCCCTGATCCCAAAGAGACTGACAGGGAAATGGGGAGAAGGACCATGCAAATATTGTCATGGAGTTTTTCAGACAGCTACTTCTGCTTAGGGCAAAGGCCCAGCTCTTAAGTTCAGAGTAGCATTGTATACCTGGTGACTTTTTTGGGTTAGGGTAAGGGGAATTTAGGGATCTGGGGAGGTTTGCAAGCGATGGTTTTCTGGACTATTATTAGTGTGCCTTTAGAACTGGTAAGTGTATGCTACATATTTGCAGACATGCTGAATTTTGACAAGGACATTTGACAATGTCCTTTTTACAGGGACATTTTTTGATTAAAGGATTTGAAAGATAACATAAGCAATACACATTTATTAAGATTCTTGAGTACCATTTTGGGATGTGTGTGTGTCTATCTCCAAAGGGCATTCAATGGGATCAAAATATGGCATTCAAAGAGTAAGGATGATAATAACATAACCCATGACAGACCCAAGAATTTATTAAAGGACTAACAATATACTGTCTATATACTCTATAATCTATATACTCTATATACTCTATACTGTCTATAACAAAACAAAAAAACTCTTCTATCTGAAAAAATAGTTCAAGCTGGCTTGGYTACCAGTAAGATTTCCAAAGCAAACCTATTCACTTCCTACTCAAAAATTTCAACTGTTACTGTCTGAATTACTCCCTGGACTCTTGTCAGTCCTACTGACATTTAATTGTCTACAGTTCTGTAGGTCTATTCTGATCTGGCTTTTTATGACAGGATTTTTATATATATATACATATGTGTGTGTGTGTGTGTGTGCGCRCAAATATATACACACACACATATATATGTATGTGTGTATGTATGTTTTGGAAATGCCAACAACCAAACTATGACCCCATGAGACTGAATTGCATATTTCTTAAAGCTTGATATAATTTCGCTTTTTAAGTACTGGTAGTTTACTTCCTTCCCCATATGTCTGAATTTCACTTGGGCAGAATGTATATATACAGAGTTCCTGCCAGTTACTTTAAGATCAGCACAGATCCAAAGAAGAAAATCATGTATTTGTTCTCAGTGGTTACTGATTTGAGAGAGAGAGGTGGTGTTCTGTGCAACATCGCACTGCGCGATGCCTTGGAAGCCACATTACGTGCTAATCAATTTCTTGCTTATCTTCAGAAATGCACCAGACTCTTTCTCAGCCTGTTATGTATAGAACTGTATGGCTGTTTCGTATCAGTCCACAAGAAATAAGTATCTAAATTTAGTACAACTTCAGCAGAGTGGAGGGACAGCTGTGTCCAAATGGAATCTGAAAGATTTTGCCTGAGTCCAGACGTGACTGAGAAAGAGAAGCCATTATATATATCAGTTGGTGGTAGCTGAATATTATTTTATGCAGTTGTGCTTAGACCCCCTCAGTAATAAATAAGAGAGAAATTCTCCCCTCTTATTTATAGGGGACTTATTTCTCTCTCTGTTTTCCAAAGTGCTTGTACATTCTTATGATATAATTTACAGCGTTGAAAATATGTTGAAAAATCTAAAGAATTTGAAAATATAAAACAAAAGGAACATTTTCTACTTACTTCTGACAAGCACTGTAGCAAATGAATAAGCCTCGCCGTATTGATTCTTAACTTCAACACTATATTCAGCAGAATCTTCCATGGAACATCTGGAAAAAATTATTTTCCTTCCTTTCAGGGTTTTAGTTTTTGTTCATATTTCAGAGATAACTTAGGGCAGGACAAATTCAAATGGGATCCCCTTTAATCCCAGAACTTAGAAGCAGATACTTCCTTTTAATCAAGAAGCAGGTTTTCCTTTTGAGTGCAAGGATTTCTTATAATTAGTGGTCACTTTCTTTCTTGATATATAAAAGCAAAATATTTCAAGTAATGAACAAGCAAAAGCCCTGTGGAACACTTGGTTTCACTGAAGATAGGCATTTGTACTTATTACATGTATAGCGCACAGGGTTTTAGTCCTAATATCATTCTGATTACATCCATCCATCCCAGCTGGGATGGATCTGGCAGGTCTGCTCATAAAGTGCTCCTAATGTGTRTGACATTGCCCTGAATGATAAAACTTTTCCCATGCCTAAAAAAGGAGCAAAGATTAATAAGGCTGTAAGATTTTGTACTTACCTCCAATTATTTAGGTTTAAATAAACACAGTATTTTTTAAACCTCATGAACTACTGTTGAGATTGCTTCCTGATAGCAAAGATTTAGCTCAAACACAGCCCACTAAAGTCAAACAAGATCAGACTCCAGAAGAATTATCTTTTTTGTTTAGCATACACAAACTGGCTTTTCAGGAAAGCAAGCCTTATTCCAGTAAAAAAACAGCTAACTCAGAGACAAGAGCACATACGTTACCTGCTGATGTGCAGGGTGAGCATACCAAACTTGTTTTTTATCCGGTATTTCCCTGCTGGAGCTAGGCGAGGATCAATACGGACTCCATTTTTATACCTAGTTGAACACAAAGGTGRCATGCTGCTTAAGAGGGATGAAGAAACTGGTAAAATTAATACCTTATTTTAAAATTAACAGTGTCAAGCACAACAGGGGCACAACAGAACAGAGGAGTAGACAACAGTTCCTTCTTTTTCAGCTCTCATCCCACATCAAGCTAGAACAGCCTTGCAGCTAGCCTAGATCCCATCCCATAGCGCTGCTTGTGCTTCTTCCCCAGCGCAGCCTGTGCTGCTTGGAGACTGCCTACGGCCGCTTTGCGTTGGCTTGTTGCTTCCTCCTCAGTTTATGCTCCCTGCTTTGCAGGTTGTGGAAGGGAGTTTGAGCAGATGTCTCGTGTTTCCTTGTGTTCACTGGGGATCTGTGGGAGGTTCGTACTCTCTTTGTGCTTTGAATAATTCAGAGGGGTTGTTCTGAGAGGACACAGGACATCAGGAGCTCTAACCGTAGAGGAGTTAGCTGCCTACAGAGTCATTAGTAATCCAAATGTTTGCATACTTCAGACCTGCTATGGGAGGAATGGTCAGTGACTTTAACAAACTGATCAAAGTACACTTTGCGAATTGCTTTTGAGGTGATCTTTCATTTATTTCTGTCCCTCCATTGTTAATGGTGAATGTTGTGGTCAGGCCCAGTATRTAGCACTTTTTCTCTTGTATTTGTAAATAAGCAAAGCTGAGTAAATAGAAGAATTGCTTTGTATTTTACAAATTGTAGGAGCTATGGCAATTTAATGCCAAAACTTTTATTGTATCCTGATTGATAGTCAAGCCTTGGTGGTGCGTATGTGTGCAAAGATTTAGCGCTGGCAGAAGATTCTGGTTTGCARTTAAGTTCTCAGTTTGCCTGATGGAACACAGCACCAAGGGAAGCAGGGAAATCAATTTTTCCGTGCCAATTCATCAACATAAATGTCAGTCCTATTCCAAGAGGAGCCCCTTAGGACAGTCCACTGTCTCCAGGGTCCACTGAATACTTAGCCTCTTTACTGAATCTAACAGTGGAACTGAAGAAGTGACCTAGAATTGAAAGTGTTTTCTGTGAATTCTTAAGCTCTCCCTTCCTTCTTTCTAACAGGACACAGATGTTACTCCTCTGGTTGCTTCCTGAGATGCGCACATGCTTTGTTAGCCACATGGGCCGAGTCAGTCAGCACCATCGACTGACATACCAAGTAACCTGTGGTGATGGGGAAGCCAGRACTGTACACGTCAGCTTCACTTCCATCCTCTCCCAGACTGCATGTACTCTGAGTGGGATCCAGAGCATAGGTGGTCTCCCTGAACGCAGCTCAATGTATTCCTTCTCCATGTGTGCCTTTTCTACAGCCTAGAACAAGGATAGAATAAATAAAGGCAATGGAAAGGGATTATATTCTAGTTACACAAATTTGTTTACAAAAGGGACACGTGTGATGATGCTTCAGTAGCAGCAGTAGAAGGTCTTGTCCTTATTTTTCATGGTTTTGAGGTTGTCCTAAAACCTGATCAGGTTTAGTATCCTCTCCAAAACGCTAGTTAGTGTTACCAGTTATAATCCTGTAGGCATTTCTGCTACCCATAGAAATGTCTGATTTCTTTCTACATCTGACCTTCCTCCGAAGGGCCTTCCGGTCAGCTCTCACACGCAGCAGTCTGCAGTTCCTAATAACTTCTTTTTCCAACTTTTCCATGTCATTCCCAAACCGAACTCTTTTTTGTCCCCTCTGCTCTAGCTCTAGGATGGCAGCTTCTCTTTTTAGCTTGTAATCCCTGAAATAGAGAATGTTTAAAAGCCAACAAAAGTTAGGATAATGGTTTTGTTTGTTTGCTTGTTTTTGTTTCATAGCACATAGGTTTGGTTAAATCTAAAAAAGCGCTAAGGACAGAAACATCAACTCGCACGCAGTAGGGGGTATGATGACAGGCAGTCGTGCATCCTAGAAACCCAGCAGTGCTACCATGAAAGATTCTACTACCATGGCACAAGAAGGGGATCCGCTGTATGGATGCTTTTAATCCTGGACAGGGAACTGGGAAGGATTAAAGAGAGGAGGGATGATGCTGACTACTTAAGTTGTTCAGCCATCACAGGAGGACAGTCAGCAGGGTCATTGCCAAGATTTTCTAGGGAAGAGGGGGAGTTCCATCGTTACCATTAATTTATTAATCTGGCTCTGTATTTTCCATTTATTCCTGTGAAACTTAGTTTCTTTCAAGCCCTTGCTCGTGAGCAGGGAGATGTTGCTTATCATCAGAGGTACCACGACAATATAATATAGTTTTCTGTATTTTAGTTGAGAAATGGTGTTTTTCTTTTCAAAGGAAGAACATCTTGGTTGAACCTGGTCTTTTTGCTTCCAACAAAATGAGTTGGAACCTGTGACATTAATATGCAAAAGTGATAGTGTATACCATGTTTGTATTTGAGTTATAATGATTTCTGACTTACGGTGGTGTTTCGGAGGTCAAGGCAAGGGCGGCTGCTATGGATAATTCTGAAAGGGTGAAAGTCTCTTCTTCCTCGCTTCCAGAGGCAGACACACATAAAAGAATCCAGACAAAGTTAAATAATTTCATAAATTAAAAATTCAGCAAATCTATGAATGTCCAGTACCAAGTGTAATGTTTTAGAAGGTCCTGTCTGGACCTGATTTACCTGGCCTGTGCCTAACTGTGACTTACCTGGTTTTGAACTTTTTCTTTCTAGTCGTAGAGGTCATTTGCAAGCTCTGTTGCCTCTCTTCCTTTTGCTCCTCCTCTCTGTGGTGGAAGAAGGTTCGGGTTCCCATGCTGGGGAGTCAGAACAGAACTTTCTTGCTGGAATAGAATTAAAAATAATAATAAGGCAATGCTGGTGAGCCAAACACACAGGCTGCTGTGCAGAAATCGCTTGATGTCTGTGGTAGTTGGAAAATCCAAGTGGATTTTCTGGAACTAACCAGTCCAGTTGCCTTTGCGGAAACAGAGCACTTCTTCAGTCCATACATCCCATCTGCAAACCTACGTCACTGACAATTACAGTTACAGTTCAGTACTTCAACAGGATAATGCTTGATCCATCCTTTGAGTGCATCCTGAGAGATCAGGCATTTTTCCTTAGATCTTGGAAAATGGCTGATGAATCATAGAGAGAACATAGCCTCCTTCAGAACGTTACCCTTAAAAAGCTGCTCAGTAAGTTGCAGGATTTTTCCCGGAGTGACCAGAGAAGCCATCCCAGGGAGGTCTCCCCTGCAGGTGAAATATGGGGAGCAAACATCAGAGCTCCTGGCTCCCATCCATCTCCTGCGTTAGCTGCTAAAGAACAAGGCTGTTGCTGCAGCCCTTCCTCTGGGAATAAGCAGCGTGCTGCTTTTAGGCACTGACTGATGAGTGAGCATTAAACAAAAGTAAATTTTAAAAGGGTATCCCTCCTTATCTCGTTCCATCCTGCAACTGGTTCAGAAACCTATAGCACAATCCCTAAACTGTACAGATTTTCAAGTTCTAAGAGCTTAGGTTGCTTCAAAAAACAGCTGAGTCCCCCTGAAAGTGTAATTGTTGCTGAATAATGTTTGTTCAAACATACTCGTAAATCTCTCCCTAGCTCATGTTCAATGACTGAAATTTTCCCTTGGCAAATTTTTGCCTGGATTTTAATTTTACTGCTTTCTAATCCTAAAACTATATACAATTCAAAAAATTCAGCTTTTACTACTAGTATAATTTTCTGTTAATGTAAGTAAACTGCTTAAAAATAGTCTGCGTAAAGCACAGTTGTTGTGGTAAATGCAAAATATCCCAAAATGCAGATGAGAATACAGAATTATCATAGTAATATTTCCTCAGTAGACATTAACTTTGGAAGAGACTTGTCTAGATAACAGAAACATTGGCGAGTACAAGAAAGAGAAAATGAAACATAACAGGTTTTTATGGAAAGAGTTTCTTTCTAATTTCATAGATCACTACTCCCTTCAGAACTATTTCAGCTGAAAAATGACTACTGGGCATCAGATCTTTATTTTCATGTTCATGAATAGTTACTGTTCATTTCTACTGTAGTTCATTTCTACTATATACTGTTTTCAATTTTTCCCTGGATAATTTTGAATAAATATTCAGTGCTTTATAATCTAGTGTTTGCTGTAAAGATCCAGAGTTCTGATCTGCTAAAACTTATTATAGTCTATTGCTTTTCAGTCCAAGTATAATATTTTCTAAATAGATCAATAAAACAGAATAGATTCTTGCCAAAAAAACATGAAGTGAAACAAAATATTTTCATAAGGAAAACACTGGAAATACAGTGATGACTCTTTAAAGCAGGTATAATCACGAAGCATAATCTCTCGGGTGCAATTCAAGTAAACAGTAGCTGATGATGAAAGTCATAAAATTTTGCTATAAACAATAGTTTACTTACAGATAAACAAAACTCACCCTGTGAAGACTACGGTGAGAGTGCCTGTCCTCAGGGAAGATAAAGGACAAAGGAGCGTTTCCTTTTCCCTGTTGATGACACTAAGAATGACTGTCCCCAAAAGAATGTTCCCCATGTTTGAGTGCCCATCCTGAAGTCTTAAATATAGCATCCTACCATGTCATCGCAATGACCATGGGGAGACCCATGCAGGGGTTACACTATTTGAGCCATTTACTGTAGTGGTAACTAATCACAAACTCTTTTAGGTCGGGCAAATTAATGCCATTGCCAAATGATATAAGGGAAGACAGGTGCCTCCAAATTTCAGGCATCAGAGCATTGTATTATCCTCTGCTCATTTAGGATAGAGGCTCACAAGGGATCTAAAATAAATTATGAACGTTTTAATCTCCTCCAGGAATCTCCCTTAGGTTAACATTGCCGTTGCTGCATAATGGAGTGAGATTCATTTACTTTGACATCTCTTTAGCGAATGCCAAGTCCAGCCAAATTATGTCAGTGTATAATTAGATCAGGAGCTAACAGCAGTTCTGTGTTTTGGTTGGCTGAGACGTTATGCTTTCCCCATTACAGGCAAAGGAAGGCTGGCTGCCATGGTAGTGGGTGAGCTTCCGTATCCAGCTGCCCATAGTGGTATCTGAGAGTCTGGCACAGGGTAAAAGAACAGAAGCTGCTGTTTTACCATTTATTTAAAATAGGCTTGCAGTTGCAGTGTTCAGGATAAACCCTTCAGAGCAGTGTGAGGGGCGAGTGATATTTTGTGTGGTATCAAGGAGAAATAAAGGTTTGAAAGTAGCAGAGCTTTGAGGCTGCGATACCAATTTGTTAGCCAGATGTTTTCCAGCTGCGTTTTATTAGATAAGGAGTCAGTGCATCAATAATGAACTTCACAGAGCAGCTAGAAGTCAGTAAAAGGGAGATGTAAGAACATAAGATTCCCATACCGTATCAAGCTAAAGGTCTATTCAGCCCAGTATCCTGACTCTTGACAGTGGCCTGTAGCTGTTCCTGAGAGGGACACAATACTTTATTGTCACTAATAGTCCTATCCCCATTAATTTGTCTAATCTCTTTTTGAACTCTTAATGATTCTGGCCTCCACAAGACCTTGTGGAAATGAATTTCAAAGTCAGATTTGGCAGGTTTGAGTCACCCTGTCCATATCAGTAGGATCTATTTCCAAGAATCCTTGTTCACTTCACCATCCAAATAAAACAAAGCTGAACTCCAGCAGGATCAGCATGAGAACTACAAGGACTTCTACGTGCAAAGTTTATTTAGTGACTGTGTTTTGGACATTCCTAAGAAAGCAATAAGCAGGTATTATTGGGCAGGCTGAGCACATTTTGGTATAAGCTGAGCTGTCAGAGTGAAGGAATACTTTTCTTTCATCAGTTTTGAACCATTGCATGGCCACTTCAAGTGCTTTCCTGAATTYTGTATTATGAGAAATAATGAATAATTATTGTCTATTCCGCTTAATATTTATAATTTCATTCATCTTTGTCATATCAAACCTCCTGTATCTTTTAAGGAGAAGAGTCCTGACTTATTGTCTCCTCGTATGGGAGTCATTTCAAACCTTTGACCGCTTTTGTCACCYTTTTCCTATAAAATTATTTCATAATCATGCCTCACTTCTCTCATTATCTTAATTTGAAAAGAAGGAGATATATATGGCCATTTTAAATGCTTTGAACTAGCAGCTCTAAGGCCACAGTGTAGCACTGTGATCCAGCTGCTGTATAAGTTCTTCCAAGCAGTTCTGCTGCTGCATCATACCCGCCATCGTAGCAGCAATACTGTTTGGCCAGTGTGATGTCAGAACTGAGATAGGGAGGTTATTTTATCAGGGTCCCATGTACTTTCAGAGCTGCTCCTCGGTTGTGCTTCATTCTGTCTCCAGCATTTGGAGCTTTCCATTTGTTCCTTAAGTGAGATTTTCCTCAAAGGACATGTAAAAAAAMCATCAGTTGCTTTTGATACTCTTCAAACAGGGCACCTTTCAATGCCAAATCAAACAGCAAGCAAATAACAAGGGAGAGTGTGAGCCTCAGTCGGCGGCGGTATGTTCATCCCTCTGTAAAGATCCCTGGTGAGCTATGAGCAGGGCTGCCGGCACGGGGAGTGGCTAAGTGACAGCTCCCCAAATTTAGCTGAGAAGACAAAGACAGTAATGCTTCCCTATAGGGTTACAGCTGCCACCTGCTATGCTGATATCCTTGTGACAACTGGAACTGCAATGCTCACCTGTCATCGTTGTGACATCTGGCTAAGAATAAGCATGGTCTTTGTCACAAGGCAATTCTAGTTTTTATTACTTAGAGCTATCAAAACTCTTATCTGGAAAAGTCAAGGTAAACATAAAATCATCTCTTGTTAGATACAGATTGCTTGCATGTGAAGACCTTTGAAATAATGTTGAAATCATGCTGTTTATCTGAAAGGGTCCTTACAMAGAAGGGGAACGAGATAATTAATATAGCTGTTTTCCGTGATGAATTTTGAAACAAACAAGACTATCAATTTGATAATGAAAAGCAATGAACCCGAAGGTAATAAGATCAGTACATGGTGGTAAGGGATGGATGAATTGTAGGGAGTCACCTCCGTAAGCCTTGGCCTGGAGGGTCTTTCTGTTGGTGGAGATCCCTGTTCATTGCACTTGCTGCTGTTAGGGGTAGAACAGATGAGGGCAGGATGGCRCAATAGCTGGATCATCAGCCTTTACATCAGTCCTGCTATAGGCAGCTTTTACTAACTTGTATTGTCAGAAGGGATGGAGTTTTAAAAGTATTTAAGGTGTCTGATGAAGAGATCAGCACTTCATTGTGTGCCATTTTGCATCTTTAGGCACCTACATGCACTCTAAAACCTGGTCCCAGGTTTTCTACACCTCAGCTCCCATCCCTCCCCCTAGGGCACTGAGATGATACATTTTTTAAGGGCTGTGACATGATCAGACTGTCTGGCAGAGGGCTGTAGCTGTTCTTAAGATGGGCAACAGAGGGATTTGAGAAGGCTGTTAAATAGCAAATGTATATTTTAGCAGTGTCTTTAAATTCTCTCAGTGAGYCCCCTTCCCTTCTACACTATGCTGCCCATACCGACCTCGCACTGTGGGTTATGTTTCACAACAAGAGCCAAAATGATGACATTGTGGCATTTGATTATTCCCTGAGTAGCATCACTGGGAATGTTGTTGACACAAGATATGCAGCCTACAGGCAACTCTGAATAAAGGAACTGGCATCACTGGCTTGAAATGCAGCCTCTCCTAGGGGGGAATTGGTGGAGCAGAATGTTACCCCTGGGGTCTTGGCTCTTCCTGGGAAACAACACCGCTTGGCTGCTGCAACTTCTGTAACTGCAGCGTTTCTGTRTGTACTATTTTTGATGGTATAGTTTGGACACAGGATACACGAGACAACTCAAATGACATTCCACAAAACCTCTCATGTCGAATGGCACTAAGTAAAGCCACTAAGTAAAGCCAGCACAATGAAAATGTTCTTTCTGGGTTACTGCCCAGACCATGTACGTATTCACACCTTTCATACCCTTTTCCATGAAGCTTTTGCATCACATCTGGCGTTTGGACCTTTCTGCCTCATGCAACGTGACCATAGCGCTTTGTCTATTATTTATTCTAGAGTTAGGGGCTGAACCGTTACCTATCAAATATGGCATTCCTAAGACTATTCCTTTAATCCTGCATTATATCATCTGCATATTACATTCGTAGCACTTTGTTTTGCTTTTTAGGGCAGTCACTCTTGATCATTTCATTTATGGAGAATTTTTGAGGTCAAAATGAGACAGCTGATGATCCCAGTAAAAGAAACACATCTCCCCTTCTTTATTTCTCTGCTGGCTCTTTTAAGAGAGGGTCTCAGCATGTGATCTAACTGATATCTGCTCTCCAAGTAGCGTCAGTCTTATCAAAATTGCTCTATGTGATCACAGTGCATTGTAGCAGTTCTTTTTCATTCAAATGGCTCACCTCACTGCACCCCTGCCTCAATGGAAGAAAACCCCTTTACTTCATAATATCAGAGTTTATTTGCAAAATCACGCTAAAGCAAGTGGAATTTAGCCTTTAGCCTCAACTCCCTGGACAGAGAAAACACGTAAGTGCACTCATGAGGAGAAGAGCTCATTCTTGTCTCTGTTCAGCCTTTCATTGAAAGCGCTAATCAAGTGAGTACTTCCCCATACCATTCAAAGGCTTGTTTATTCCTATAAATGATTTCAGTTCTACCTTAAAACTGATGTCATGAGACATTCACATTTTTTTACCACATCAGAGCAGATCAACAGGCTGAACTATGCTCTGCTCTTAGTCAAAGATAATAATCTCCTCGGTCCCCCCCCAAAATACCATATATCTTGCCTTTGGTAAGGGTACAGTGCTAAAGGAATTTGGCTCTCTGTTTACATTGGTTTGGGTTCATTTCAGCACTAGAAGTGGGTGAGCTGGTGACAGGAGCAGAGGAGGGTTCTGCAGTTGTAGACGCTTCTCCATCATGCAAATGGAGCGTTTTGCTCATCAGTGGTGCCAGTGAAGGGTAGGAGGAAGAAGCTCAAGACTTCCCTAGTCTCCCTCATAGATTACTTAGTGTATTAGCATTGCTGGGTCTGAATTGAGACCCCTAAAGGCTGTTTTCCACAGAACAGTCAGGTTAGCATAAACTCCTCACTTTCCTGCCTCCGTGGAATGTGGTCCTTGCTGCTCCATCTCTTTCATGGGGTTTTCATGGGGAAGAAGAGAAGGTGCGACTATGTCATGAGAAAGAAATGAGCAGCAGCTCATAATAGGTCAGGACAGGGCCAAGACTGCATCAATCTGTTGGAGAGATAAAAAGGCTTTATCTTTCTACAAGCACCAAAGAGCAGGATAGGGGACATTTGGTTTCACAAAAGTGCTGCATCAGGAGCTGTGACCACAGTCTCAATGACTGCTTTAAAGGCAAAGTCCATGACATGAAAGTAGTCTATTGTTTTGCAAGAATCATGTCCAAGGGTAAAGTACAAATATATATTTCATTGTTTTACTATACCATGATATATTTAATTCTTTTAGCTTTGCATACATTTGCACTTGAATTTCTTCAAAGTTTGGATGTATTTTGGACCTGGATCTTTGGTTCTGATAAAGAGCAAATGTCATTTCTGTTCTGAACTTTCCCAGATTCTGAGGATACTGAATTTGGAGTTTGAACCTGAGTCCTAAATCAGCTTTTAAAGTAATCCAATCCATAATCTATTTGAAGAAAATCCAAGGAATAAAGACCTATTGTAAGTGGAAAGATAAAGCCTTTCAGTTTTCCCAGAAGTAGTGATATTAATAAAGGTAACTACRTCCATAATATAACAGTGGAAACAGTCTGACCACTCAGTACCATGTTATAATACATCCAAGAGCTGCTGTGTTTATTTCCATTGTACTTTTTGCAGGGTAGGTTACTGTTTCATGCAAGTAAACAGAATCTGGATTTTGATATCATTATGTCTTCCTAATAAATTTCTGTGTTTTCATCCATACCTTGGTCCCACTGAACCTTTAAATTTATATCTTTGAACAACATAGTGAGGGGAATGCCACTGTCCTGGTCTGAGATAGTGTCTTGGGACACAGCATTATTCAGTTTTGTGCAGTTTAGTTCCTTTGCTGCTGTTAACATCTCTGTTTCTTGAGTCTCTGGGAACTGCAATTTATTTTCAGAATCTAGTGACATCCACCACTCTGTGTTGTGCTCTCCAGGGAGGTTGTTACCAGTGCAGACTGAGAGGAGGAAAGCTGCTGACAGAGATGACAGGGATTCATCCTCTGGAACAGAGTCTCTGTCAACTTTCACTGAAGACAATAATGGTAGCGGTTCTGCTCTCTGTTGTCTATAGCAGCTTCCTTGTTCCAGCAAAGACAGTGGCAGCTGGGGTATGTGCACTTCACTTTTCACCCCATCAGGCTGGAGCAGCAGCTGCTGTGTTTGCCCAGGGATCTCCTGTAAGAGAACTGACTCTCTCGTGTCACTGCTCTTCCATAATGACAGTTCTGGCCTCTGTTCTTTGTAGTCCCAATGACTGCAGCTCTTGCCCAGCATCTGGATTACAAGCTTTCCACCAGCAAAACAATCTGGAGAAACTTCCTTTAGCGTCTGGTTTGGCTGCAATTTCCTCTTGTCAACAAGGTCCGTGCCTTCGCCGCACACGCCATAGTTTGGGGGCAGAGTTTCGCTGGACACAGCGCAAGGAACGCTTTGCTCAGCTATTTGAGGAGCGTAACCAGGAGGAGACGTGCTCTCCAAGCAGCGGGGCTGAGCGGGCGGCAGGAATGCCGGTATGCTGGCCTGTTGCTGATAGACAGTTTCTGGCGGACAGAAAGACCGTTGTGGGTCCAATGTTTTGTCCAAACGCTGGCTGATCTGTGGTAACTGCGCTTCAGGGATGAGAAGTGCAGGTCTGGATAAATTAATGGGCTTTATAATATGCTCCACTGTCAGTGTAAGAGGCTGGAAGGATGAAATCCCTCTGAAATCCTGTCAAAGTAGATAGACAAACGTGAATTATTAACAAGAAGTCTGTGACTTTAAAGGCTTGCTTTAGATTCTTAAAAATTCTCTTTGGAAAAATATCAGTAAGAGCCAGCAACTATCACAAAGGATCCACTCCACTGACACAAGATCTCTGGGATTTTTTCTGGTCAGTGAGCCCTCAAACAAATACAGACATTTCTCATTCTGCATCAGGGCAATTGTGCAACTCTAAAGAAGAAAAACATCTTGCTTAAATTTTGCAGTGTTTGGCATAAACCCTGGAGCATGGAAATAGATTGCCCTTAAGTTAATTTAGCATGCATAACCATTACTTGCTATCGGAGATGAGGGATAGGTAAGAAGGCCCAGGATTTCCAAAGGTGCTTGTGATTTAGGATGCCTTAGATTTTAGTTGCCCAACCTGATACCTCCTTTAGAGGTGCCCTATTTGGGGGAAATTCTGAGCGCTCATCTTTTATAGGTCAAGTCCTGTTAAATTATTGTCAATAGGTCACTCAAAAATTGGAAACCAAGATCATAAGAAACTGAAAATTTTAGGTTTAAGATTGGAGGCAATGGAACTTTTGGGGGTCTGTGATTTTGAGAGCGGTTCTAACACATCAGTGTGAAGTCCTGTTCTCCTCTAGGGACAATATACACCGTTTATCTAATTTTGTAGACTAACCAAGGTTCTTCAGATCCGCAGGCATCTTTGTTGTTGTACTTTGCAACTCCTCTAACAAATTTTCTCTATCTGTGTTAGGATGACCAGATTCAAACTGCCAGCAGTCCGCAGCGAATGCCTAGACACTGCCCTTGTCTGCTTATTCATCCTCCTGGATTAGCAATACTAGTCAGATCTATGCACACAGTCCCGAGCATTTTAAAGATTTGCTGCAATGGCTTAGRAACACTTACCAAAGACATTGGCTGTGCACTGCGTTGCTTGACATACTTATAGATCACATAACTAATTGCAGCAAACACCAGTCCTGCAGAGAATGCGAGTGCCACAAAACAGTAGAGAAGCCAGGTCTTATCTGGTTAGTGGAAGAAAGAACAAGTAGAAAATGTTGCTTCAGAGAGTTGGACTAGAAAAATTGCATGGGATCGTCTAAATGACATTATAGATTGAGTCTGGTAGGACTAGATTTTTAAATTAGGAAAGTCAGTGTTGCTTCAATACCTTTACCAAAGCTATGTTATTTTATACCAGCTGGAAATTGGTCTCTTGTGCACCCAGTATCCCAGCTAGACTTTTAATGGAGCAGAGTTAGCACCCTCACCTGCTAATGTTCTAACCCAAAATACTTGAGATTTGCTGCTTCTCTCGAGGAGACATATGTGTACTGTTCCATTATATTCAGTGTCTGGGTCCAAGTTGGAAACTTCAAATTCTTTGTTGTGTTCATTCTTTGTCCACTATTTAAAATAAAGGCAAATTCAGTATTTTAGAAAGATTAAATCTACACAATTACTTTAACTCAGATTGCAAAATTCACCATAAAATTTTAGTTGCTAATAACGTGTTACAGGACTCTAATAATTCTGTATGTATGGATTTCTAAATATATAATTCGCTTTCCACTGTTTTTGTATTTACTTTTGCATTTCAATTCCTTGAGACTAGTTAAGTCAGTTTCTTTTTTCGTATTTATCAGTTTTACTTCTTGCTACTTATGCAGTACCCTGGGAAACTAGTTTTCCCTGAATTTCAGAGAAACACTTAGAGTTCCTGTTGTTTGATGAAAGTCAAAGACTCTGAGAGTTCCCCTTATACAGCAGAAATCACATCCATCTTTAATCAGCTCTGATGTCCTTCTCCGTCTTATGCAAACTGTGATTTAAAAGAGTCAGTGGCTAGTGACCTGAGGTTGTGCTTTACCTTTTGGCGTGTCCTTTGGTTGAATATTGTTAAGTGATAATCAACAGAACCAAATTTGCTATAAATGTCCTCTATGGTTAGCTGGCGGTCATCCTCACCCCTCAGCGGAGTATAGGGGGGCTGTATAAGAAACTTTATGGAACGTACATTAGGAATATACTCCACTTCTGGTGCTCCAATAATAGCTAGCAAACATAAAACAGGAGTGTCAATGGTTAAGATTAAAGCTGTTGCATTATCAGATGATCATATACACATGTAGGCTGACCTTTATCTAGACACCGCAGACTGACTATACATTATGAAACTTCTATAAAATGCTGATAATGCTCAACAAGATTGTTTTACTTAGTAGAAAAGCTGATTTTGTGTAATTTTTTGATTACTTCTGTTCATATACAAAAAATATTTCAGATGTATTTCACTGAGCATAGGAAAAATCAGGCAACAGGAGATACTGTTTTCATCCAGGGTTCTGCCATCATTAGCCATTGTTCCCCAGAATTCTCTGGAAATTTGTTCCCCAAGCTTTTTCTTAGGACCATGGTCTCACTGTTTTCTCATTGCTTCTCTTTCTTGCACAGAGACGTCCTCCTGCATGCATGTGCGATGAGGTGAGAGTGAAACCCCACTACAGGCCACTCAGCTATCTCCTACCTAAGTTCCTATTCCAACCCTACTTCAGATTTTATCTTTATAACATTTCATGTTTCTAGTCCATAAAGGAGCTCATTGTATCTACACTTATCGTGAGTGAAAGGCAGATGCTACAGCACACAGCATTTACACAGAGGTTTAACCCTATCTATAACAGGCTGTTTAAAAGCAGCATTCAGCGATCCTTCAAGGCCAAGTGGCTTGAAAAAATCAAACCAAAAAGAATGGCTCTTAGGGACAGGATACCTTCACCATAGGTGCTAATGTTTTTGTGTGATGAAAAGTGAATGTTTAATGATCAAAGCAACTATATGGCTCTCTCAGAGCTTCTTTCATGCAAAGATCTGAAGGCTTTTCGTAGTCATTGATTGCTAATGCCTTCCTGAAATATTTTTGACAAATATGCAGAGGGAAAATTTTATTCGCAGAGCCAATAATAGACTTCCCAAAGGCTTTATTGTGTGTCTGTGGCAGAACTCACTTGGGGGTTGGAAACATTAGGTATCCACTGGTCTGGCTGCTTATCCTGGTTTTCTGGAGTTTGCATTTCAGTTTGCATTTCAGGTCATAGCATCTTTGACTGTATCACTGGTTCTCCCTAGGCTGCCCATCATGTCTCTTATTAGGATCCTTCTGCCTCTCTTCAGCCTTAATAGCAGCTCTTTCTTCAGGGACATCTGGCTTTTCCTCTTCTCTTCTAATCCCACTTTGGTGTCAGACCTCAGGGAAGACCCTGACCGCCTGCTCATTTGCCTCTTTGCCCAATAACAAACCTTCTTCCTGGGCTGGATAGCCTACATTCCCTTCCTATCAAGCACAGAGTCTTGCAACACTGAAATTAGAGCAAATCTTGTCCTAGACATCAGTGAGACTAAGAAGGAGTCTCTAGTAACCAGGTTTTAATAGATTTCAGCAGTGGTACTTACTCTCTTTTCTGGGTTCAAACCTTTCTGAGCGCACCCACTTGGAGGAGCAGTAGTTCTGGCCAGTGGCCCTCACTCTGGCATAGTAATGCTCAGTGAAATTTTCTGTTTCACGAGTGAGATTGCAGGAAGGCTGTGTGATACTCTGGCACTCAYGCTTGTTAAGCCAGACTTTTTCTCCATACCTTAGAGAGGACCAAACAAAAGCTTTTAGTCTGTTTAGTAGAGCAGGTGTGATACAGTCCSTCTCCACAATGATCCAAACAGGCAACTGTGCCAACCCTTAATAATTTTCAAATTCATTGTTACAGTTCGGGAGTGGTTGGGAATGGAATGGCCAAAAAACTTCCCCTGTGTTACGGCCCTTAATCCGTTCCTCACTGATGGCATCTACATGGATATTGCATTGAGGAAGTGCAGTTAATTTTCAAGAGGAGTCTCCTGAGAGTCAGGACTCTTGCGTTCTTTGCCCAGCTCAGGCCCTGACTCATTGCATGCAAATTCACTGCTGAGTTTGTGGACTTGTCCAAATGCAACAAAGCTATTGTGTAGCACTAGTCCTATTCCTCTTATTTCTCATCACTGAATCAAAGGAAGGCAATTACTATTACCTGTATTTTACAGGTGAGGAAACTGCGGAGTGGGGAGAAGTTGCTGAAGGCAAAGAGCAGCTCAGTAATGGAGTAAAGATAACAAACCAAGACTTAAAATTTTCCTCATTTCCTTAATTTAGCGCTGTCTACCAGTGGAAATAATCCTGTCCTTTACTGAGTTCTTGTCTAAGGAGAGCTATTTTCATAGCAATAAAACAAGTAGCAGAAACAGCAAAACCTACTTTTCTTTCTTACTCCTTCTCCCTTTGAAAACAATGGCCCTAAACAACAGAGCTCCAGAAAGAAGCAAACTTCACATACTGTTTATACTGGACATCAAATGCAGTGCCAGGAGGAATATCTGCTTCAGTTTCCCATATCAGGATGTTCTCAAAGTTTGTAGAAGAAAATGCTGCATGTTTCAGACATGATGATCTCTCTGTAGTGACAGTGCCTAGGGGAGCAAAGTAGCTAGTATTAAAATGCATATTCTGGCATTTCAGCTTTCAGATTAATATGGGTCCAGTGCTGATCGGCCATTTAGTGAGCAAAATTACTGGGCATGTCACTTCCAGTCAGCTAAAGATGGGCTGCAAAGCAGAAGCTTGCACAGAACAGGAACCCAACCAGCACATCGCAGTACAGGCTTTGCAGATTGTTGACTCAAGCCAAAGAAATGAAAGTTAGGAAGTTTTACAGAAAGGCCTCAAAACCCCAGGGTCAGAAGCAGAATCCAGGAGTCCCTGATAATATTTCTTTTAAAGTGGTTAAGTGGCTGGGAAGCTAAGAACAGTCTGTTTTCAAGGCTAGATTCATGCCTACACACTCTCTCTCTTTGCTTTCTGCCCAGAGTCAGGCAAGCAGTATACTGAGATCAGTTTCACATCATTGCAGATGTGAGTGCTGTTAACCTCTTGTGCTTTGAGTTTTATTGGGGAAAGGCTGCCTGTACAGAGTGACACTCAGAGAGCTGAGGCCTGGACTCTGATCTGGGAGTGCCAGGGTGAAGGCAAACAGCTCATGCAGCTCCCTGCAGTTTGAGTCCTGTGCTGCCTCCGCACAGAGGATGGGTTCTGGCTTTAGTAAGCAGAAATGTCACTTGCCCCTTAAAAACGTGCCCCTAGTCTGAGCAGAATATCACCATGATCCATCTGCAGCAAACTAGGTCTGACCAGGCACTGGAGAAATGTCCTAGAAACTTTTGGCTCCCTACAAAGTGGTYGCTGTCATGGGAATACACAACGTAAAATTTCTTCAAGGCTGATCCGTAAAACCTTCTAACTTGGAGAGTAACCTGCAGAGTGGATGAGCTGTGTAAACTGGCATTATAGACACATCCTCAAAGATGTATAATTTATGCATTACTCCCAACTCTTGGTTTGCGATATTGATAAACACCTTGAACTTGCATGGGCTTCAGTCTGCACTTGCTGAAAATAATTCATTATGATTCTTGTAAATGGACACACAAAATCAGTGAGCCTTCCTGAAAAAATGGTGAGATATACAATTAGAAGTAGTACCATTTTACAGATGGGAAAACTGAGGACCGAAATGTGACTTGGACAAGATCTCATTGACCAGTTATAGAACAGGGACTAAAACACACCAGTTCCTGAATCCTCACCTTAAGCTTTCCTTCCAGCTGTCTCCATAGCAGATTGCTGAGTGTCCAGGTTAAACCACTAGGCTATGTAAGAGGAGAATTAGGCAGAAAGGCATAAATCCAGTTCTCAGTCTTGTTATTTAGGGCATTTGGGCCTAAAAGCAACACACAAATGGGCTGCAGTCTAGTCCAGGTTTTGTCCTGATCTCAGCTATAGTTCAGCACTTGCCTCCTCTCATGCATGGCTTAGCAAAATCTTCCTGATGAGGCAGAAATACAGCAGTCAGTAAAAAGGGAGTGGTTGCCCCTCTCTAGGCACCAAGAAAAGTCGGTCAACAGTACCCTGACCATATCAGAAGTAGAAAATCTCCATCTTCCCACATTTATCCATACCAAAACACAGTTATGCAAAGCAGTTGTAACACAAGCACAGTCAGCGTGGGCAGGGAAGAACCAGGATATTTCACAGTATGAAAGTCCCTCTGTTTCTTAATTTTCTTTAGGCACCTTCCCCTACTCTATAAGATCATGGGCACATGAACAGAACAGCGAAACCTGAAGAACAAATTGTCTTGTGGCAGAAGCAGATGAGTGACCTGAAAAGCTGGCATTTGAAAACATGGCAAGTTTATCCTTGATTCACCCAGGAATGAGTTTGCTACATTTGGAGCAGGACTAAGTGGCTTTTAGGGATACATTATATGTTTGCAGCTTTTTAAAACCAGAGATGTTCATCTGTTCACGTGCCTCTCCATTTAGGACACAGGGGAACTGATCCAAAGCCCCCTGAAGTCAATGAATTTTTTTTTTCCTGTGGGATTTGGATTGTAACACATCAATGTCAGACACCTCGAAGGAAGCTTTTCTTCTCCCTACTAATCAAGAAAGCACTGAGCACACCAACGGTACTTTGAAAATATTTAAAGGAGAGCAATACAGCAGAGAGCTTTTGAACAACCTCGGACAAGGGCTCATTCTCTAGGTCTTGTCTGAGGAAACATGACTGAACCACCTCTCATGCTACAGGACCCCACAGAAGCAACCACAGTTAGCGATAGGAAAGAAGTCAGGACTTACCGACCACCAAAGATACAGCCCAGAAGATCAGAAATTGCTTCATGAATAACTATGCAAGCTGGGATGTGAGAGCAGGCAGTTGTTYCTGTGCTCAGGTGAATCACCTTTTACAATTAAATTCTTGTTTGTGAAGCCAGGTTGGCCTTGTTGCCCAGTAACAGGCTGCAGAGCTACTATCCCGCCTGCATTCCCGTCTGAGATCACCAACTGAAGATGAGCGTGCGCATGTGTTTGCATATGAGAGAGAGTATAAGACTGACAACAGGAGCACCTCTCCCCTCTGAGTATACACACCTAACTGTACAAAGGTGCACAAGCCAGAGGCTTAGAAACTCCCCAGCTTCTGAAACAGAGCCAAATACCACTTTCCTGATAAAGAGCTTCCTGCCTGAAAGCCTTCACTTATATTTCTCAGTTTTGGGGCTTGCTTTTCTGGTTGGATAGCTTTGACTCGTTAAATCTCTAAAAGTTAAAGATTAGTGTGGTGCACATAGCTGGTTTTATAACTGCTGCAAACAAGACACCTATTTACTTACAAAACACCTTTGGATATTTTCTTAAACTGAAAGTCAGATCTCTAGTTTTTAAGCTCTTCTATTGTTCACATTGAGCATGGGTGGGAGCCAAATGACTAATAGGTAGCCCTGCTGTCTACTGGGCGGCGCACAAGATGCTTAGGTGTGCCACAGCCTCTGTGCGGCCGGGTGGCTGCAGAGATCCTCTTCGCTTGTGGCGGAAGGAGGTGGCCTTTCGGTAGGAGGAGCACACGCTACCCCTGCTTTCCCTGTTGCTCTCACCAGAGGCAGCCACAGACCTACAGTTTATATTAGTGGCTGCTAATAATAGAAGGCATTGTTCTGAGTATCATGAATAGTAAAAACTGGGAGTGTGCATGAAATCTAAACAAGAAAGAGACATAGTTCCTTTTCCTTAGCTTTCTTAGTTTTCAGGGTGTCCTTCAGTCACATTTTCAGACTTTTCTCAGAAGAGGGAGAGACATTTCCTTCTTTGGTTGAAAGTGAAAACTAACTGCCTATCTCCAGGAGCTGTGGATTTAAAACCACCAGATGTGTATAAAACCAGAACTCCTCCCTTAGTCACTGCTTTTGAATTTTTATGATATAGCTATTCCCTTGTCACAGACTGGATAACCTCTTTGGGTTATTTTTCTGACTTACTTATTCCCATGGTCCTAACTGTTCACAAAAGTGTAAAGTCCTGTGGCCTAAGTTTTGCCTAGGACTAACTGGACATTAGGCTGATGTTCCTCCAAAGCAGAACCAAACAGCTTGTCCTTCTGGGCACTGGGAACTGTTCATACTATGATCACTTCAGCCCTACAAAAGCTTTAACAGAAGCAGCTACCCCGAACCATGTAGGACAACTGTGCGTTAGACAAATAAGTTCAGGCATCTATCACCTTCTTGTGAGCAGTACTTTTGTATTGTCTAAAGTCTATTTAAAGCTCCTAAATGCTAGATTTTTTCCTCAATTTTACAAGCAAGCCTGGGGACCCACAAGCAACACCAGACCTGCAGCCTCTTTAATCAAAACACAAACCACGTGTGCTTCTGAAGCTGAAAGCACGCTACTTTCACTACTAGATCCTGGTAGCAAAACATGTAATAGAAGTTACTACACCTTCTGCTTACCCCTTCCTCTCTTGGAATTTCTATTCCTGAAGTAGTTTCTATTCCCTGCCCTGCTTCGATATGAACGGGATGCATACTCCAGATGATGCCACTGATGCATAGCTATGATTTTTGTTTCTCTCATCTCACTCTGACAGATGCAGAAGTCTGACAGGTTTATTAAAGAAGACCCACCTATCCATCAGTATGGCCTGCATCTAATTAAGTATAGCTCTTTGTTAGGGTGTTTCTTGGATATGACTTGCTAAATTATTTCTAATTTTTCCCTTCCCTCATGTCACTGCCTCATGCTGCTGTTGTGTGATGACCCATGATAGAGCAGAAGTGAGAGAAATTGTCCTGCACCCAAGACTTTCACTTTGAGAATAGCACTTAAAGCTTCATTTCTGCCCTTACTTCTAGAGAGACATTATCTTTTGAATATCCCAGGAAGCACTTCTCTGCATCTTTAGACACCTAAAGATTTCCAGAAATCTGGTTCCAAGTTTAAAATACAACAGTTGGATTTCAACCTCCAAACTGTAGAGCCTGAACCTATATCAGAAGTTAGTTCCTGAGGACAAAAACAGACTGAGAAGTTCATAGCACAGGTTTCCCATGGAACTCTGCTTATAACTTGGCACAGCTGGGCAAAAAGGAGAGAAATTTTGCGTTCAAGAGATTTGTGAAGATGGTTGATGAAGGCCAAAAAGACCAAGATGGTTATCTACTCTGAGGTGCTGCCGAGCTCAGGCTCAGGCTGTAGAGCTCTACCCTGAGGACTACATGAAGCCCAGTGACTGCTGACCAAAGGATATAGGAGATCTGATTCTGGCTCTTATGCTTATCCATTAGATGAATAACATCCAGGTTTTCTGATTGACTGGGTCATATCTCTTCTTCCACTGGGGCGAGAGAGCTGCTTTCCTCATTACATGGTCGTAAGTATTAAGTARGGAGTAAGTTATAGGCTGATTGCTCTGGCCGAAGGAACACTGGGCTCTGGCCACCTCTGGCCCTTTCCTGGTGTGACGGAAGGAGGTCTCAARCTGTGATGAATGAGCACTTTAGGACGGGGATGCTCCTGCCGCCAGTACAGCTGACCTGGCCTGCAGCCTTCTCGCCAGCTTTCTTCCTGAGAAACCCGTAAGAAGACGAAGAACTGATCCCGTCCCTGTTCGTAGAGCTGTGACATGTCAAAATAACTTTGCAGAGGTTACACAACTTCTCCTGAGCTTCCTGTAACTCAAGGCCTAGGGGGGTTTTCTTGATTGCAAAAGAAAATGGGTGGTGATTATATTTAGATGATCTTTATCTTTCTAAATGAACAGGAAGGATTACAATATAGAATGTACCTGGGGACACCTGGGGGGACAAGCAAGAATAAAAGGAAAATTCTCGTGGATGAATCTTTTCTCTCACCCCCTGTTTTTACATGAATCCAGAATCTTAATTAGTAGGTCTTGTTTTCCTCTTTGAAAGCTGTTCACAACCACCCACCTCTTTCTGATTTTGTTCTCCTGCTTCTCTGAAAATGTGAGCATAATACCTTCTACAATACCCTTCCCTCATCCAGGAAAAATCTCTTTGAATGCAGCGAATGTCTATTGTGTATCCCCCTCTTTTTTTTAATGCCTTGCTTTTCTTCATATCCTTTTCTTAGAATAAAATAGGAGAATATGTTCCTGTCAGACACAAAGAATGCAAATTAAAAATACACTGAAAAGGTCAATATCACTCAGTCAAGAGAGGCCCTATCTCTCTTGTGCTTTTTGTTGGGTGGTTTGGGGCTTCTGATTTGATTCATTGCTCAGAAAGATGGTCGCACTCCTGGTCTTTCAGTGGAAGACCTACAAACAGTGATGCAGAGATAGACCTGGCTATCCAGTTGCATAGGACTCCATTCAAACCAAAGCAGTGGGGATGGGAAGCCCATGATGGGGTCTTGTTTTAAAATGCAATGTTTTTCCAGGTGAGCTGCAGCCACCCTTTGCAGTTTTGGGCAAACATAAACACGCACAAATACTGTACACACACACACGCACACACACACACACACACGAGTTATCTATCAAAATATTATTGCCTCTGCATACTCCACAGCTCTCAGACATTCTGCACAGCAGGAGGAAGTCCAGTGTCAATAACTATATTTGTATAAAAAACAAAATAAATAAATTACAAAAATAAACATGCTTTGACTTCGGTTCACTCTGTTGACACACAGAGGGTGACCTCTGTGGGCTGATAGGGAGCTCTCTTCATCCCACGAAAGCAGAGGTTGCTAAACGTCTCTGGAAAGATGCTTCCATTCTATTCAAGCAGGGGTGCAGTTTTGCCATTACGGAGAAGCAAATGTGATGTCAGCAGGTCATTCAGGCTCAAAGGCAACATGCAGGCAGAACACACTGCATTTTCAGACCTCAACTGATGGCCCTGGTTCTGTTTTCGCAATCCCAGAGGTATTTTTGCCTTTCATAACTAACATGCAGAAGTTATCTTGGTCTGAAGTCTCAAGTGAACACAAGGCAATGCATGTGTGCCATGTGATACCTACATGAGATTGGCACTGCATGCCTCACCCCAGCTGGGTTTAAGTAATGTACCTTGTATTATAGCTCTAAAACCTTATCAGAACTATATTTGTAGAGAGGGATAGTGAAAGTACATTAGTTATACCTGGCAGTAAAAATACACATTTTGTGTCCCTAAATGATAGGACAGCTACACTACTATTTTTTAGTAGAAAATACACTGTCTAGGTGAGTACATACAAAAAGCACCACTGTCTGGTATTTGTCCTTGTGTTCCTCTTGCCTGGTTATCTAGAGCTCTCTGGCATTTTCCATGCATGCCACAGAACTGCTAGGGTACTCTAGCTCCTTGCCATGTAATGCGTATGCTGATAGCCTTTGAATTTAAACTTTTGACCATATGTTTCTTCCATATTTGAATTTTCAAATGCATCACTTAGCACAGTGGCTGCAGGAGGTGTCCCTTCTGTAAAATTATCGCTGTCGCACTCGCTTGCAATACCCTCATCTTCTGCCACCTGTAATGTCTGAAAGCAAATGAGCTGCTCCCCATTTGGATCCTCAATGAGCTGTGAATCCTTAGTGATCAGGAAATCCTGATCAACTATTTGCTTCCAGTAATATTTAGTGAAATGATGGTCCTTCCTATGCAGGAACTGTTCAGCAACCAGAGGTTTGACACTAAGTTCCTCCATCAGTATTTGAACAGGGGTCGTTTCCATACATTCACCCCTGTCTGTATCATGCTGTCCGTGTCCCCTGGGACCTGGATACCTCACATCAGCAAGGGACACACTTCCCAAAGAGGAACTGCAAGAAAGGGATGCTTTCTCATTTCCTTGGGATCCTGAGGTGTACACCTCATTCCTTCTCTTTGGAAAGAGAGAGAAACCCAAGGTAGTTAGGTCAAGCATAGATCCATCATCCACACAGAGTCCTCCAGATCCAGAGTCTGAGCTGGTTTCCCCCTGAGCTGTTCTGGATGGCTGATAGTTCAGACCTCTCCTTGGGAACTGAGGCATTTCAGTGTATGGGATGAAAGTACTGCTGTCTTCCTCCTCTTCCTCCTCCTCTTCTGATGATGATGATGATGATGAGAGGAAAGAAACCATGCATGGCAGGTTGTTTCTTGCTATAGTTCTGGTCTTCTTCCCTTGTGATACTGGCTTCTCTGTGCAGATAAGATAGTCCCTGAAGAACTCCTTCTCACTGAGCTCACAGTGAAAGGCTGTTCCAGCAGCTTTTAAATGGGAGAAATCCTACCAGGGAAGAGAAGCAAATCAGACAGATCAGAGAATTAGTGATGCTTTTTAAAGAAAAGTTTTGGGTATGGGACATGCCAGAAACAAAGCCCTCTTACAATGGGACTTCTAGATGAAAAGCTGAGAAGTGCAGAGCACCTGCAACTCTTCCACTCCTCCCCAGTTCCCCTCTGAAAATCACCAAGACTTTCAGTCAGGAGGGGACCCCGGAATCTGGGCCATACCAAAGAACGAGGCATCTTTGTTCGTCTAACATCTTGTTTCAGCAAACAGATGATGAGGACGCCTGTGAGAAGGAAGGGGAGGACAAATGCAGGGGTCATGGCAGAAAGTGGGAACTTCCATCCTGCTGCTGAAAAAGAAAAAAAAAAAACAAAAATTATCTCCTGCAGGTGCTGTATTTTTTGCTAATAATGGGCTCTTACATTCAGCTTTTCTTTCAGAAATCTCAGAAGATGTTGGGCTCAAGATCCTTATTTTGCCAATGTAAAGGAAGGATAACAGACTTGCCTAAGACCAGACTTTAAGTCAGAATCAGAATCAGAAATGAAAGTTGATACCAGCCAGTGCTTTATTTAGAGCAGTTAAAAATGAGGCTCTCTTTCACATTTTTTAGAAGAAATTTGAATATTCTGAAAAATTACAGTGAGAGCATAACTCAAGTATAATTTTTCAGGATTTTTAGGAAATATTTCAGGGTTGGATTTTTTTTTGAATTAAAGCATTTCTATAGAAAGCAAGCACCTTTTTTCATGAGAAAATCCAACCAATCTTTTTAACAGGAAGCCCCATTTTTGCTGAAAAGCTAATTTTGATGGAAATCTTTGGCATGCCCTAATCCCATTTGATGGCTCACCACCCTCTTTCTCAGCAGGTTCATACCTTTGTGGTTTAACAGCACGCACACTGGTTGGGAGAATTTGCTGTGCTTGAAGTCGATGCTTTGGAAGGAAGATCTGGCACTCAAGCAGTAATTACCACTAAGTGCAGTGGTGTCGATGTTCATTGTATTCTTCCTAAAAATACTTTCATATCGCTTCTATTCAGAAACAAGAAGAACAGAGGGTTGGAATCAAGATTCTTTCACTATCTGGCCAGTGTGTCTCTACTCTTTTAGCCCATGATTCTCTTCATCATCTTGTGTTGCTCCGGCGGCAGGAAGGTGCGTGTGGCACTGACTGCCTTGCTCGCTCTTTGTGGCACCTGTCCTAGGCCTCAGAATATACCCGTGCTGTGCTCATAGCTGAACGTTTGCCTTGTTTCTTGGGTGGGATTTCCAGCTGGTACTGTGCTGCCATTGCTACACTTTTATCAGTACCTGAACCAGCTGGTTTAAACCTCAGATGTTTCTCTATTATGCTGATTATAGTGTAGTGCTGTCATCTCAGTTTTCCTGGTAAGAATACAAATAGAATAGGTAGAAGGAAGTACCAATAAAATAAAGATGCTGGATCTCACACACACATCCCTCCTTTTCTCCTCTGGCTTTAGTTTAGCTCTGGTTTGGCCATTTCAGTTTCTCCAGTCCCTGGATCCGATCCCTCCCTGCCTGGAAATGTGCAGCCCAAGGCCTCATCCTGAGAAGTGCCACTTTACTGACCTTGTCTTCAGATCCAGCTTCCCAAAGGTCCAAGTCATACATCCAAGGGAAACTCTCCACACAGGTGGCCAAAGGGAAGTTGGCATTCACAAGGATTAAGTTCTCCTTTACACTCACATCTAGCGCTGGGGGAGCCAGTTCCACTGTAATCAAGTGACCAGACATAAGAATAGTGCTTGCTTGTGTGTTAGCTTCACAAAAGTAATGCTTTTCTTTGACTGATGTTTGGAAAATAAAACAGGTGCTTCCCGGGGTATTAAGCTAGCCTGGGGGAAACATCAGCCTAATGCAACCATTTTGTTTCTAATAATACCTGAAGTGTCTTATTTAAAGCAAACTCAGTTATCTTCCTATGGTATTGTGCAGTGTTCAGCTTCTTCTGGCTTTTCATATGGCAGCCTGAGCATCTTTTTAATTTTTCACTCGGTGGCAAAGACTCACCCGATCTTTGGCAGTTTGAATTTCTGTGATAAAAACTGATATATATAATATAGAGGAGGGCTAAAGTATTAAAATGAGCATTTACAGTTGTGTTTAAAGTAAAATGAAGTGATATGTCCCTGATCGTATGAAGCAGAGGTATAGAAGAGAGAGAGGCCTCATGGGTGAACACATAATCCTGTGTCTGATCTGTTAGCTGACAGCAGCTGCCTTTCCAGCGATCCTTCGTGGCCTTGCTCTGTCCTCACGCAAACGCAGTTGTTGGAATGACCTTTCAGCCATCTGTAAACTAACAGGCACTCACCATCCAGATGGTATTCCTTGAACTCCGATTCTACCCATCGCGACTGGAGTCCTCCAGAAATGGCTTTTACTCGAGCCCGGAATTTAAGGAAGAAGTTTGGAAGCACACAAGTCAGATTGCAAGAGGTTCTGGAAATATTTTTGCAATGAGGAACCTTTATCCATTTGTCCATGCGTTCCTGGCTAAAAGAAGAAACACACCCAATACAACAGTAAACATACAGTTTTGTTATAAATTGTAGAGCAAGAGAAGAAGGTGTTTTGTGGGATGGCGCCAAATCTGCCTCAAACTTCAGAGAGGAGTACTGCCCAGACAGAGAAGGATTGGTTTTGGTGAAGGGATGCAGCCGGATCACTAATCATAGTGACATTAATTAATATACATCCCCAGAGGTTTGCCCACTGCCAAACTTTCAGTCAGTCCTCTGATTTCTTACTTCGTAAGCACTTACCTTTCATACCTCACTGTGTATGTCACATCTGGTGGGGATCCTTCTCCCAGCATCCACGTCAAAATCATATCGAAATCCTTTGACAGCAGTGTAACATTTTGAGGAGGGGGAAGATGAATGTGACCTGATTGAAAGGTAAAATTATGTGAATGATCAGGCCTTGCCCTGGGAGGCAGGAAATACCACCTATTTTTGACCCAGCTGGTTTCAAAATTGGGGGCATAGCAGCTTACTTCATTTAAGACTGGAAATCGATGTTGGAAACAAGTACGTTTGTGATGCAGTCCTGCTTTCCCCATCTCTTATATATTATCTTCATCTCAACAGCTTTTAGAGTTAAGACATAAATTTGTGTGAACCATTCTAGTCTATAATTTTGAGCCGCTTCCCCCATCCTCTCACTGGATTTCCCTGTGATCTGGTTTACAACGCCAAAACTTCCTACCTGACTCCCTGCTGCTCCCACCTCCCAGCCCCTACCCTGGCAGGCACAGCTGGCTCCCACAGCTGGTTCAACCCCTGTTCTTCACAGGCAGATCATCCTACCAGGAATGAGTTTTCAAGCAAGAGGCAGCATGCAGGCCTGCTACTCTTACTTTCCTGGCACCTAGTGATTATGGTGGAGAAACAAGTACTTCCTTAGCCTTCATCAAGACATTTCCTATAGACYGGTTTTAAATGCCATTTCTTTACAGAGTATTTCACTTTATGTGAACCATTCCCACTTGTACTGCTTAAAGCATATCTGGCTATGTCTTTTCTCCCGCAAGCAAAGCCACCTAGCACAGAGAAATGAAGTAACAAATACAGCCGTACCGTACCTCTGATGTGCCGCAGGAAGCACAGGGCTGTCAGGACTCCGATTTGCCAGGCAGACATGCTGAAGCAGAACTTGTCCACTCGTAATATATTTCTTTTCCTGCTACCTTTTCATCATAGTGTTTTCCTGTATTAGGTTGCATGAATTACACAGAGGACCATGTGACAGTGAACTGTGCACGCACACAGAGCCTCACTTCCTGGTACAGTCCAAATATAGCACTGCACATTGAACAGAGAAAGGAGCAGAGGTGAGAGGAGCTTTTGATGAAACCAGAATATTGTCAGGACTGCAGTACTACGCCCTCCTGTGTAATGTGACTGATCTCCGTCACAGGCTCTGTGCGAAAGGAACCCAATAAAACAGTGCTAGCCTTCTCTTGTGAGGTGCTTTATAAAAACAATTGACCTTTGGAATTTACCTGTGTGGTAGTAAAATATTAATAGAAATCAAATAAAGTCTGACTGATAATAATCTAGCAGTAATAAAAATTAATAATTAGTAGTACACAATTCTAAGATAAATCCTGTGCTTCTGCTGGATGCCAATGCTTGTTTCTCCTGATACTTCAGTTATCACTCATCAGTTATTTGTCATCGCTCCCAAAATATTAGTCAAGACCAGGACCAGCTGTTAAGATGCTGTGCCAACACACAGATGTTTCGGGGCTGCGGCGGTAACCAACTGATGAGCACTTTGGTTGTTGGGTCTGGCATTTGCGCTTACGAAACTCTCAAGGTGTTTCTGTTTTCAGCACGCAGTGCCTTTCAGTTGCAGGTTGCTCCTGAGGCAAAGCTCAGTCCCTAAGTTGCTGCTGTAAGTTACAGCCTCACACATCTCCCCAGAGCAGTGTCCCGGAGACAGCAGTTTCGTTCGGCGTGTATCAGAAACACAGCAGGAAACCTCGCTAGTCCAGCTTTGAGCTATGCCACCGGGTGCGATGTCCTCAGGCATGTGYGCGTGGAATAGCTGTGCCCCTGCACCCTGTGCACAAGCAGATCAGAAGGGGAGAAACAGCCCCATCACTCATGCTATTTGGTTAGCAGGGCCCCTCTCCTGCCGTTCTCATCACAGTCACCTCCAGCCCTGTGCCATGAGGAAAGTAAATGGATCGATGATGTTATCGCACAGAAGATAACACCAGCATAGAGAAAAGGGGCTTTTCTGGGCCTTCCCCAGGTGGAAAACTYACCAAGCTGAACAGACAGCCTGTCGCCATCTCCTGTGACATGAGCAGGAACTGTCAGGGTCTGGGTACTGAGTGGGTTGTTTTCATTAAAAGAGGATTGCTGATGGAGCTGGGTTTTGTATTGATGAAAGCTTGTGCGTATACCAGGATGGTATCTAATGGCTCGTTTCCCTGAACATGGTATGATTCAAACCATAGGAGGTGACCCAGTTACAAGGTTCCTTCACTCACGGCTTTTACCAAAAAGCTCTGTTCCTTCTTTGCATGGGCTTGTGTTACCAGTACTTCCCTTTCTCCTTGGATATTTTGCTGCCTCCAGTTTAATTTCTGTGAGGTTTCTCTTTCTGTCTCTCACGCACAAAGAACCATAATCCTTGCAGCCTCTCACTGCTCTTTTTTTATCAGGCTGCTGTTGACATTTCACATGCATGACCCATCCCTCAGTCAAGCCTTTGCCTGTGGCCTGCATTTTGAGTGGTTCTCCTGATGTTTCAACTACCTAGTCCATAAGGGAATGTTTTCCATTTACTTTGATGGAAGAATGGCAGTTATCAAATTCCAATGAAACATTTTTTTGCTGATCAATTGGAACTGAAATGATTCACAAATGTGTTTCAGTGAAGCAGACTTCCATTAGCACCCTGGTGGTTTTGCCTGGAGGCAGCCTGCTTGGTTATCTTTTGGCAGGCAGGAATCCAGTCTCCTGGGGTTTCCAATACAATCCTGTCCGGTGGCTGGGGTTCTTTCCCTTTCTGGCTCCTTTCCCTTTCCTGGGGAATTCTGAAATGTTGGATTTTGTTCTGAATTGATTAATCCAAATGCAAAATAGCAAAATCCTGCATGGTGCAGACCAAACATTGTTCTTCCAGTTCCTGAAGACAGATCCTCTGCACTTTCATTGCAGGACAGTTACAGAGTGGGAGTGACTGTAGCCTTTGCTTTATTGATGCCGTTTCACCCTCATTTGCACCGTATTCCTGGCTCCCCCACGGGAGACACTCAAGACCTTGGCAGCGACAGCTCTTTATGATGCCTCAGGTGAAAGATCTTTGACATATGCTAACAAAGCTGGAGAGCGGCTCCTGGTTCTTCTGGACTCTTCGTTTTGTGCTTACCAGAACATCCAGGGGAGAGTAGGCAAACGGCTGGTGTGGGCTGTGCATGTCAGTGTGTGTCCTGGAGTTATCTGTGTGCCTGTGTCTGGCAAAGGGATGATTGGAGGAAGAGGATGCTTTTTCTAGGATCACAAAAACCCGACTGGGATCTGGATTATACTAGGTTATTTACACCTTCTCAGATTTCTACAAGGTTTGGCCAATCTATGAGGACAAAACACAAAGCTAAGGGGTCAGAAATGCCCTAGATCTGTTCCCCTTCAGCATCAAAATTGCGAAGGAAATACCAGCAGTCAGCTCTTATATTTCCTGTAGCAGATGGAACAGAGTAGGAAGCAATTCAAGGGCCAGTCCCATTAAGGTCTTGCTAAGAGCCCTCAGGCAGCTTCTCTTAAAGATGGCAAGCAATTTTTAGCAAGCATTAGCAAGAGGTGAATCTCATAATCATCATCGTTTTCCCTGAAACATCTGCCCTGAAATCTGGGCTCCACCGGATTCAATGGCAAAACTCCCTCTGATTTTAGCATGACTGAGATCTTGTCCCGGGAAAAACAAGTGTACAGTTGGCAGCAAACCAAGCTGAGGGGAGGCCTGGGCCACGAGGTGTCGCTGCGTGTCAAACAAAATCCATTAATTCCTCCAAGCCACGGGCTCTCATCTAGACCTATCTAGAAACCTGGCAAGCTTTATTAAAGCTCCTTCCACCCTCTGCATTGCCCAGCACCCTCCTGTGCAGTGGCTTACATGCATATTTTCAAAGGCATCTTCTAACTGTGGGTGCTGAGCTTGCATTGTACACAGCGAAGGTTTGCTCTCCTGTCTGACTAGCTGGTGTCCTTGACCATGGGGTGCCCACATAGGTGACGGATGAGGCACCTGCCGGAGCAAGAGTTGTTACCCATGTGAAGGGCAGGAAGCACCATTGCACCCATTGGCGTGCTGGGGTCCTGGTGTGGGAGCTGGGGTCTTGTCACATGATAACTCTGTGACTGTAGGCAGGTTACCTGCCGCAGCAGCAAACACCACAGGGCTTGGTAGCATCACCAGTGGCTCCCTGTCCTGTGCTCTTTCCTTAGCTCTGCTGTGTGACCTTGGGCAAATCACCCCGCTATGCCCACGTTCTCCCGGAGTTTTACTCACATGGAGCRTAAGTGCTTTGGGACAGGGGTTGTCACTCCTTAGTACGATGCCTGATCCGTAGGTGGCCCTTTGCATACTGCTTAATACCAGTGATAGCTGGGGGACTCTCTTGATTTTGCCACCTCTTGCCTCCCTGCATGTAATAGGTGATTCAGACCACTAGGCCAAACCCTGCAATCTTGCCTGAGTCAGGCTTTGACTGATACCTTCCTTTCTTGAGGAGGGGCACTGCAGGAAATGCAGTCTCGGTCTTGTGAGGAAGGCACAGTTTGGGCTATGGTTTGACTTTTATGAAATCTTTGGAGGCAATAGGCAGCATGAAGTACTGTCATCCCAGCTCTTCCCTTGTGCTCTCACCCCACCCACGCAGTTGTTCTGGCAGAACTGTCGGTGCTGTGTACTGTGAGCTTGAAAGGACGACTGATCCAGTTGAGAAAAACCCCAGAGATTAAAAACATTTAACAGGGGATTTCTGATATGAGTGGCACCGTGGGGAACCAACCACCAATCCATAAGTGCAAGTTATGAGCCTTTCTCTTGGCCATCACTTGCAGGAATGAGCAGCAGGGCTTAGTCTTTGGTGATGGTTACCAGCATTCGTGCCGGGTTTAACATTTCAGATCACACGAAGGACTGGTTGAATGTTTTCAATATTTCTTAAAACGCAGAATGGCCTTTCTGCCCACATGCAGGCTTCCCCAGCTGTTTTTTGTTTCTTTCTGAAAAGTTCTGTGGTTTTTTTTTCCCCCCTGATAAAACAAGACTTTTTTCAGAGAAGTTTTCTATCGAAACACTGGAAATTTTCAGCTCAACATCTTTTGAAGAAAATGTTCTATTTCTGAACATTTTGTACAGGACAAAAATCACTCTTTCCCACCAGCTCGCATTGCCTTTGCTAGGTGAGATCACTCTGGCTAAGAGGATGTTGCAGGCAGGGAGAGGAGGTGGCAGTTGTCACAAGCACCCTGGAAACTGAAAATCTTAGTCAATGAGAGTGAGGCTTCCTGGTAGCTCTTGCTGGATGATTTGAGAAGGAACATGATCCCGATAAAAATTATTTTAAAGGGAGCTTTTGCCTAAGACGTTGGCAAATGAGTGACTAAAACCTTTAGTCATTCAGACTCAAAGCTCTTTAAATGTTTTTTTTTCCTTTCCTGCAATTAAGTTCTCGGCTTCGCTAAGGGCGTGATGCTGCAGACGTTTCTGGCAGTACCTGCGATCGTGCCACAGCTCCCCTCTCCTGCAGCTGAGTTTGCCGCCCCGTGTCCGTATGCTCACGGCGTCTGAGGCAGCTCGCACCCCGTGCAGCATTTCTCTCCTTGCTTCTCCAGAACATGGCTCTATATCCCTCTAAACACAGATGTATACACAGGCACTATGGCATAGAAAAAATTAGTGACTTCCCCATGAAAGTTCAGAGGCACGAGCCCAAGGCTTAGCCGTCTGAAAGCAATGTCCTAAAAAGCTGGTCATACTCGCTGCTGTCCCCTCTGAAGTATCTCAGAGTTGCTGGATACCTGCAGATCTTCCGAGCGGAGGTACAGTCTTCACCGGTGTGAGATTGCTTTTCTTGGCTTAATGTCTTCATTTCTGGAGGTGGTGGAGCTGATGTAACTGTGGTGGCAAAAGCATGCAGTATGGGCCTGTCTTCGGAGCTGAGGGCAGGGGAGGAAATTTGCCTTCAACATTTTTCACGGCCTGTTTGGAAAAGCAAACAAGCATGGCTGTGTCTGAAGAGAAAGTAGTCATTAGACCCAATCTAAGCACAAAGTGTAATCTGAAAATGAAAGCACGACTTTATTTAGTTCCAAAGTTTTTGCTGGAAACCACTTGTATTTTCTGTGGGGAATGCGGTGTTCTTCAAGGAAACCTGTACTTTGGGGAGGCGCAGAGAATTTTTCAACAGCTCAGAAGTCACTGTTTTTGGAAACTTCCTGCTCCGTCCTGAGTTTGTCGCACTGAGAGGACAAATCTGGACCTGAGGAGCAGGGATTTCTCTCCCTCAGACCATGTTGAGCTCTCTGGCAGTTCTTCTGTCCTGCTCTTCTGTCTTTCTCCCTGGCCTGTGTAGGTCTGCGGGACGCGCTGTGCGGCGCAGGCGTTTGCACCGTC
Organism: Apteryx rowi; assembly: GCF_003343035.1. Lineage (NCBI taxonomy): Eukaryota > Metazoa > Chordata > Aves > Apterygiformes > Apterygidae > Apteryx > Apteryx rowi. The sequence goes on along the minus strand of NW_020448197.1, from coordinate 1,212,406 downwards.
CAGGAACGCAGAGCACGGAAACAGCCACCGCCCTCATCAGGGCAGCTTTGGCAGCAGGGTGGAAGGCACATAGTCTGAGAGAAGGAGATATATCAAAGTGACAGCTTGAGACTTATGAAAATAAACAGCAAGGAGTTCTAGCAGAGAGCCTGATCCTGGCTTTAGAGAGCTCGTTTGGGGTACTTGAACCTTCTTGCTCATCCCTGGAAAACCTTTTCTTTGAAGGGTTAACTCTGACCTGGAACTGGGGGCGCCTGATCTTTTGCGGCTTAAGAGGGAAAATATTTTTCTCTTTCTACTTTTTCTCTTTCTACTTTTTTCTCTTCCTGGCCCCACAGGCTGCTGCAGAAACTCTTTAGTTTTTGGAGCTGATGGAAATTCTTTTGGAAGGTTTAGGAAAGCAAATACATGGAAACAGTGGGATGAGTAAAGAAAAAACCTCTATTGGGAATTTAAAGGTTAAAAAGGCTGCAGAGCTGAGCAGTGCTAGATGCTAAAATAAAATGTAGCAGTGTCCCCTTGACCCAGACAGGCATCTGGGCAACCGGTCACCAAGGGGAAGAGAAGAGAATGGGTTTGATTTTTTTGTTCAAACTGAATCTGAAAAGACTTAAAGTGAAAAGGAAAAACAAAAACATAAAATGTTCCCCATACGAGGGCTATCAATCATTTCATGACCTTTATTTTTTCTTACAGAGCAGGATTTTTAAAGGAATCTAAGGCCTTGCCTGTACACAGCAGCTGTAGCTGGTACAGTTTCTCCTCATGGGGTCACAGTTTAGAAGGTATATACACTTATAGCCTACTGCTGCATGCTAAGGGAAGACAGTAATCCTGTAAAGACACGTGGACTTTGTAGGCCAACCTTCGTGTTAGGGATTGTACCTGTGTCATGGTTTCATTAGACCGTTGTACCCTGGCAGGTATCGAGTGTGGTTAGACGAGGCCTTAGGAGCGGCCGGAGGAGAGCATGGCGTTTCACAGCTGTTTCAGACCTGCTCTAGGAGTATGTGGTCACAGGCCAAAGGACTCGCCTCCCTTCTAAGCCTCATCATATTGCAGTCAAGCAGACTGGTGCCACTGTGACACTGATGGAGGAGGGCTGCACGACTGCGTGGCTGCCCCGGCATAATACAGGAGCTCAGACTGGAGCCAGTACTAATACAGGGAAAAAGGGGCATCTCATCTTCACAGGCATCTCAGTCCTTTCCAGGTTTAGGTCCTCCTCTAGTTTAGGGAGAGCTGGTGAGATGCATGTCGGTACCGGGAGGGGACAACCTTCCCCTCATCTCCCCCAGATCAATGATCCAGCCCATTCTTCCTGCAATGTCCCTTGCTGCTTTTTCATTTATCAAGGACAAATCTGCAGAGATTTTTTTTTTTCTGCAGCAAAGAGAAGTCCCTGCTGAGCAAGGCACAAACCCTGTGCTCATGGAGTGAAATCATTCCCTCCAAAAAGCTTGTTCACAGCAAATGACTGAAGAGAAGAGTCTCCTGTGTCCCTCTCTAAGGGATGTCGAGACACCTTGCCCCGCTTTACAGCAAGCTGGTTACACATGCTGCAGCTCTGAGCTCACTTCATTTTTGCCTTCTCCATGACCTGCCTTTTGGGTGCAGCTCCGTGGCGTGCACACAGTGCTGCTCTACTGAAATTCCCCTGTAACAGCCCTCTCCCTGGGCAGCTGGTTGCATAGCATTAAAGGTAAAAACTTGCCTCTTGAGCAGAGGCAACTCTTCTGCCAGCTGGCAGCTCAGTGGTTCCCACTCTTCCTTGTGGGTCCCTTACAGGAAGGGGGCAAAGTATCACACTTGTCTTCACTAGGTTGAGTTGGGCCCAGCAGCAAGCAGAATCTTATTCTACCCCAAATAAATTGAATTTAGCAGTTAAATCAATCTTGGTTAAAGTCAAAACTACATCAAAATGGATTTAGTTTGGATCTTAGCCTGAGATCAGACAGAGCTATCCCCTCCCTTAGTGCCTTCCTGAGCAGTGGGGCAGAAGTGCGGGATGGTGCTGTTTAGCCAGTGGAGTCAAGTCTATGGCTCATTTTGTGCTGCTYCTCTCACTTTTCTTGCAGCCTGTCCCTTCCCCTTTACAGTGCCTTTTTATTCCTGCTGAAAGCAGTCACAGAGCTTGCCTGGACATGCAGTAACGGCGAAACTCCAGTGCACACAGAGTAAAACATGTGCTAGCCCACAAGCTGCAGATATAAAAACACGGGAACCTCCTGGGGGCACCGTGCCTCCCGAAACCCCTAGCTCTCACTGATCAGCGTGGGAAAAGCGGTGGGGACCCTGCATGTTCCAACAGAGAGAGACTTAATTCTAGCAACCTGTCTGCTGTAGTCTGCAAGCCAGACTGTGCTCTTGGGGGTCATCCCACCGGCTTCAGAGCTTGTCCGTCTTCAAGATCATTTCCTTATTGTGTGCCATGATGTCACCCATCCGGCTGCCAGGGCTTTTGCTCCTGGACTCAGGACTGCAGGATGCCAGTACGCTGGACCTGGCTGTGAAAATCTCCCCTGCATGGCAGGGGAATCCGGAGACATCTACATGCCTGTTTTGAGCAGAAGAATAAATTGTGTTGAGTGTATTTCACCCAGTGATAGAGTTAGTGCACGTGCTGGGAAGGAGGAGTGCAGCGTGGGGAAGCCATGCCTGTCCTGCGCTGTTGATTTGAACACCATCAGGACAGCTGAGGTAGCTGCAGAAGTGGATGTGCAGGGAGTCCAACAGAGCATGGCAGAATTAGAGGTGGATTTCCACGCACCCTGGCCGGAGCTGCAAGGTGCTATTCCCGTGCAGCCACTGGTGGCAGCAGCTGTGCTTCCTGATGGGGAGGGCAGCCTTTGTTTGAATGTTTGCAATGTTTTGCATTGCAGTATTTGGAAGCCAAAGCTATACAGTGCCATAAAAGTTAATTAACCAGATAACTAATTAAAGACTTCTCCCTTTTATTGTTGCCAACTTGCAATTCAGAAAGGGGCTTGTGTCAAAGTAAATCCAGCCACACACCCCAGTGAAAGAAGTGATAAACCATGCAAGGTCCAATTAACCATTCATGGGACTGGTGCGGGAAAATCCCCTCACTGTCTGGGGAAGGAATGTCCTAATCCCACGCGGCACCAGCACAACTGACGCAGGCTTTCAACGCCTCTCCAGAGAGGCTGTTGCTGTGGGGAACCATTACAGCCTGGGACTGAGACTGGAGGACAGGATTTATAGGTACCAGTAGACATTATGGTGGTGGAAGAGTCCCCATGAGGGTGACATGTCCTTGGGGAACTCATTGACCTGCCTGCAAAGTTTCCAGGTTTGGGCTGACAGGGCTCTGAGCTAAGTGAGGATGCACAGGAGGCGGTAAGGACCCAAGGCAGGCTCTGCTCAGGAAGCTTGGTGGAGGGTGATCAGCAGTGGCCAAACTACCCTCCCGTTCTCAGAGAAGGTTCCCGTCTGCTGTGGGTATCACCTGAATGGAGGAAAATCTCTCTGGACAAGCAGACACCGATAATCCCTGAGGCTGTCTTTTTTCCATGGGTCACTGCATAGAAGAGTCATAACATTTCAAAGAAAGAGTCAGCAGCAACAATACATCATTCACATGGGCCAGCTTTATCAGCAGAGTAATAGAGGGCACTTCCAGTTGCCCCAGCAGTGTCCTGACCTGTTGATTCCTGGGGCCATTTTGGTCCTAGGGGATATGCAGTTAGAGAGTGGAGAGTAGAAGAGCTAAGACAAGGTTCAGGCTCCTCTGATCTGGCCACCAGCCAAGAGACGTGCTGTAAGTAAGTGGCACCAGGCCCAGAATTTCCAGGAGGGCTGAGCTCCCATCTGAGATCAGGAGAGGGGCCCAGATTTCTACCAGCGCTTCGCACATGCTGGGTGCACATAGGGTCTGGGCTCTTGTGCAATCCCAGCCCGGCTGAGGGTGGCTGAGTGTTTGAAATTCCACCAAGCTACGGGGCCCGCCCTCCCCACTGAAAAAGGGGCGAATTGAGCAATTTCAGCAAGTGTTCCTTGTCTGTGGCGCTCACGTACTCGGCAGGGCAGACGCAGGCTGCGTGTTGCTGTTCCGAGGATGATGCTGGTTTCCCCCAGCAACCTGCAGCCTGGCAGCGAGGGGCAGGAACGGCAGCGTTGTGAGACTTGTAGTTTTGATGACACCACTGCTGAGATCAGGCCACTGGCATACATTTACACCAGATGAGGATCTGGCAGAGTCCCACTACTGGGAGAATATGCTTCCCACCCCCGCTGCTATCAGGCCCAGCCCTCAGATGACAAGAATTTAATTTAAAGGCTCAATCTCTTGTCTGAACAGCTCCCTCCCTCCCCCACTCTGATGGGAGGAAAATCTTCGGAGAGGCATCCAGGCGAGTGGGAAAGCTTTGGAGGGAGCTGTCTCTTGCCCTTCAGCCATCCAGAGAGGAAGAGATTCATCTGAATGAAATGAGGATCAATCAGAGAGAGGCATGGGAAAAGCTGGGAAAAGGAGCCTCCAGTGATGTATATTCATGGGGGGGAAAACCTCCCCCAGACATGCAGAAGCTTTGATGAAAACCCTCCCAGCTGTGCCGAGCCTTTGAAGTGACACAGCAGAAGTGTATTCACGATTACCCAAGAGATAGACGCAGAGGAGTTCTCAGTCAGCTGAATCCTTGTATTTAGGACAGACTTTAATGCTTACTTTTTATAACTCTTTCCAAAATTAATGAGGATCATCCTCACTGCATCCCATCATCCCTCTTCCCTGCTCCGTTCTCCACACACACCCCAGATAACCTACAAAGCCAGAATCGTGTTCCCAGAGGGCAGGGGATGAGGTGGCCTTGGTGTTTCATGCTCCAGAGGAGAACTGGGAAGAGTCTGACCCATTAGCAGGAAATACATGGCTAATGGAAATGGGGTACTACTTTTTTTTTTTTTAACCAAAAAGGAGAGTTCTGAGATCTCCCACATAGCTTGTGGGCATCAAAGTGTTGTAGCATTTTGTCAGCAGTGTGTCTCCTACTCCAACTTTTATCTTTATTGCCTCCCTAAACTGGATCTTTGAAAGCTGAGTCTAAAATCTGTGCTCTGGTCCTTGAGCCAAGCAGTGTTAGAGCTGTTCACAACTGGGAAGATCTTCGTACACAGGGAGACTTGTGCAGGGCTGAATCCCCGCCATCAGCGGTGTCCAGCATTGCACTCTGAATCAGCAGCGGGGATGGATACCATCTGCTCTGCAAGGAGTTGAATCTCAGCACCCAAACCCCACGGAAACCTTTGCAGGTTTTTTATTCCTGGAAGGTTTCTCCATTCAGAACCACAGTGGGAAGGTCAGTTCCTGCAGAAAGCTTGCCCAGAAAGCAATGCACTTTCCCCTGGCCTTTGCTTACTTTAGCTAGGTGACAGGAGGCTAAACACCAAGTGCTCTTGAGTTCCTCCTGTGAAAAGCCTCGAGGGGTATCCAGTAGCGCAAACCCCAGGTCATTTCTCCCTTGTGCTGCCCCTTTGCACCGGGTGGCTCCCTCGCAGTTACGCTTAATGGAAACAGACAGATGCAATCAGCCAAGACATATATGTTTAACACGCTTCAGGTGCGTTGGCAGTTTCAGACAATCAAAGCCTCTCTCGTGATGCAGTGGCATCACTAGGGTGTTTTCTTCTAACTCTATCAGATAAGTTGAAAGAAAGTCAGTCAGTTCTGATGTTGTAAGAAACCAATTTGGGAATGGTCAGAGACAAAAAATTGCTCAAGAGTTCAGTTAACTGGGAGCTCCAGCATTACCAAGGTCGAGGGGGGATTTGTACATGTTTCTGGTGCTTTCAGTAGTAATGTGGCCTGGTTTCACTTTCTCAGGTGATTTTACGAGTTGCTGGATTAGCAGCTGAACTGGAAATTTCAAGTGTAAGTGATTTGAAATGGGAGGTCCTAGTCCCTGAAAATCACCCTAAAAACTCTTCTGAAGACCTAGTACAATGGTGAGCCTCCACCCAGGACAGGATCTTCCCAGGCTCTTGTTAGTATTCATTAATGCTAATGGCAGTTGGGCACATGCACCCGGCAATGAGGAACTATCTTAAGCAGGAGCCTTTGTGCTCCTAGGAATGTGTTTGCATTAAGAGTATATCTGTTTCTTATAGAGAGTTTTCTTTGCAGGGATGGTGCAGGCTATGTTTAACTACCAGATGAGGCAGGTGTGGTAACACGCAAACTTCATAACAAGGCTTGAGAAAACCAGTACAGTCATTAACTTTGGTCCGCTGAAGTTCTAGTATGGTTGTGACAAAACGGAGGAAGTGCACCGAGAGCGAAGCAATGAGGCTGTTCATCCCATTAATCCTTTCTACAGAGAATGAGGCAGTCTGGTCTAGTGGATAGGGCATCAGCCTTGGGTTCATTTGAGCTGGGCTTTGCTCGCGGATCTCTTGTGTTACTTTGAGCGAGGGGTGTCCCCTTTCTGAGCATGGTTTGTCTTCCCTTTTCCCACTTGTTTCTTAAGATTAGGGATCTGTACCATGAGCAACGTGGTATAGCTCCCATCTCTGCTGTTATCTCTAATAAATGAGTGAAAGTGATGGTGACAGCAGGCACACGGCATAGCATGGCAGCTGTGAGCTCAGGCTGCTCCTCACCCACCTCCTTGAGAAGGTCCAAACTCCCGTCCTCTTTCCTGGCTGCCACTGGTCCGTCACAGATCTGGTTCACCCTAACTGGAGACCCTCCTTCCCAGCACACCCCCTCCATAGCTGGCTCTTTAAATCTGGAAGAGACAACCATTTGTAGGCTTAATGGGGTCATTTTGCTCTAATGCCTGCAAGCCCTTCGCTTTCATCTAGTAAGCGTGTAGCTCCATTTGTGGCTTCTCCCATTTCTCAGTCCATGTGCCCRGCTCTGCTGCTGCTTTGATCTGCGCTGTTCACAGGGCCGCGTGGCCAGGTCAGCAGGGGAGGCCTCTGCTCAGCGACAGGCTCCTGCGGTGGCCCGATGAGTCAGCCAGAGGATGGAGAGCAGGGCCTGGAGTCCTGGTTCCCACTCTGTTGTCTGACTGCTGCACAGAACGTGTGCGTTACGCACTGGTCAGTTCAGTGAATCAGTAGCGAGCGAGGCATTGCCAGCTGCCATCTCTGTACTTTAATATATTAACTCAGAAAACCCACGAGGTTTTAAAAATCTAGACTTATTTTGGGTTGCTTTGGTTTGTCTTCCTGTTGGAGAACTTTTAGTGTTCCACTTGCATCATGTTTTCAAGCTTTTCTTTGCAATGTCTTAGAATTTAAAGTGTGAATCAGAAGTGAGCTAGTTGAACACCTTGAGACTCAATTAGAATTAAAGTGGTCTTCACTGGATTTACTGTAATTTAATTCAGAGTGGGTTCAGATGAACTGAATCAAGGCTACCTGACTCTGAACTGGAGCATCTACCTGAGGGTGCACTGCCAGTTTACTGACCGCTTTTAAATTATCACCATTCATGAACACAGATTATTTCCCTGAATTTCCCCCGTGTAGACAAGCTTTAGGAGTTTCAGCAGTATCAATCTAAAATGACTCCACTAGGCCTCCAAGAGCTTTCATAGCCTTCAGCTATTTTGGAGAAGAGTAAGAAAGCAATGAGAAGAGGAGGCTATTGGCGTGGCTGTTAGGAAACATGTCAAAACAGCAAATCTTCTTTCCCTGTGAAAGGAAAGGGACGGTTTCTCCAGGCACTAAGTCCAATGAAGACAGTGGAGCAACAGTTCAGCACAAGTCTTGCTCAGCCTGTTTGAAGGCACACGGGGAGCTGTTGTTGCATCCTTCATGGCTGGAAGTAATTCTTCCTGGTTCCTTAGGGCAGGCAGGGATTTCCCAGCCCTGTCCTTTAGGAATGGCCTATGTCCCAGCTGACTCACTTGCATACCGGCCTGCTGGCACCGCTGCCACCGGATGTGTCAGTGCCTCACGCCACCTGGTCCCCAAGCCATAGCAGCTTGCATTAAGCTACGTGTGTTTCCTGACATCACCCAGCTTGGAGTGAAGGTGTGAAAAATGAGAGAGACTAATGAGGAAAAGGAAAGGAGCCCAACCAGCTAACCAGTCTTCTCCTGGACATTCCCACCTGAAATCCTGACCCTGTATCATCCCAGCCTGCACAAGGCTGTTCCTGAGGGACAAGACACAGCTACTCACGTCCTACGGTTGTTTTGAACATAGCTCCCATGGGACCTTTAAGCAAATGGACCAAAACCTCTGCCCTTACCAAAATCATTGCTCGCTCTCTGTGATGGGCACTGCTTAGAAAACCTTGTCTCCCCCTCATAGCACAACCCTCCTCAAAATCTCTCTCTTGGGAAGGGAAAAGGCTTCATCTGCTACGTGGTGTGTTCATGCATGCAAAGATCTTTAGAAAGGCATGGGATACCTTCCCCTTACATGAGCCAACAAAAATGTCACGTCTTGAAAAAAATGAAATGAAATCTGATGCATCAACTATCCTGCTGGGCAGACAAATATAATCCAGAGGGAGTTTTTAAAGGGGCCCCACATTTTCAATGGATGGGTGAATTTCTAACTTYTCTTGAAAGGGACTAAGGGGAGAAACCAGAACTCAGTGTTTTAATTATTTTTTGTGACGGGTTTGTACAAACAAAGACAATGTTGGAACTCTGCCCTGAGCTCTGCTCTGCCCAAATACAGAAATGTGGCAGTTTAAACCTGCTAATGTTTGTTCATACTCTCCAGACTGAGTTACATGACAGGAGAGCGACTGCTAACATCCAGGTGGGTTGGCCTGGGAGATAAGAGTTGTTTCAACTGCAGAAGAGTAACTTTGTCCTTCGCCCAGGGGTTCTGCCAGAGGAAACTTTGGAAGACCCTTTTCGGCATTAGTTTATGGCCCAGCCCCGAGCAGAGTTGTGCCACGTGCAAGGGAGCAGCAAGGGCTCGGTGCCTTACGGGTTGAGGCCTTGCTGCCACGAGGGCAGCGTGGATGCGGACCAGCACTTAAGAGCTAGTAGTGTTATACACACTGTTTTTATGAGTACAAAAGCCTGGACATGGCGAAGGGCAAAGAGGAGTCAGGCTCTGGGCGTGCAGTATTCTTCACGGGTCAAGCTGCAAAGCAAGAACCCTTTGGTTTTCTTCCCCACTCTGTTTTCGGGCAGGTCACCGCACCCTCTCTGAGCAGTATTTTCCCCAATTGTATAGACGGTGCGTTAGTAAGAAAATTTTATGGGAAGATATCTTTTTGTTTAAAAGAAATAAATGCCAAAGACAATTTCCCTTTAAATTTTTTTCCATTTTTCAACAAAAATAGAAAATCAATTTTTTAAATTGTTTTCCACCCTTTCAGCTTATTAGGTTTTTTTCGATGATTTTGTCATTGGCAGATGGCCTGAACTAACCACTGCTAGTGTTGAAAACGCCTTCTCATGTAGAATTTGTTTAGAGCGTGAAAACTTTTAAGGTTTTCCATGACACTTTTTCTCCTTTTCCCAAACCATGTAACTATGTGTTATAGATTAGTTATCTTCTGGAGACCAACAGGAGTATTTGAGTACCACTTGTATGGTGGGGACTGCTCAGTACCACCAAGCACCGGCCGTCATTTCTCAGGGGTCCGCATGGCGCCTTGAATTTGGGAAAGCCATTGGGTTTTTTACCTGTTTCCCGTAGTCACTGCAAAGCAGCGTGAGGGATTGCAAAATGCCCAGCTGTATCAACCAGGAGCAATCAGCAGCGTTTGACAGTGCGGTCCGTAGAAGCCCATCACCTCCTCTAATTAATCCTCATTTCATTAGGCCCAAAGAAGGCCGCTCACGGGAGCGTGGGTGTGAGGAGGATTCGGCCGCGGCCGCTCCTCTCCCCGCTGCTGTTTGCTGGCTCCCGTGGGCCTGCGCAGACGAACGCACCTGCCCCGTGGGCTCAGCCGTGGCACGGCCTCAGCCAGCTGCTTTTCCCATTGCATTTGCTCACCAGGGATTAAAATTCATTTCAGCCAGGGGGCTTCCGGCTTCCTTTTGGGTACGGCAGGGAAACCTGGGCGCTCGGCTCTCACTCTGGCAGGGGGCTGCAGGTGAACCTCCGCCTGGGTGGACACTGCCGCAGCCTGCGAGCTCTGGTTTGGGCTCTGCCATTACGCAGACGCCTCTTGCATCACGAGAGATCCCATTCCCTATCTTCAGTCCACACCCTCTTCATCCCATTTAATTCTGCCCTTAGCCAGCAACAACCACTTAGGTGGAAGACACCCTCCCTAGCATCTCTGCTCCCCTGTCTAATGCGAGTTCGAAGCAGGATGGAGTCTTGCCTGCGTGAAAAGCAGAGTGTCAGCACCTTCCACCATCCCTTTCCTTGGACGATTTGCCGACCCAGGCATTTTGGGCATTAAAGCTCTCCTTGCAAAGCTCTTGGTAAGCACCTTGGGAGAAGGAACCTCGCGCCAGTCTGTGCTGCTGCTGTCCCCGCGAGCCCCCACGGGGGGAAACAGCTCGACCGCTGGCCGACGGTGACAGCAGCCACTGCCTTCTCATGGGCTCTGTTGTGAAAGAGGATTTTTAGCAGACTAAACGTGTAGTTATGAAATGAAGTCTGCCTCAATATAACAGAGGAGGATCGTAGAGGCAGTTACTGTAATTACTGCTAATGATACTCACATTTACCTGCATGTTAGTTCCATATAAACCTTTTTTATCCCCTGTGCAAACAATGAATAATTAGCAGCCTCAGTCGTTGCCTTTTTAAGAGTTGCATCATGTTCCCTGCGACAAAGACCATCTCTGTGAACAGCACCTAGCGCACGGAGCTCTCCAGGGCGTTGAGTGTCACTGTAATAAAAACATGTCAAAATTGCAAGTGAATTCATTAAGATCAATAGGCAGAAGCTATCTGTAGGGCAAAGCTGTTCCCATTAGGCCTTTTCACTGGCTTTTATTGGTAGTGTAATTTTCCAGGAGGTTGTTTTGCTTAATGGAGTAAATCTGTTTTAGGCTTGTTTCTTTTGCACTGAAATTGTTAGGTATTTGTTTAGGGGCTCTGGTGAATTGAGACCAAGGATGGAAGACAAATTTGCTGTTTCAGGGGTTCGAAGGGTTTTGACATTCGTCTGCATTTGCTCCCCTGTCAGGTACCTTTGATTTAGTTCTCCCACCTCAGTTTTGGCAGCTGCTCAGTCTTATGCGAGTGAAATGTCTCTCTCTTAGCCTGGATTAGGCACCAGGCATCCACTTACAAAAGCAACACAGAGAATATTTCCTTCCAATATCATCTCTGCTCCAGACAAAATTGGATTTATTGCATAATAAATATGTTAACTGGAGCTAAGGTGAAGTGGTGGTTCAAAACAACCGCAGTTTACATCCCCTTTCAGCCCACCAGAACCCAGCCCTCTGGTTTTGCTGATGCATTACGGCTGACAGCAGTAATTTTTGGTGACAGATACAGAAATGACCCTAGGGAAAATGCAACACTGATGGAAGTTTCCTGTGGGAAAAAAGCTTTTTTTCTTCTTCGTCTTTTTTTTAGTGCTTTCACCTTTTCTGGTTTTTGTCTTTAGGGATAGATTCTTCACTGGCATTAAAACCTTTTGATCCAACTAATTTCACCGTGATTTAAGGTCACTCAGTGTCTCATGAGGAATAATCGGTTTCTTTTAGGATCAGGCTTGAAAAATTGCCTGCACTTTCCAATAGTATTGGATGTCAATAGCGAGCAAACTGTGGTCTGTATTTGTTGCAAGCGTCGGAAAGACCACACCTCTGTATGAAACATTGGCTTTTGCATAGCGACTGATACTGTGAGTTAAACTGCATTGCACAACTTTGACTCTAATCTCGACTGGAAAGATAGCATCAATTCTGAGTCAGAACCATATTTTCCCGTGTCTCAGAGACAGGATATTTTTGCACAGCAAATGGCAAAACTTTACATGTATGTAAATGCAATTAAATTTTGATCCCACTGTTCTGAGCGAGTCGTGGGTCAGGTAAGTCTCCCGCTGAAGGCGAACGGCGGTTTGTGTGTGGCGCTCCGAACACAGGCTCGGCAGGGCCCACTCGCAGCGTCTTACGGTCTACGTGCAACCGGCTACAAGGAAGAATTGCTGTAAACACAGGGGAGGAGACTCAGAAGGGAGGATGAAGGTTACGACAGCAAGAGATCCTGAGATTCACCTGTTGTTGTACACCAATTCATTGGGTCATAGTCCCGGACCAAAAATCTTCTTTAAAAAAACATTGCTAAGTGATAACGTTGTACCTACTTAACACGATTCATAAATCATGATCATGTCAGAGCAAGGAAGTGACTAAGTAAATAACTGCCCACATCTCAGGCCATATTTACGTGGACAGGCGCAAGCAGTCAGGTACCTCATCCGTCCGTACCCCGAGCCAATCGAATACAAAGTCGTCGCAGCCTGGAAGTCTGGTAGCTTTATTAGCGTCACATGAACTTGCTCTAACAAGCAAAACCCTGGCACAAATATCAACCGTATCTCAGTTTGTCTAATTGATTAGTATAATTTAGTTAGAGACAATTTCCTTGGCCTGAAAGGAGCTTGAAATTTGTAGCTTCTGCGTCAGATCTAGAGGCAGGTTTGAGTGCCCAAAAGCATCTCTGTTTTTTTCAGCCATAGCAGCTGGTTTGTAAAAGATAACGCCTCTCACCACAAATCTTGCCTTGCTTAAACACACTGTGAAATCTGGCTTCCACTGGCATCAGCAGGAGCTGTAAAGACTAACGCCCATTGCTGCAAATCTTGCCTTGACTAAACGCACTGGGAAGTCTTGCTATCAGTAGGAGTTCTGCACTTCACAGGATTAGAGAAATGTACTTTAATGTCACATCAGATCCTTAACCCTGACCTGAAATTTTGGCCTTTTAAATATTTTGGGTCTTACCATCTGGATATTATTCTCTAACTATGTTCTTCTAAGGAATATGGTGAAATGGAGGAAAACAATTAATTGATACATTTACTGACCTGTCCTTGAGTATTTTGCTATAGTAGTGGTGACTGTTGTCTTTTGGCAATAAGATACAGGTAAGTTAGTGGGAAACTTAATTGCTTTTGTAGTAGTGTCTGCAAGTCCCAGGACCCCTGGGCTAAGTGCTGTACTGACTCAGAGCAAAAGATAGTCCCTGTCCTAAACAGAGTACCACTACGGTGGGATGCCGTCAATATTTTCATGTAGTTTTTTGCTTCTCATTTGAAAGATATTTGTCTTTAATGATAAAATGCTTGGATTTTCTTTTGTTCAGTCAAAATGCCTAAGGTATTCATGCTGTAATTAATATCTCTTTCTTTATGTTTGATAATAATGTACTTGTGAAAAGGATAAGATTAATGGCACATGTAGCAATCCTTTATTTGGCTTCTAATTGGTGAAGTTGTGCAGAGGAAGTGGCAAACGCTCGTGCTGGCTGTCACTATGTAAGTCTGGGATTAAACTCGGAATTAGTGCCATTGTCTGCTGATATGACAAATGAGCTGTGCTGACTTAAACTAGCTGAACTCCTAGAACTTGACTTGGGTCTTTTTGGGGAGGTATTTTTAGCAGGATTTCCTRACACGTATTTTCATCAGCAGAGAGTATGATGTGGACCCTGTTATCTAACTGTCATCATCCTTGTATTTCTAACATGCTCACCTCCAAATAAGCTGGCGCACTATGGGAATGATGTTCTCCCTGGAGGGCGTGCAGGTAAAGAGAGTTTTCCTCAAAGTCCAAGAGAGAATCTGTGGAGAGACCCCGAGTCCCAGGCGAACGATGTAGTCCTTCCTCCTGGCTTTCCTTCTGGCCGTCAAGCGCTCAGCACTCGGATCTCAGTGGGAGGACATGGAAGGACTGAGCCTGCTGATCAGGGAATAGTACAGTTAAAGTAACTGTGACAGCTAGGTGCCAGGAGTTTGATGAGGCCCAGTGTATTCATTAGAAATTGCTGGTTATTACAATTAATAATACACTGAAATTAATTACTGGGAAGAAAAGTAATATCCATGTTGAGCTGTGCATGTGAATGACGGTAGAGATGCCTTCTGCGGCTCTTCGTCTCTTGCCATTTGTACTGTTTTCCTGGGGGAACTGGGGTTCCCAGTTAATTCTCAGAGTGACAGTTTAATGTATTTATCTGATGTAATTCATTCCCCTCTGCAGGCCCTTCTCTAAGCAACAAAGCAGGAGAAAATAACTGCTCAACCACCCCTTAATCCACTAGGAGTAAAGGCAGAGACGCTCTGAACTAGCCTGACAGGAGCGATGACCGCCAGAGCAGACGGCCGGGGGCCCTGCAGGGAARGCTGCCAAGCTTTGGTCCTGTAAGGCACCTAATCCCCTGGGACCTGAGTGCCCTCAGAGCTGCTGAAAGCGTTGTGGGATGGAAGATCCTGTTGTGCCCATTTGCCAGACCCTGAGTCCTGATGTCTGGGTTTTTAAGCTACTTATTACAGGGGTGCGGGGCATGAGATTACAAACTGGCTGGGAGGCAGCTTAGGTCTGGGAGTAGGATTCCCTGGAAGCTCAGAGTTTGTACCACTTCAGGACTGCGCAAACCGTCGTTCTTCCCCTGAGAAAGGGGATTCCTTGCAGGTATCCTCAGCGCACATCCATGTGCACGCACGTAGCAATGCCTGAGACCTTATAAAAGTGAGATTCTATCTGGACATGCTCATTTGCTTGAAGCAGCCAGGAAAACTGAGGCAGCAGGACTTACCCAGGAGGTAAATGTTGAAAGCTGAAGTGCTAGGCAGGAAGGAGGTTACTAGAGGAATTCCTGCAGAATCATTTTTGTGCTCAATCTTATTCAATATTTTCAGAATGAACAGAAAGAGTGCGCTGATGAAATCTGCTGCTGACTCCCACCAAAATTATCAAAAGCAGAGGAGAGGCAGGACAGCCAACAGAAAGGACAGTGTGACCTTCAGGACCAGAGCGGTAGAAATAAGATGACATTCAAAGTACAAAATGCAAAGTCATGCATTTAGGGATTAATAGCTAATTGTCTATAAACAGGGAATGTTTAATTTGGAGATAACAAAAGAAGAGAAGGAGCTGGGTGTGCTAGGTGATCACAGGAGATCTGTGAGCCATGAAGACTAGACAGAAGTAAAAGAAAGGCAAATACGATACTGGGATGCATGAGGGGAAGAGTATTACCGGGAGAGCTAGAGAAGTACTAGTGCCTTTGCACAAAGCCTGGGAAGGCTTCATCAGAAATAAGGTGTGTAGGTGCGGCCATCCATGGCCAACGAAAGGTGGGTAGACAGTGGGACGGGTTCAGAGGGGGGTCCCAGGACAATCAGCCCACAAGAGCTGGCTCTGCAACCCAGCAAAGACCAGGCTGAGCGGGAATATGGCCACTCTCTACAAATAAATCAGGAAGCCAGCACAAGGAAAATAAGCACTGTTTAAGAGGAAGGATAATCCTGGCATAAAAATGAGTGGATTTAAAGTGGCCCTGAGTAGATTTAGACTGACAATGAGGAGACAGTTCTGCGCATTAGAGATAACACATTTTGAAGCATTTCAGAAGACTTCATATCCTTCCTGTGTTGGCAGACTGGCAGTGTTCAGGAGGAAGAGAAGCCCAGACAAACGGCAGATCCAGCTGCCCGGTCTTTAGCCACCAAATCTGGAAATCTAAAATCAATTCCAAAGATGTATTATTTGGCCAGCCTGTGTAAAGAATTGAATAGTCTGCACTAGCTCAGAGACAAAGCATGGTTTGGCCTGTGTTTTTTTTTTCTCTGTGTCTGATCTATTTATCTCCAGTCCGTGGAGAATATCCCTGTTGATTCCTTAGGAACCCAGGGCTGGATTCTTCTCCCATGTCCCTTTTATCCCATGGCAGTATTGCTGCCTGGCTTATTTGATATCGTATGTCCTTACCAAGTCAAGCCAGTGGCTTGTCCAGTGCGGTATCTTCTTTTTCCATCGACCATCAATGCCTGGTATTTCTGGAGATGGTGAAACCCCTGCAGAATGCACCCAGCTACTTGAGCAATGCTGTGCATGGGAGGAAAAATTCCTCCCTCGTCCCTAGAGGCCACCAGCTCATGCCCTGAAGCAGGAGGTTTCATTACCCCTATTTTTTCCCTTGGCTTATATGACTGCCAGTGTTATTTGCAGTCATAAAATTTTCCGACCCCAGTTTGAAACCCAGTCAACATTGTTTGTCTCGGTCGTGTTCCTGCGGCTGCACATTCCTCTGCTCTGCTATGCACTGGACACAGCTATTTCCTTTTAGGAGCCCGCCATACGCTGCCCTTTAATTTCACTCAGAGCCTGCGTATTCCCACAGGTCCTGGCTGAGGGTGCTCAGCACCTTGCAGGGTGGAGCTCACTGCTCAGGGCTGGCCTGGGATGAAGTTGGGATGACTTCAAAGAGAGATGCGCAGGTATGGCAGGGAGTCCCAGCTATGGGACCGGTAGCCTCCCCAAGGAGCTGCCTGCTCTGCTTCTCACCGTGGTCCTGTTAGCAAAGAGTGGTGTTTTTGCAATGCCCTCCATAAGCGGAGCAGCCCTGCTTGAGAGCTCCCTGAATCATCTTTCCAGAACAGAGGCCAGGGAAATTTGACTGTATCCCCACCCATCTTTGTTGCTTTTTAAATGAGCCTTACGCATTTAAAAATCAGGAAGAGCACTCCAGAAACTGTGAGGCTGAGTTAATTTTATTTGTTCCTTTGTTCTAGGTTTTGGGATTTTTTCCTTCAATAAGCAAGGATGAGAACTTCCTTTTTTTCTTTTCTTTTTACATGAAACAGATTCTTCCAAAATGAGAAAGTTGCAAGCTTGTGAAAGCAAGCAAGCCATGAACTGTTAAGATAATCTTGTAAGGGTTCTCAAGAAAATTTCTTTTGCCTCATGGTGGATCATCTCTCTAGAAACCTATTTGCCTGCAAACCTGAATACAAGGACATTTTGATAGCTGATAAGAAAACACAACTTTGGATCTATCAGATTACTGCTTTTTAGCTTTTATTTGCATCCCAAATTGGGGTGAAATGTTACAATCTCAAATATTCTGTGAAATGTTTTTTCTGAATATCATTCATCAAAAGCTGAAACAAATTGAAACATTGAAGTTGAAGCAAAATACATCCATAAATTCAAAGTTCAGCTTCAGGTGGTTTCAAATTTTCCCTTTAGAATTTCTTTCAGTTTTGTTGATGTGGCCATGTAAAATCTTTTTATTTCAAAGAAGGAGCATTACTGAAAGCAGAATTGTTTACAGAGATGTCCAGGTGTGATTACTCTGGTAAGAATGGAAAACACAAGTTGCTTCCTCCTAACATGGCACATCTAAGCCAGTGTTGACACTCCTTGTGCCAGGTAATGTCAGACAAAGGTGCAAACTACTCCRTACAAGACATTTTTCTGGAGTAACCTGCACCAAAGGAAGACAATAGGAGGCTATATAAAAGGAAGGGATCCAGAGATCTGAGAATGCAAAGATTTGCTTCCCATCTGTCTCCCGAGTTCTTAGATTTAACAGAGGCAGGAACAGAAACTGCTGTGCAGCTCTCAAGTCGCCAGGGCTCTGAGACGAAGACGTGGTCCTCAATGATAGCAGTTTTCGTTATCATCACAGAGCGCTGAGTCCGCAGGGTAGTGTTGGGGTGGGAAGAGAGGCTCCATACTTGATTAAAGGCAGATGCTTGGTGTACTGGGGTGGAGGCCAAAGGGGACTCCTGCTGCAGTGCTGTGGTTCTCAAAGCACAYGGTGACTGTGGGGCCTGCTTGGGCTCCAGCTGATAACGACAGGAAGGCAATTACACACCTGCTGGTACATCTGCTACAAACAGCTCCAGAGGCTGATTCATGGGCTGGTTTATTTGATCCTTTTTTTTTCTTCCCCCCTTCTGGCGTTAGCAGTGAGGGACTGACTGAGCC
This sequence comes from Apteryx rowi, assembly GCF_003343035.1. Lineage (NCBI taxonomy): Eukaryota > Metazoa > Chordata > Aves > Apterygiformes > Apterygidae > Apteryx > Apteryx rowi. The sequence goes on along the minus strand of NW_020448197.1, from coordinate 1,194,554 downwards.
TGTTTGCTTTATTGACAGGACTGAGGAACGCTCAGCTACTATATGAGCATCTACTCTTTAAAAACGCAAAATCTGTCAGTGATGCAGGCGTAACGTCAACCACATGGAAGCATATAAAGAACGGTGAATTCAGCAATTCTGGACTACTGTTATCCTACAACAAGAGAAGGTACTGACAACATTTCTGAGCAGGCAGGCAACTCGCAGAGCCTAACAGCTACTGCGTCACAGGGCTGCAGCAGCTTTTCCTCTGCTTGGCTCTCACAGGGAATGGCTGTGCAGGCACAGACAGGAGGGTGTTATGCCAAATGAGCCTGGTATCTGCGAGAGAAGGTATTTCTGCCTCTCCTGCACCTGAGGCCTTACTTCATATTATTTCCCTCTTTGCTGCCAGCAGAGGAGGGCAGAGTGGCTGTTGTCCTCCTGCTTTGCCTGCTTTCCTCTTGGCTCTCAGGTGGACTCAGTTACCTAGGCTGATCCTTGCTGCCAAGCACCGGGCTCACCTGCACTCAGATAGCAGGTGGAGAAGTCATTTTCCCCAAAAGCCCTGGGAGTTGGGATGTGGGGAGGGCTTCACCTTTGCTTGGAGCTTGGGACAGGCACACTGTCAGTCCTCTGCTCTCCCACCATGCTGGCATCCTGCAATGGGAGGGAGATTCATCTCTACGAGGTTAGTACTGTTGTGCAGCTTTGCTAGGTGAGTCAGGATCATCGGTCGTGCTGGGCTGGCATCCGGAGAAGGTCTAAGGCCAGGCTGATGCAATCCTGGCAAGTTAAACTGCATCTGACCTCAGCTTTCAGGTCCCCTGAAAAAGGCATGTTTTCATGGTCAAGGACATGCCAGCCCTCCTAGGAGCAGACTGTAACAAATTCTTGCACTAAGGGGGTGTAAAGCAGGCAGAAATTCTGGCTGCCTGTCTTCAGTGCCACGAGCACAAACAGAAATACCCTGGTACAATGTTATTACTTTCATCAGGACGCCACAGATGTGAAGGGGGCCCTGTTAGATTGTTTGTGGAGATAATTCAGAACATGTAAATAAATCCATCCCCGTCTCTCCAGAGATCCCAGCTCAGATGTTGCATGCTGTAAACTCTAGCATTTGCAGCCCTCGTTTACATGATCAGATGGGGAACGGGGGCAGGTTAGTAACAAAGGGTGCAGCTGCCTGCGCCACGTACTGTCTCCAAGATCAACAGATTCCTTCACCCCCTGAGGTGCTGGAGTCTTTAATCTAAAGCTCTATGGAGATGCTCTGTACAATTAGCACCTAGGCTTATTACTCCCTCTTACTCCATCCTTACCCCAAAGTCCCCTAGATAAAAGGGAAGACTTTTAAAGCTCAAAACTCTCTGTGGCGGTTTCCTACTTTGTGCAGTTTTACCCTCCTCTCCTCTCCCGCCTCCTTTCCCCATGGTTCTGAGACTCTCCCAGGTTTTTGTTTGTAGTTTTTCTTTTTCACAGAAAATTCAAACTCTCCTTTCCCATATTAGGATTGTCCTTAATTCTATATCCTGCACATCCATCTAGCCATCTTTGCAACTTTTGTCCGCTTTCTTTTTTTACACCTTTCTCCATCCACATGCCCGGGTAATTAYCTTTTTCCCCCACTGGGTGGCTGGCTGCTCATCTGTTTATTTGCAAAACTGGATGGAGGTCTTCCAAGAGGAGATATTTTCATTTGATTTCCAGCAGTCCTGACTCCAAAGAGAGGCAGAAACTTTAGCAGAAGGAAGCTTTTAGGAGTTCCCCCCTCCTCCCCCGGCCCAATCTGAAAACATCTGAAAACAGTGTGGCAGGAATCAGCAGTGGCTGCTGTTATCTTGGCTCTGCCAGTCTCTCGTTCTGTGCTCTTGGGCAAGACGCTTTACCTTTGAGTCTGTTTTCTCTAGTTATCAATGGACATAATTGGATGAGTTTGTCTCTCTCCCAGGGATGCTGTAAGGATTAATTAGATGGTCCCTGTAGAGTACTTTCAATATGCAGCTTTCTATGGCTGAGCTAACTCTTATGGTCTGGAGCAAAAGTATGCTGGAGTAAATCCTGGCTGTTCCCAGGAAGCTGGGAAAGTGCGTGATATGTGCGACTACTGCAGCGTTGGGGAAGCAAAAGGATGGGGATCGATTCTTTTTAACAACAGACTCCTAGAGGACTTTCATTACTTATGGTAGGTCTGCAATGGAGACTGAGAAAAGGAAGCTTATATGTCATTTGGTTTAAGCTAGTTATATACAGAAGAATGGAAAACTTATAGAGGTCCTTGTCAAAAAAGGTTGAAAACCACTGATGGATAGAAATAGGTCAACACTGGGGTGGAAGAAGTCAACAAAGACTTGCTCAGACTTTCATGTGAGTTCCTTTGTGACTGTACACCTGTGGGGTATTCTAGGGATGGGTCAGCTCCCAGGAACAATCCTGGAACTAGTGAATTTTAAGGAGCTCTGATTTTAATTCATATAGTTTAGTTTCTGTGGTTTACATCAAAAGACACCAAAATGCTGGGAAAACCTCTGGAGCAGCCACACCTCAGTTTTGAGAAGGGCAGTTCATTCACACCTACTTCAGTGCTCTTCCTGTTAAACTGTATTAATTGTTTTAATAAACAAAACAGTTTTATTTCTAGAGCATTCTAGTCTTAGCTACTAGCCAGTTAAGCAGTGTCCCCATATACTATGAAATTGTCCATCCCTTGTTTTTTTTATTTATTTTATTAGACTCTATTTATAGATTTTCATTTAGTCTGAGATGGGCAAGGACAGGAAGGTTTATTGGAGCCCTCAGAGCTTCCAAAATCCTACAGCTTACAACTGTATACCAAAATTGGGCAGATGGCCATGAAAACAGGAAATTAGATGGCTAGTTACCTGATTTGCCTGCACAAATTGACATTTGCATGTGCAAATGCAGCTTCTTGGAGATGCAACTGGTTAGGCATATTCTTTTTAATTTCTTTCAAAATATTCAATCGGTTTCTTCTGCCACTTTCACTTGCTGCAAATCAGGGTTGGTCCAATTAAGTTAGTGGAGTTGCCCCAATGAAAACTAGTATGAACAAGAAAAGAATCAAGTTTRTTGGCTGTGTGATGTTTTTCACTAGAGAAAAAATTAATGTGCATAGTGTTGGGATTGTTGACTCCACTGCATATTTGAGATATTTCCCATTCTAAGTATAGGAAATACTTGAGCAAAGTCAACAACAGTGTAGTCAGCATGCATTTCTCTTTAGATGCCACCACTATAGCTGCGTGTTGTGCTGACAGAGTGAATTCCAGATGGAGTTTGGAGAAGTGATGATTAATTTCCAGCAGTTCCAAAGAGGAAATTATGCTTGTTAAATCAATCGAGGCGAATTTCAGCTCTTGCATAAAAGACACCCTAATTGCATTGGTGAATTTAGAATGAACTGTAGTACAATGTGCAGGAAGTTCACACACCCCTTGTACTATCATTAATGATTGCAAAAGAGCCTGAAATGTTTACTCACACAGCCAATAACATGTTTGTTTTCCCTCCCTTTTTTTTTTTTTTTCACCCCCTGACCGTATTTAATTGCAAAGGGAAGGGGGCAAGTATGTTACTAAATACAAGCCCTCCTGTGCTTCAGATCAGCTTGTCATGAAATGGAAAGATGCACCAAATAAATAAACCCTCGGCTGGTGTTGCTGGGTATCGTTGCCCCGCAGCAGTGCAAAGAGCTGCCTAGAGCCGGTGTAAAATCTGCAGTTAAGCTCCAGCGATGACACCAGTTTACTCCAGCTGAAGATCTGCTCCCTCTGTCTAGCTCTGTGCTTGGGAACATCCGTCGTGGTTTGTTCTTATTTTCAGCCTGCCCTGCTCTGCGCGGTCGTTAATCATGGCGAGGTGGATGGGACGGGGCCGAGACTGGCGATTCCTTTTGTGGCTACAGTCGGGCAGCTGTCGGCGCACAGTCAACCTGCGCGACGCTTTCCTCCTCCTCCGAACCTCTCCTTTCCCAGACGCAGGGTCAACAAGACATTTACTTTATTACTAGGTGATTTATTGGCATCAAATTAATATGAGTTAAATTCACTTCGCAAGAAGCCTGTGGAGAAGGAAAACAGCTAAGGAATGAGGCAGCCAAGTGTTTTGTGGGCGTGTGACTCAGTGGGTTGCAATTAGGCCACGCAGGGGAGCGGAAGGGCCTGCCACTGTCCCTCAGCATTGTGGAGCCTCGCCGGGGACAGCAGGCAGCTGCCCCCGGCTTGCCCAGCAAGCTCAGTTCAGCCTGCTGGAGTTTGGGTGCAGACGGTGGGGAAGATTTTCCATTCGCCTCTCCTTCTGGTTTTTCCTCCCTCTCTCGTACAAAATGGCAATACTTACGAAAGGGCTGGGCTGGAGTTCTGTCTGTGTCCAGGCTGAGCGCAGTTAGGTTGTGTGTGGTCCCTGTCACTTTATGGGACTTGGGTAAACACCCATTGCTTTGTTATGTGCTGAATAGGAAAGTTAGCCCCAAATTAGCACTAATGTGGGGTCATTTAACCCTTATGGGAGGTCTTTTGAAAAATCATAATAGGGCCATGCAGGAGTCGGGACAAAGCAGTCGCAGAACCCAGCGAGGTTTTGTGCGAGCTTGACAAAGTGTACTATTATCATGCTGAGACAGGGTCAAAAATGTAAATGCTCCAAGACCAACCGACAGAAACTTTCCTCCTGCTGGGCTGATTATTCCTAACACAGGTGCTGCTCCCAAATCCCCTTGCAATGGCTACAAGCTCCCCATATTATTGCTGCAGGGTTTCAGGCAAGGAGAATTAAAGGTAAATTGGAGCTGAGATGAGAGTCAGCATCTCTCAGTCCGGTGTATTCACTGCCATAATGGTGGTTGGGTCCGGGCAGCTCAGTCTGCAGTTTTTGTCCAGCCCTTGAAACAAGAGCTGGTCTTTAATTGCCATTGAAAATAACTGTGTGTGGCTTGCTTGGGACATGTGACAGCCTGCGAGTGAGTGGAAGTTCTTATAGGCGTGATGCAGACGCGCTGGTGGCCTCCTTTCTCGGGCAGCTGTGGGCTAGGGCTGGGCAAACGTTTCCAACATGCCTTGCTCCTCATCAGCTGGAGTGATGGTCGCTGCTGGGCTAGGTGGCCTGTACGGGTGCGGGAGTTTGCCTCCAAGCAGGTAGCAAGGTCCGCTCTGGGGGAAGCTGTGAACACGTACAGGGCCATAAACCTCTTGCCATCAGGGACCCCTATTAGCAGGATTTATTAGAGCTATTGGTCAAGCTACAAGGTTAGGAAAGAGGAGCCCTGTGTCAGTGGAGGGTTGTGGGTRCTCCCAGCACACGCCAGACGAGGCAGTGCGATGGGCTTCGGACTGGCAAGTCCAGATGTGCTAGCCATGCTGTGCAGAGTAAGCAATCTGTGTGGCTGTTTTCACAGGGACCTCTGCACTGTGCTGTGATGCAGGGTGCAGGCATATCTCACTTTCCATCTGCATAAAGAGAAGAGAGGTCTTCCCAGCTTCATGGGAGCGCTGGGAAGGAAAACCCCTTACAATGTGGGGCACGCAGTACCATGGGATCAGCGGCCACAGACAGACAGAGAGCAGTCCAGACCCCTGGAGCTGGCAGAGCCCGTTTGTCTGTCTATTTGCAAAGAGAAGAGCTAACATCTTTAAATKGGTGGCTTTTTACAATATTAAGCAAGTTTAAAATTTCCCTATGATTTATGTCCACTTTCAGCTGAAAAGGCAGGAGAGAAACCTCGGTCACTCTTTCCCTGATGAAAACCTAGCCGTATCTCCCTGAGTGCCAGTGAGTCCTGTCTTTCTAATTCCAGCCTTCCCAGTATGATTCCTCAGGTTGTTGTTGAGAAATACCTTYCTGCCAAGTAGTCAGCAGGACCGGAAGCTCCAGATACCTTCTCATCTGGAAAGGCAATCACACAAAATGCCAAGCCCAGGGGGTAAAACTTCAGTCCTGGTGCCAGTCTTGCTTATTACGTATCTGGGTTCTGCAGCCTGGTAGACTTTCATCATATAATTTATTTGCTTCTCAACATCCCTGCAGTTATTAAAAGCATCGTACTCAGAACTGCCACCCAAKGTTTCTCTAATTAGTACATCTGCCTTTCAAGGCAATTTTGGATTGTTTGTTTTACAGCTTGACCTCAGGCAGTGAATGGCCAGAATTCGATTCGGGTTCATGTTAGCCAAGGGAGCTGCCTGGGGTCTTTAGGACATGGGAGATCACAGAGAGGAAACATCTGATATTGCAGGGATGGGCTTTGTAGAAATGTCAGCCAAATGTYGTGCTCAGGGCAAGGGGGAGACTCTCCGAGTGCCCTTGCCTGCACACTGCCGATTTGCCTTGTAGGGCTCTGCAGAGGGCAGTTTTTCCTTGTGTGGAAGAGAAGAACAATCCACAACCCAAAGCTGTAGAGAAATGTCCCTTGCAAAGGTTCACAGTGACCCTGCACTGTCCCATTTGGCTCTTGCCTCCGCTCAGGGTTCAGTGTTGGCTCCAAACAGCTACCTGCATTCCCCAAATGTCTTCCCATACAGTGAGGTTAAGTACCTGGGTGCGAGGAGGATGCCTTAGACTGCCTCGCCTTTCCCCATCTACAGTCCCCCACTCTCCTTCCAAAGCCTGTTTGAGGTGGGGGAGAAGAGGAGTGGTCCAGTGGGGTTGTCCCCTCTACCAGCTGGATGAAAAGGCAGTGCAAGCCAAGGAGCAAGGAGCCCAAGGCAAGGAGCAAGCTGGCCCCTGCCAGCCAGGAGCTCCTGTGAGTGGAAGAACCCAAACGGAGAGGGCTATAGGCCGGGCAGGAGCCTCATGTCTAGGTAGCCTTTCCTTTTATTCAGCAAGGGGGAAGATGTATTTAAATCCCGATAACTAGGCTTTCTCTCATCATCTGTCATCCTTCAGTCTGAACCAAATCCTCAGCTTTTCCTCTCCACTGATCTCTGAATCTAGCTCCTCCCAGGACTGACCCAGATTGGATCTATCTAGTTCATCTGAAAATGATTTCATTCTGTGCTGAAAATCAGAGCAGCAGGCACTGATTTCATTGGCAATGATTAATCCTAAAGCTACAGGTAAAGGTCTCACTGTCAAGGTTAAATCCTTTAGGTCCAGATGAAATTTGTAGCTTCCTTTTTTTTTAAGACTCATCTGTATTTGGATTTTGGCCACAGGTACCAGTTTGGCTCCAGTAGGGACGCAGCTTATGCTGGTGCAGTATGATTTGTTTGATCTTGTTTCAAACTGGGATAAAAATGCATTGCTATAAGTCACATCTACACTAGTGGTTTGCRTGGGTGACTAGACACCCAAGGTAGGCAAATTTTTCTAAGACTCACATAAAATTGCTTACAGTACGGTCATGGCTATAAATCCCATGAGATCCCTGGGGATGGCAGGTATCCAGGTACTTAGTGTGGGACTGCCCAAACAGGCCTCTGATTGGAACAGGCACAAAGGCTGYGCACGGCAAAGCTCAGGCACACTGATGCGAAGTGAACAGCACTTTGGTCTCCTGCTTTCCATTTCTGTGCCTTAGGTGCAAGCTATGGCAACAGATCCTCCCTGAATATCAATGACGAATGCTGTCGCTGCTTGAACCCAGCACCTGAGGTTTGCAGATAAATTGTATTTGCCATTCTCAGCAAGCCTACCTAGCCMTCACTGGCCAATATTTGTGTGACATATAAAGTTTGCAGGAAGATATGGAAGTGTCAGCTAAAAAGATTGGCTGATTCTCAGAWCTTGAAGTAAAACAAGGTTTTATTTTTATTTTTTTTTACAAAGGTAAAGCAGCAGTTTGTGGTGTAATAGGAATGTATTTCTTGCAGCAGGCATTTTCTATGGGGAAGGAAAATCCCCAAGCCCTTAAGGGTCAGCAAGCCCTGCTTGGTGCATCTCTCTAAATGTTGCAAAACTACCTGATATTTTYCACTCCACGGGACAAGTGGTACCTTGCAATGAACTTCCTGTTAATCCCCCCCTAGCAACCTGCCCTGAAAAAGGAGATCTGCCCCTGCAGACGTTGGCTGAAAACAAACTTATCTACTGGATTTGCTGTGTAGGAAGGCTGGTGGATTTATACATTTGACCTAGACACTGGGCAATCTATAAAGGATCTGGTAAGTTCTTCTGAGGCTTTGTTAGATTTGTTATCTGAGAAGGTAATGCGCTGATAGGACTTAAATTTAGATTTCGTTTAAGATGGAAAGATTTTTTCACCTTAGAGAGACATTGGATTATGGCCTAGCCAGTAGAAGTGAGCAATATGAGCAAGTAGAGTGAGTCAGAATTAAGTGGGTATTTATTTGGTATCAAATATGATAGATAGGTGCCAGCTAGGAAGCAAAGAGAGCTTCCCCACTGCTAGAGGGTGGAGTGGATGGGTATCTGTTTTTTTTCTCCCTCTTCTAGACTTCAGAGCCACGGGGAGGACGTTTGGAAGAGAGGATGCTGGTGGAGTTGAGGGTTCCTCCTAGTGTACGGTAGTCCTCATCAGGAGAGATGGTAGGAGACCAGTTGTCTTTTGGCCCTTGCTCCCTTTGCTAGTTGTGGCAGCAGGCGGTGGGCTGCAGTGAGCAGGTTCTGGCAGATGAACACCTGTGTACCTGGCCATGGTTACGCAGATCCTCACCAGGGCATGGTGGCTTCCTCCAAGGCTGGATATAGCTGCAGCCTGGATGGAGGAGGGCTGTACAGCGGCAGGGCCTGAGCATGCGGTCAYGCTCAGAAGGACCCTCAGCCCCCAATAAGGTCATCCCCAGGGTTTTTCCTGTGCTAGCAGAGCGCCGTTCACATCAGTGGTGTGCCGCACCAACGGGGAGCCAGAGAGCCATGGACTCACTCAGGATGTCAAACGAAGACCATATTGTGTAGCAGCTCCCCTGAGCTGTGCTTGCTTGCACTAAAAGATGAAGTCTGGGAGCCTGAGCTTCCCCTTTCTCCAGCCCTGACCCGTAGTTTCTGTGGGAGCGTGCACAGCGGCTTCAGCACTGCCAGCCTTGCTTTGGTTTTGCTGCAGCATCCGACCYGCTGTGGGCTCTGCATATTTTGGCAGGGGGCTCTCCTTTCCCTTTGATGGCCATGCATTAGCATGACAAAGCTGGAGCCCTTGGGGAGGGAGCAGGGCCAGCACTGGGCCTGTTTGCTGGAGGTTTTCAAAGGGAAATCCCTGCCTGCTGTGAATAGCTGAGAACTAGGACTCCAAGTACCGGGGTGTTCAGAAGTTTGTGCTACGTTACCTGCGCAGTAGCAGCCAGCGAGACGATAGCTCGGTGACTCATGCAGGGCCTTTGGCAGGGGTTTCCAGTTTTCTCAGTGGAAATGAGATTCAGTTCCCACAGCTGGTGTACCAAGCCCCTGCCCAGCCTCGCTCGCTCTCCCCTCCCTCCACGTTTCCCTTCTCATTTGAATGCGTCGGGAGCGGAAGGTGGCTCCAAACCAGGCCTGGGATCTAAGCACTGTACTCCCAACTCCAGGGACAATTTTAGAGTCAAATCAAGATTGCAGAGCCAACTTCTTCCTCTTCTCTATAAATAATCGGGTACAACAGCTGTCTTCTCAATGTACTGTGAGAAAGGCAGATCCTGCCAAAGTACCGAGACCAAGAAGGGCAGGACAGCTGGACCTCAGCTGCTGCTGAGTGCTAATTCTGGCCGTTCCAAAACATCCCCTCCACCAGTATCTCATGATTGATTAAGATGATTAATGACAGGTATAGGACAGAAGTGAGAAATAAGTAAAATTTGCACAGTGCTTTCATTCCATTACTGACAAGCCTCAGCACTAAAATGTCATGAGCTGTGGTCCTGGCAAACACAGGACTGGCTTAAAAAACAGAAGCCAGGTCCCTGGCAGACATAGGATTGGTTTTTAAATTGCTTTACTTTGGCGAGGGGTGAGGGGAGTTATTTTCGTTTCTGTCTCTTCGTTCCTGAGCCCATGGGGATTATATTTTGGGGCTTTTTTATGACAGTCAGGGTGACCAGAGATTTGTATTTAGTGAAAGCTTTCACATGATCATGCGATTACAGGAAATCACGCTGTAAAAAGGCAAATAAATAAACTAATAATAACAGCAAGTATCAGCAGATCTGTGATGAAACCATGGAAGCTGGCAACCTGGAGATGTTAAGAGCTACAGATGTTGCATATAGATACATATCTCTGGCCTGAGCTTTTCTGATTAGCTACAGAAGCTAAATTGTCACATAAAGATGTCTTTCAGGGCTCCCTGAGCAGATTCATTATATCCACCACCACCGCTTGGCTGATAGTCATTCTTTTTTTTTTTTTTTTTTTGCTAATTAGGAATTTACTGAATGGAATCCCATTTCTGTGCTGTGTTGAGATTCAAATCAGAACTGGCATCTCTGCAACTGCGTGAACCAAGCAGACACCAGGATCCAAGCACTCTTCCTGCTCCAGTAGGAGTCTGAATCTAAGCCCTATCTCTGCTGCTGAGATCTAACCCACTGGCTGATAAAGATAATTTATTCTGAGCAGCTTGGGACAGCTCTGCTGGTGATATTTCCATATATCTGCTCATGAAGAGCTGATAAGTGATGAATGGAGTCAACTGAGGTATCTGAGACTGTGCTCATCCCTGCTCTAGCATCACTGACTGACATCAGATAACTTGCTGAAGGGATGCAGCTTTGATGCAGCGGTGGGGGGAATGGTTGGGAGCAAAACCTGATATTTTGCATCTGATCCATTTTAAAAACTGTTTTAATATTTAAAAATAAGTTTCTCTAGCTGAGAAATCACAGCACTGCAATAACTACAGGCCCAGCCCTGAGCTCTTCCTTGCACACTGCCGTCACCGACAGCACTTCTGCTCTTGGTGTGCTGATCGCTGGGGCGAAGGTTCAGCTCCTTGTTTTGTAGGAGGAAATGTGCTTTTGTGTTTTGAGCTGCATGTGTGAGACAGTCAGTTTTGGGGAGGGAAGCCTGTGAATCAGGTGTGGCTAACAGCTGTGGTACTGTTGGGTGCTGGGATTAGAAGGCAAAGTTTACCTGAAGCCAGTTTGAAACCCCTCTTAGAAAGGACCCAGTTTCCAGACACAGTTTTCCTCTGCGAGCCACAAAAACCTTCCCTGATTCCTTCCTACACATTTGTAGCTGAACGTCACAGGAAGCCTGGGCCAGGGTAGCAAATTTGGTTTGAAAGGTTGATATAGAGAACTTCCTTGCTACATCTCCAGCCACCTCCTTCCCTCTAGAGACAAAGCTGGATTTTTCATTCCCTTTTGTGGGTTTTTCTAGCTGGGCTTGAATTGACAGGAGTCAGCTGAACGCATGCCCTGACAGCCAGCTCCCAAGTGAGAGCAGAGGACAAGCTCAGGTTGGAAAGAGAGAAGGAGAGAGCGTTCCCAGTGCAGAGTACGGGGGACTTGGCCTCAGCCATCCTGACTTTGTAGGACTTCAGTCCTCACAGCTGCCCAGCAAAGCCTTTTCCAAGGACTCGGGTCCCTTTAAAAGCAAGAAGTGAAGCTTCTTCCACAAAGAGAAGCTGGCTGAGACAGTGGGTCATGTTTGTTTATTTAAATTGAAGGTGGCTGCCCTGAAGACTGTTAGTTGGGTCAGTTGTTTGCAACCCAAACCTGTTACTGTGTAAAAACTGGTAGAACTAGCTAAAGACAACAGGAATTTTCCTATAGCCCCGTGGGCTACAACAGATAATAACAAACTGCCCTAGCTCTATTAAAAAGACATTTAAGTATCGGGTCATATTGTTTAGTGGTGCAAGGATCCAGCAGAGCCAGCCTGCTTCCCAGATACCCTGCAGATAGAGCCGTTCACGTTACTGGAAAACAACTGCTGGGAAAGGGTCGTAAGGGATCTTCTCTCTGTCTCTCTCTCTTCAGAAGGCCAAATCCTGAGCTCTTTCTTTCCTTTTCCTCATTACTAGTATTACAATAGTGCTATGGAATGACTTTCGTAGCCTCTRTTGTCGCATGTGTTGTACAACAGTCCTCACAGACTACGACTTGCAGCCCCAAGAAGTTCCAGTTTAGTTTTTTGTTCTGCCCTTCCCGAGGAAAATGCTCAAGGAGGCAGTGGGAGTCTCTCTAGGTAAATTGTCTGGTCTGGATCTTAAAGATTTCTAAAACTTATATGGCAAAACCCATCTTTTTGCTGGAAAAGCACCTGAAACAGCTGCATCTCCCTTTGGAAAACAGCTCACTTTAACCTGCTTCAGGCTGCTTCCTCTGACTTGGTATTAATTGTTGGAGTGTTTTAATGACCTTTGGTCAAGGACAGCTGCAGCTCCTGGCACAACAGGACAACTGGGAAGGATGTTTGACAGCTGTCAGTGGGAAAAGCTGTGTATCCTAAAGGGATAAGAGCTCTCGCTTTGAAGTTGCTTACAGGTTATACGGAAAAGAAGCCAGACAGGGAACGGGGAGTGTGAAATGACTTTGGCAAGGTGACAGCACAGATCAGTGGCAGAGGGAGAAGCAGGAACCTGAGGGTGACATGGTCGCAGAGCCGCTCTGCACCTTGGCAGCTCCTCCGGATACGGACCCAGCCGCGGCCCCCGTGGGCGAGCGCTGGAGACCCGAAGGGTGGTGATGTCCTCAGTCATGGAGCTGCTCATCTCTCGCTAACAAAATGCAGCTAATCACGATCTGTGCCTGGATGTTTAAAGAGGATTTAACAATCCAAACACAAGTGCAGCTCTGTTGCCTTAGCGAGGGTGTAATTGTGAGCAAAATTTGGCCCTCTCTTTTAAACTTTGCAGTTTATCTTGACTGCTGCATGCTTTATTTTTAGAGCATCATAAAGGGCTTTTGTTCCAAGGTATATTTAACAGGGGAGTGGAAGGGAAGTGGGAGGGTTTTGTGCATAGAGAATGTATCTCTTGGTCTCTTTCTCCTATCCCACCCCCTCACCAGATACTCTTGGAGGGTGGAGTATAAATGAAAAAAAGAAGAAGAAAATTAAAAATACTGAAATCGCAGTCAAAGGGATTGTCTAGGCGTCCAGGCCTGGAGGCCTCTTGGGCGCCATAAAACATAAATTATCACAAAAAAGACAAGGTGCCCAAGAGAAAGGAAGAAGCAGGGCGAGGGTGGTCCCCGTCCGGCAGCAGCCGGCGGGTGTCGGAGGCAGCGCCGTGCCGGCTGCCCTGCCTCGCCGCCTCCCGCCGCGACACCGCCACCTCGGCTGGAGGCYGCGAGCTGGGCTCTGTCCCCAATGCTCCTCTGTGGGTGACGGCGTGAGCCTGACGCGGGGGAGGTAGAGAGGGTCCTGGCTGCGGGAGCCCTCATGGGAGCGAGTCGGTCGCGTTTTCATCTGGCCTCTTAAAGGTATCTGTGAGGGCAAACTCAAGCTGCTCTTTGCCGTAGAGACAGCCGTGAGTCCGGGCGCCGCGCGGGGGCTAGGTTTCTGCTGGGAGCGATTTTATTCCTGGAGGCTGGGAGAGAGCCTCAGTGCTGCTGGTAAGTGCACAGCTAATTGCATAAGAAATAAGACCGTGTGTGAGAACGAGCATGCATGTTCCTAGCTGGCAAAGTCTCTCTGGCCTCCACTGCAGTGAGATCCGCACAGGAAAAAAATTAGGTCCTGCATCAGTGACAGTTTTACTAAAACCGCTTTTAATGTTAAGTTTCTTCTTAGTTTTGCTAAGAGAGGTGATCACAGCTGTCCTTTTGGAGTGAATTTGCTCACTGGAAAATCCATGTTTCTGTCCTTGCTGCCAGTTTTTCCTCACTTCCCAAAAGGACCTCGTGGTTTCTCAGACAGACTCCAGCTGCACCGAAGCAAGACAGGTCACGTAGCCTCATTGGTGACTGGCGAGCAGGACCAAGAGCCTGGTAAACCCAGACTGGCGCTGGCTGCCCCCACTTCTGTCCGAGCCATGGGGAAAGAGCTGCAAGCCCAGGAGGGTTGGGCTAAACCCCCAAAGACAGGAACGAGGCTCCCAGCTTCGTTGGCAGGACACCCGTTACAGAGCTTAGCTTCAAGACACAGCAGTCTGGTGGTTTCATTTCCCTGTTGTCCCCTATCACAGAGCGGGAGCCAGCGTCACCGCTGTTGTGACTGTCAAAGACGGTCCGAGAACCTGAACAACGTTTCTGTGCAGAGGCGGATTTGGCCTGGCGGTGCCTGATGCTGAGACCAGCTGGGCACCTTTCACGAAGGCAAAGCATGTCGCTGCTCAGCTTTGCCGGACACGTTTCTCCCTCTCTTTGCTTTGACACAGGCTTTTTTCTAGCTAGGTCAGAATCCAGTTTCCTGCCATTCCCCTGCCCAGGTCTGTCTTGGTCAGTGTTTTTCTTTCCTTCACTTTCTTTGCTGGAATCTGGGAAGACTCTCTAAAAGGTTAGAAGAAACTTAAAAATCCTCTAAGGGGATGTTGCTGCTATTTGGGCTACCTAGAAGCAGTGAAACACTCTGGCTAGATCTCTTTTCTGGGGTGATACACTGCTGGCACCACTGCTGCCATTCACCAGATCTACGTAAAGGACAAATATTCAGGACCACAACTCTGGGCAAGGTTTCCTTAATTTAGAGACATGATCAGAACAAGGTCTTGGCAGGCGATGCTCTCCAGTGACCCCAGTGGAGTTTGCATTGCTCCAGACCCTTGCTTCGCTGCCCGGAAGCGGAGTCTGTCGATCCACTAGCTGCCTGGCAAGCGGGTGTTTGTACAGCAGAAAGGAGGGTGGTGGTTGCTGGCTGGGTCTACCTAGTCGCAGGCAGAGCTCGGCCTCCCCGCACCTCTGTATCTGCTGCTGCAGATGCACCACGCTCCTACACTGGCCCTGCTCTGAGCCAGCGTTAGACCAGAAGCCACGTAGACATGTTTGAGGGGTGTTGTACCCAAATTAGTATGCTTTGTCTTCACATCCGCCTGCGTAGACATGCCTTACGCCTGCCCGAGTGGGCCAGGAACGTCATTTGCCACCAAGCTGGGAGAGCTGTGCTTACTGCTATGTAAAGGAAGACTTAAAAGCTTGCTCTTCTCTTGTATTCACCTGCTGATGCAGGCAGCTGAGTGGGACAGATCCAGTGAGTGAGACAGTGATGGGGGAAGAAAGAGTGGTGGAAGCCTTTCTTTTTCCCTTTGTTTTAAGGCTTGTGCTAACTTGTCTTGTAAAATCCTCTCCTGCCTTCCAAATCCAGTCAACATGAGTCACCCGCTGAGCCCATCCTTTGCCTTCTCATTGCAACACGAATGACAGAAACCATCCAACGGGAGTGCTTGAATCCATGATGAGTTTTGTTCTGTTGCATAAATCTCTTCACCGTTTACAGGTGAGTTGCTACAGAGTTATTGCCTGGCTGGTATCCTGCAGCCGCTTCCCAAAGAGCGCATGTCTGGGCTTCTCGCCGCCCTCCTGCRCGAGCTGGACTAACGCTCTTGTCTGACCTACAGCAGACGGCAGAACAGCGTGTTTGAACGATACATGCGCGGGTTATCCCGCAGACCTGTTTCCTTACCTATCCAACGTAATGGAAAGATCCCCTGAGCCAGTGTGTTTGCGGTATGTCTTGGCATATCATAGTCATATTCTAATTTTTTTTTTAAGACCAAAAAAATTAAAACTCCACAGACTTTCTAGAGTGAACAGCTATGAGAAGGTGAGAAAAGGAAAGAGGAAACTTAAGAGGCTTTTTTCCCTTAATTTATGCCTTTATATATATGCATGTATTCATGTCTGTATATTTATTTATAAAGAAAGAGCAAAGGACAAATCAACCCCCAGATTCATAAAAATGACAGCTCTTTGGCATTGCCGTACATGAAATACATCCACCAAACTGAAACTAATTATCCCACAGATGAATAACTGAATCCACTCCTTTCTTTATCGCATCTCTTTCCCCCCCGAGGGCTTTTCCCTCCCTCCCCACCCTCTTCGCCCTGCTGCGGCGCGGCCCTCGGTGGACCGGCACGCACAGGGTTACGGCTGCACCTGCTCGGGTGTACCTGTCCCACGGCACCTGTGCCGCCAGCCAATCCGCGCCGCGGATCCAGCCTACCTGTCAGCAAAATACCTGTGCGCAGAACCTCGCCATAAATCAAACACTTCCCAGGCAATGTCTGTATTTAGCAGGTACTAGAAGAGAGAAGTCATCAGAATCTACCGTCTGCAAAGAGCTGGAAACTGGGAGAAATATGTCTAATGAACTTGAGTAAGTAGTTATTTGTTTATTTATTTAGCCAGTCCTCTCTGTATGTAGGCTGTGTTTCTTCTGAGCTTGTTTAAGTACTTTGGGTTTGAATGAATTGGACTCCTTGGGTTAATCTGCCTATCCAGCTGTTTACAAATGGAAGTAAAAAAATGGGATGGGAGTGTTTTTTCAGACTTTCTGTTCCTCACTAACCTGTTGCTGGTCTTCGGAGGAGTCTCTTCTTATTGTTATTGTCAAGAGGTTTTTAAAACCACAATCCTTTTTTTTTTTTTTTTTTTCCCCCCAGACTAATGTTTGACACATTGTTTCCATCTTGAGGCAAACCTTTTTTGCCTCTGTCCAGCAAAAATCTAACATATGCTACAGTGATCTTGTAATTTTTTTCTTAGAAAATACCTTCCAAAGTGTTTACCAGTTTTGGATGAATTTCTAGGTTTTTCTAAGTAAATGTATTCAGATGATGATTCTATCAAGAAATTTTAATTCATGGGAATTCACTTATTTTGATTATTTAAAAAAAAAAACTATTGAACATTTTATTTATCCTAAATAACTCTTGCTTCTACTCTTGGGACCTCCAAAATGTTTGGACTCTGGATACTGATGCCTATGCACTTGTGTAGCATACCATGCCTCGCACCTCTGGAAGAAAAGCAAAGAAGGAATGTTATATTGGTATGACATTAGGTAGTAAAGGCTGGAGGGATTTTGAACAATCATATAGAGAAACACTGAATTCTTCTATCCATCCAGTCTTAGAAAGCTATCTAGATATATCTAGCCATGTATGAAATACATATGCATATAATAAAATATATCTAGAAATACTTGTTCGTACATGCATCTGTGTGTGTATGTGGTGCTTCAGAAGGTGTATTTAGACAGGAAAGCACATACATGTACGTGCTTACAAGCTTGACAGAGGTGTTGTGACAGCTAATCTGTTAATTATTAAGAGCCCTGAAGAGGTGCAGCACAAACTATTATTTTATATAAACACTGGGATCCATATGCTTGGATCAGTTAACAATCAGTGACTTGAATTTTTGCTTTCTGAACTCTTTGGGTAATTTTTATATATATATATATATATATATATATATATATATTTTTTTTCATATAACTTAGAATCAGGCCATGTGGTTTACTCTCAGAATGCTAAGGAGTGTTTTGTGTGTGTACACAGTGTATTGCAGAATTAGATTGATGTATTACTAATTATGGACTGGGGCATTATGTTACCTGATGAATTACATGGTTGCTTGACTCTTCTCTTACTAACGGACTGTTAACCCCTGTGCCTTTCGCATGAGAAAGAGGGAACTGATGGGAGTAGCATCCCTTTTGTGATTCAGATCTCAACTCCAGAGACTGATAAAACGGCAGAGGTTGCTATCTCCTCTCAATCTGAGCAGAGATCTTTGTAGCTTTGTTTGGTTACCTCCAGAGGTAAAAGCCTTTATGCAGCCAACGGAGTCTTTTTGAACAGCAAATGTTCTCCAGTAGATCAGACTTGAGGACACTTTTGCAAATCTCTGTGAAACTTTCGCTTTAGTTCACTAGTCCACAGCTGGCAAAAAATTTATCTCAAGAGACCAGACGGTTGGGTGTTACAAATTCAGCGTGCTGATGCCTTGTCAGAGGGGCAGGGGCAGGCAGTAATTGCAAGCTCTACTAGAAAGAAGCCATTTAAGAGCACAATGGGGCTGGAGCACCTCACCTGAAAAGCTCCCCAGGGGCTGAACAGGGAGCAGTGATAGGAGATAAGGGAGCTGGGAACTTCGTGGTACCAAAGGCAGAGCTGAAATATTCAGACAGCTTTGGTGTTTACTGCCCTAGTGAGGGGAAAGGGGTCACTGGGGATGAGGAACCTGGTGAAGGGCTGCAAAAGCAACATCTGAGCAATGGGTCTGTTGCAGTAGCTGTTCACCTCTGCTTAATCACCTGGGCCAAAGCCATACAGGGTGTAGCCCCTTAAACATCAGTGGAAGGAGAGGGCTCTCAGGACCAGTATTTGGAGGATGTGCTAAGGGCAGCAGTGCGTGCGTGTCTCCCACAGCCGTGCCTCTCTTGTACAACCCGCGGTGGCAAGCTGAGTGAGGGCACAGGGAGGATGAGCTGAGCTGTTATATGTGCCCAGATGTAGCTGATTTCAAGGGAGCTGTGATATCCACATGCATTGATGCTGTGACCCAAAATGACAGGAAAAACTAACCTCTCTTTTTTTCCCTTTGCYACTTTAATTTCACAGAAAGGACTTGGGAAAAAGACTAGTGTGGCATGAGAGAATGAGATGTTTCATCTAGTATAAAATATTCTAACTGATAATTTCCATAGCCTTCTATATTGAACTTATGTCTAACTCCGCAATGCGTGGGCTTGAAAGAGTTAACCAAGAGTTACTCCCAATTGTGGTTTTGTGGTCGAAACCATGATCGCCAGAAGCAAATTTTTGTCATGCATAAGGTGTGTTATTAAAACTTGAGTTATGCTCCTGGTGAATGAAAAGTTAAAGCCCTTTTATAAAATCCTGGCAGTAAAGCACACAAGGGCTAACCATACTGAAACAAGGTACACTTTCAAGGGAGACGTGGGTTTTATTTTTTTAAGTTATGTAAAGAGAAAGAGAGATTTGTAAATTAAAGAAACAACAACCAAATAACTGCTATGCAATTCACAACAAAGGAATAAAGCTCTCTGAATAAACTCTGGACTCAAAGCAGAGATAAATCAACATTTACACAGTATCTCAGCTTTGATGCTTTGGGTCACATTTGCAACTGATTGGTACATTGGGATAATTTCAGTGAAGTCTGTAGTATAAAGACAATTTCCCTGATAGGGCATCTGCTCCTGCTTTGTTCAGTCTAGTGTTTGAATTGTCGATCATTGTAAAGCGTTCATCCAAAAATACACTTGCGCTTACATTGCACCTGTAAGCGTTTCAGTTCTCCTTACCGGCAGGGAGACCGTTCCTGGCTGGAGCCTCGGATCCTCATATAATGTGTGCTCAAGAATGACAGAGTCAACAGCTAAAACATACATTAATCAGTGCGTTTCACTTAGAGTATGATTGTATTCTGTCTAAAACTCTGTTGCTAACACACAAGTTTGAAAGGCTCAGAAGTTAAGAAAAAGTGATGGCGTGTTCGTTGTTACTCCTTTAGGTGTTAGATTGTTCTGGCTAGTAGCTGTGATTATGGGTGAGGGTAGCTGGGTGCTAGACACTGTACAACTTCTGAACCAAAAGTAGTCCTTTTTCCCAAAGCATTCATAACCAGAAGCGTTCGGAGGAAGGAATAGGTGACACTGAGAGACTTGGCTCCTGGATGCCAGCCACCTGCCTGTGTCAAGTTTTTGTTTCTTTTCTTTGCTCTGTCTTTGCCATCTGGGCTGTGAAGCCTGTTCCCAAGAAATGGGTTATTTAATAGGATTAAACCTAGAATGGGATGAATCAGGTTTGTTTGGCAAATACATTATTGGGAAAACATTGTGAAATTTTTGATTAAATAGCAAAGTGAGAGGTTTGCCTGGCCTTGGGGGACCCATGATCAGAGGATACTCTTGAAGCCAAGCACGTTATAGGAGATCTTGCCAGCCAAATGCTGGCCAGCCTGCAAAGTCCCTCCAGAGTGGGATGAAAGAGGAAAACAGAAGGGGAGAGGAGTGCAGGCAGGAGGATGGGCGGAGTGTGGGAGATGCTGGGAAGGGAAAGATTCAGACAGAAAAGAAAGGTAGAAGCAGAGAAGAAAAAGATAAATAGAGCCAACCAGGCTGTCTCACCAGGTCTGCATATAGACCTCTGCGGCTGAAGCAGGTACAGCAGCTGCCAGACGTTGGACAACGGTAATCTGAAAGGGCAGAGAACAAGCTCCAGTGTGTGAGGCTTGTGTTGTGTCCTGTCCTGACACATGCTTCCTGTATCCTCTTGGGCAATTTGCCGTAGGATTCATCTCACCCACCTTTAGCAAGCTAAAACCCAGGTGTTGGCTTTGTTAGTTGTCTGAATTTCCTCTGCAGCAATAGGAAGAGATAAGCGCATCCAGAAAGTCTTTCATCCCGTGCTAAAATGGGTGGGTCAAACTGTCCCATTGGCTCTCAGCAGCACGTAGGAAGCCTGAGACTCAACACTTCACTGAAACAGCAAACTTTAGGTGAGATTAATGCGAGTCTCTACTTTTACTGATTTCTTAAATGCGTGCTGAGGTTCACACAGAGATATTGAACTCTAGAGATAGTCCTATTGCTTAGTGTGTTATCACAGGATCTGCTGATGGTTTGTGATGAGGGAAGTCTTTCTCATCACAAGTCTTATAAAACTGGGTTGTGATTTTCTTCTTAAAGCCATAGCTCTTGGAGTCAGGTGAGTAGATGAGAATTAAAAAATAAAATAGCAAGTAGCTAGGTTATTGGATGTGGAAGCTGGGAAAAATCATCCATAAGCACTCAGAACAAAAAAGATAACGAAAAGCAGCTAAACTCTCAAATCTCAGAGATACGAAGCTATTCTCATCCTGTGTAATCTTTCTCATGGCACTTACAGGACTTGGAGCTTCAGTACAGTTTGCGTGTGTGTTATGTGTTGGGGAAGATGAAGGTTTGTGTTCATGAATACATGTATACATAAGGTGTCTTTATCTGTCCACAGTGAAAATGAAAATGAGAGAGCAGAAGTTTAGACCAAGATTTCACAAGTGCCAAGTGATAGCAGATGCTCAGTCAGAGGTACTGTTAGGGGCCTATTTTTAATGTTCTCCCTTTGAAGGTAGATCACCCTGAAGCTCAGGACACCTCAAAACTGAAGCATCACAACTGTTTCTGGGAGGAGGGGAAAGAAAGAAAGAAAGAAAGAAACCCTATTTCCTGTGTTGCAAACTAATTTCTTGTTGTAATATGTTATAGTAGGCCAGAAAAGACACTAAAACTAGAATCGTTCATGAAATACCATGATCATGTACGTGGATACATCAAGGATGATGTTATCGGGTAAAACACAACACCAACTGGTGTCCCCCCAGCATCACTCACCACTGAATTGTCTCATGGAGCCTGTCAGGCTAGAAAGGCAGGGACTGGTCCCCTGCTAGCGAGGTAGAGCAGGGGTTCTCGTCTGGTTCTGCTCTCACATCTTCACTGAGCAGCCTTAAACAAGTCATTTTAATGCCAGTCCCTGTGCCTCAGTTTCTCCTCCTGTGGTAGTAAACTAGCTGCAAAAGCGGGGGAGAATAATAATTCTGAGCTCAGATCCTGGGTTTGCGGATCCCAAACAACTGTAAATAACCCAAGAGGGTCAAAAGACAGGGGAGTTCCCTGCAAGTTGCCCAGGCAGCGCCTGCCCCTGGAAAGTTTGTCTGGCTCCACAAAGCTTTGGATTCAGCCTGCAAACTGTTCCGACTGGTTTCGGCTCCATGGGTGACCTGGGGTGGGGGATTCTGTCAAAGAGCTGGCGGGGATCTGTCTCCGTGAGCGTCGGCACAGCGCGCATCGCTCTGTCCCCACCCCGCTCCGTCCCACCTGCGGGGATGCACCACACCTTCCCCACTGCATGGCCAGAGCCAGCTGCACAGCTAAGCCCTCTTCTGGGTGGTGCTGAGCACCACTGGCCTGCATCAGCGCTAAGGCCTCTCAGCACCCTTGTGCAGGATCAGGTTCCTGGGAAAGTGTAGCTGTTTCTCGCATGTGCTCACGATGGCCCCTTTTCTTTCCATCCCAGCCACCACACATAGCTGCTCTGCACTTAGGAAATGCAGCTATCTGCCCTTGTGTTACATCTGTGCAGGATCTCTGTCAGGTGCGGTGGGGTTGGCCTGTCTCGGGTACGTGCCGTACGGGCTGTTTCCTTCCAGGAGAGAGAGAACCGTGCGCTGTCTTTGTGGGGAAACGGAGCAGAGGGATGGCTAGGAAACGTCTAGCTCTTGCGTTAGGTTAACGTGCTGCACGACCCTGAAGCTGATCGTGCTGGTGAAATGCCCCTAAAGAAGTCGAAYGACACAGGCCACGTTTTTATCCAGCTGCTAGGGAAAATATTGCAGGCCTGTAGGCAGAGGGGGTCAGGATCCATGAGCTTAGCAGTCTCCTAGGCCTTAACACCTGTAAATTGACACTGTACCTGTATTTGGCATCTAGGCAATGTTTCTCATGATTAGTCCATGTGCTTGTTATATGTTTCTTTCTGTGACTTTTTTCCTGGATTTGCCTGTGTCTGGACTTTTGCCTGACTCTGTGCGTGGGCCTGGGAGCGTATGCTTGCTGATGGTTGTGCTGTCACGTTGTCTTCAGATGTGTTTATTTGTTAGACTTGCAGAGATGGGGTAAAATCTGAATTTAGCTCAGAAACTTGTATTTAGTTAGTTAGGCCGCACTGTGGGATGCTGTTCTTCCTTTGCCAGGGAGTCTGATTTACTAGCTAAAATCTCTGCCCCCATAAAGCAGTCATGATAAACGCTGCTCTTCATTTGCCCTGCTGTCTTGTGTGTTGATCCCGTCCCATATTACTGATAAGAGGCTCTTGGGGAACAGCAGGGTTACTTGGACAGGGAGGCGAGTGCAATGCATGCAACCAGAGCTAACGAAAGCCCCTGCATGAATTGTCTGGGATATCTCCGGGGTCCCGAGGGCCAGGGTCTCTATTCTGCGGCTTTGAATTCCTGTTGCTGGTTGCCATGGATTCCCTGTGCCTTTGACAATGTGCTGTGACTCCGCAGCCATCAGCAGCTGGCATGGCTAATATTTAGGTTGCAGACCTCATCAGTAATAGGGGAGAGAACAAAGAGAAACAACACAAAGCTTAAAGGCCGGCAAAACCACCCACTAAACCCAACAAAAGGCAAAAAGAATACAAGTGTTTCTTTCCTGCTTGGCTGATCTCCCCACCTAGACCCTTTGGGCATTTTCTCCTGTTTCAGCATAGCCCTGAGTGTTTATTCATAATCAGGAGGCCACTGTTATGGTAGACTTGGCAGATAAATAGGGGAAACAGAGACTGGGTGGGATGGAGTGGGGAAAGGGGCTGGTACCACCTCGTGTCGAATTCTGAACTGTTTAGAAACAAATAGACTGCTCCCTTCCCAACTCTTGGTACATGACCCCGAGGCTCCAGCAGGGAGTCTGCACATAAGAAGGAGGCTGCTGGTCCCACGTGTTTGCGTTCCAGTAGCTGATCCTCGCTTTGTCTGAGCCACTGCACCAAGGCAACTGCCTGTAAAAGGAAAGTTTGTTTTGCCATGCAGAGAGCAGACAGTTTGCAGATGGCAAACAGGGAATAGTCATGTGGAAAAGGCATCGCAGGGAGCGATGAAAGTAAAGTTCATGTGTGTTTGGATCTGGATTTGGATGTCCCTTTCCCTCCACTTTACAGAGGTTGCTAATGCCGAGTGGAAATTGGGTGGTAGAGGCAAACTGACGTGATGGTATGCTGGAGCTGCACGGACTGAAATGCATCTGTTGTCAGAAAGGTGCCTCTAAATGGGTTATCGTATCTGTTTATCTCCTCAGATCACTCTCTTCAGATATTAGTTAGCCCTGTTGACCCTCTGGAAGAGGGTCGGAGCAGTGCAGACTGCTCCAGAAAGGTGAGGTGGAATGAGGTCTGCCTCACGTCTTGTCTGCAGAGCTGTCCCAGCTGTGGCGTTTTAGCTGAGGTGATTCGTCTGGCTTCCCTCAAATACATTCCAGTGTCTAGTAGGGATCATATGAACTCTGGAAAAGAAGTAAGATGGTATAAATGTGAGATCCCCAAAATGTCACCTTTGTCCAAATCCTCAGCTGGGTAAATCATTGCTGGTTCAGTGGGACAGATGCAGCTCCCAGAGTGCCGGAGGAGCACAGCCCCACAGACTGCCAAGGACTTTGGTTTCTAAGCACTAAGGCAACCAACTGTTGCTTTCAGTGAATCTTGCTGGAGTAGCCTAAAATGCTGCTGTCCGAATCTGCCTGTCCCTCCTTCCTGCTAGAGGTTGCTGCTCCCTAACAGGAGTAGCATAAGGCAACGGGGACCCACATGTTAGCTCTCTGCAGTTCAGAGCATGGCATGTTACTTTAGGAGGGTGACTTTGCTTTAGCATGCCAGGTTGAGGGCAGGGCAGGTTTTCTGTTGTGCCACCTCTGCCGCAGGGACAGTATCTCTGAGGAGAGGTGTGAAGCAGGCAGCATCGAGGTGACGATGTCTGCAAACAGCACAGCCAGCGCTACGCAGCAAAGCCAGGAGCTGCACGGGAAAATGAGACCCAGGCTCCTAGGGCACTTCTCAAACTTATACTCTTTGTAAACTGGACACAGCTGCAAGCGGTTGAGATCTCAAGGGATTTCCCCATCTTCTCTCTGCCTTGAGAGTGCAGACAAGGTGATAAAATGCTAGTGCATCAGCGGCGAGCGCCTGACGGTGGTGTGCCATGTCAGAGGGATGAAGCAGGGAGGCAGAATTAGGAGCCACATGGAGTGACTTCCCTCAAACCACCTTGGTTGAGGGCTGGGGTGAGGGAGGGAAAGCTCCAAAGCATTTTTTAATTATAATATCGGTGCTTTTTTAAGCTCCTGAATGCTTTGTTGCTACATCCTACCCTGGCGTGTTTATCTATGTTGATTACAAGTGATAGGAGCTGAGTCTCACCCTGAGCAAGCTGCGTTGCTGCCTATTCTTCCTTGAGAAGATCGGATTGAGAATGGGTGAGGATTCCTGTCCAGACAGGACTGAACAGCCCATCGCCAAGTCGACAGCAGTGAAATCTGAGTCATGCCGATTGCTCGCCTTGGAGACAGCAGCGGCACTGACGGGGAGGGAGGGCTGCGTGAGAAACGCTAAAGACAACGAAACTCACAAAACACCTGGTGAAGTTTCGTGCGCGGGGTGAAACTAGTGTTAGTGCATCATCCCGACGTGCGAGGCAGAAGAGGAGCAAACTCAGCATCTCCGTTACTCCAGCGCGGGATGGGAGCTGGCATTGGCCAGAACAGTTAACATGGAAGGAGCTACTCTGTATTCTGACCTCCAGCGGGGACTGAGCCCTGGCCCCTGCCTCCACTCGAGCCTCAGGAATTAGGTGCCTCAGGCCACGAGCAGAGAGCGGTTTCCAGCCTCTGTCCTGGGCAGATGTGGAGGGGCTCCGCACAGAAGCAGCGTGTTGCTTAACGAAAAGGTGATGAGAACAGCAGAGGCAGCCCTTGGTGGCCTCATTGGTGCTGCTCTGGGAGAGATCATGTACCRTTATAGGGCTGCCACTGTGCTTGGCCAGGGAGAGCTCTTGAGCCTGAGCCAGGAGCATCTCCAACAAAACTGCTGGGGCACAGTTTAGATGCGTATTCCTACCGGAGACATGGCAGTGAGAGATTRGTGCGCACACAGGAGCAAAACTGTCTCAGCTTTCCACAGCTGGTCTGCCAGGGAGGATGGACCAGCATCTGTAACCCTGTGCAGGTTCCACCCTCGGGTGCCTCCGCACCTTTCGCTTCCATCCCAGGAGCATCCGCTGGGCACCCGGCTCTGAAGGCTTCGCTCTGTCAGTGTGGGCAGCTCAGGCCAAAGGGTTGGCAGTGCATGTTGTGGTTAGCAATAATCGGGAGTTTCAGAGATGCCAGATTCCTTTCAAGAGGAATTATTGCTCTCTGAATGACTCAAAGTCTAGCCCAGGACTCATTACAAACATGGAGAGTAGCTTACAAGTAGTRTGGAGCAGCAGTTACTTGCACCACAAAGAAAGCATCTTTTCCCCTATAATAATGCCACTAAGATGAAGCAGTTGTTACCTAAATTCTGATACAATTCCTATGCAATTCCTTTTCTATAAATAACTCAGCTATTGAAAATATTCTGTTCTTGGCAACTGTGGATATTTAAGAAGATCTTCCTTCTTCTTATTTTTAAACCTTTTTCACTAGTATAAACTGATGTGCCCTTCCAGGAGGTTTCCATTTTGTGAAAAACCCATTTTTGTCCCCATTTTTGTTTTTTATGATGAATAGTATGAGTTGTTGTGGTGACAGCTTATACATGTGACTGATGGACATGACGGGAGTACGGCCACTGATTCATCCTCTCCTCAGAGCAGGGTGAACCTGCAGCACAGAGCACACAGGGAATGAGCGGAGACGCTTCTGTGCTGGTTGCTAGTATGATTTGCTGGAGGAAAAGGAAAGATGACCAATGTTTGGGTAATTATGTGTCTGACAGTTTATTAACATAAGATGGAAAGACCTGGAGAAAGTGCCAGGCAGAGAACAGGCAGGGTGTTATTTTGGTATGCTGCTTCTCGGCACACGTAGTCCCATGAGCCTCACCTCTGTCAGATATTTTTTTTTAGTGGAAGGGAGGGTGTTGTGATCTGCCTGCCTACTTCCCTCTAAGTAAAATCATGTACAAATGTTTGCAAAAAAACCCCCCAAACTTAGAATGGAACTAAATTTAAAAAGCATTAACTAAAGCAAAGGGAAATGGCAGGGGTTTGGTTTTGTCTGGGTAGGTCAAGTTCTCTAAACACCAAGTGATCATTTATATCTGTGGGCTGCTCTGGCCTTTAGTTCAAAATTCAAATAATTTTGAAGTTTCCACTATCCTGTTGCATTCGAGGTACTGACCAGCATGCCACCTTGCCACCCAGCGTGTGACCTGGCTGGCTGGCAGCGGGYGCTTGCTGAGGAGGGAGCAGTTGCAGATGATGCTCTGGTGTGTTGCGTCCTTGGGGCTGGAGGAGGGAAGCAGAGGTACGTCTGCCTCTCTGAATAACCCYGTCCAGGGAGGCACTGGCCTAATTCTGTACATAGCTAAAGGCAGAAGAATTAGGAAYGAAAAATTAGGGACCCCAAAGAGGYTGAGAGTCAAGGACCTGGACAGCAGCCCTTCTCCATTCCAGCAGTGCCTTGGGAAGCCCTTCATGTGTTCAGCAGGGTGGCATGGAAATTACTGTGGAAAATTAGTTTCCTTCATCYCCTGCTTCCTCTGTCTGGTTCAGTTTTAGATCTGTGCGTCTGATGAAGAATGATACCATGAACTTCCAGAAATTCTCTTACACCAGTGAAGATGAAGCCTGGAAAACCTACCTAGAGAACCCCCTAACCGCAGCCACCAAGGCTATGATGAGGGTGAACGGAGATGATGACAGCGTGGCTGCCCTGAGCCTCCTTTACGACTACTACATGGTAGGTTCCTGTTGGGGCTGGGTGTGCTGGGGGAGTTCGTCCTGGAGGAGAAGTATGGAGCTACGACACGTGTTGACTGAGTCAGCTCCTGAGCACTTAACATTGTTCAAGAACTGATCCTCGTAACACCTCCAGGCGTAGAGTGCCACTATTATCCCTAATGCACAGATGGTAAACTGAGGCACAAAAGAGCCTCATACCATAGAGGGAAACCAGGACAGGGTGGAAAACTGAAGCCAGATGTCCTGAATCTCAGACTGGTATTCTTTTTACCCCAAACTGGAGTGTTTTCAGAGACATAAAGTTTGCAGACCGAAACAGCTCTATTTTTCCAGTGCTGCTGTCAGAAGGGGCTTCATGAAACGCAGATAGGATTTAACACTAATGGAAACCAATAGGACTGATGTTCCCCATTCATCTGGGTGCTTTGGAAAATCTTTCCCAGAAGTTGGTGTGGCTTGCCAAAGGCTACTTTGGGATTCTAAGGCAGAGCCAGCAAGAGAGCCCAGGTCTCTTATGTCCTCAGCTGGTGTTTATTATTCACCCAGTATTTTATCTGTGAGACTTCACTTGCCACACAGACAAGGCTAATTTTGCCTCTGTTTTCCATAGATAAAATATGACAAAAAACAAGCCCTTTGTTCTGTCTTGTTCTAGGTCCCAAAGGAAAAGAGGATTCTTCCATCTGGAATGATGGGACGCAATGAACTAGGAAAGAGGTTAGCTTCATTTTTTGCTCTCTGTAGCTGTCTAATTCTCCTGCAGTTGCTTGCATGCATGATGGGTCTCTTAGCTTGCATAAAATAGACATCAAAGCACAATGTTATTACCAACAACAGTGGAGGTTATTAACCCTCAGACATATATTAAAATTCTTTAGGCCAGATCCCAAGCAGGTATAAATTGAGCTACACCCATTTACACAACTGAGGATCTGTCTGTCTGTGTTCGGAAGAGTTGCACTGATTTACAGAAGCTGAAAGATTTGTCTTTATTTTCCACTTTGTGACGCTGGGAAAGAGGAAAGGGATTAAGCATTGGCAGTGAGAAGGGGATGACCAAGTCTTCTTCTGTTCACTAGACTGATGAGGATTTGTGTTCCAACTGCTTCCAGTCTCCCAGGATTCTCTTCCAGTGACTCCCATTTGTCCTTTGAGGTTTTCAGATAATTAACTATGAAATTAATGGCTCATTTGCCACTATGAGTTCAGTTCCCCTTTCTGGATGCTATGTACTTTGGCAGCCTTTTCTTGATTGTCTGTTTTTAACTATTCCACAGAATAAGCTTCTTGAATTCCTTCATTCCTTCATTCCTTCTTCATAAGTAAGCCAAGCTAAGCTGTTTTCTCCTCTCTGAAATGCCACTGCATTCTGAACAGTATTTCTAGAGGTGATAGGTGTTTTATTGACAAAGGCAGTAGAACTGAATTCTTGGAGAAGCTCAATATCATACCCCCAACTGTCCCAAATGAACATYGCTCCTTTGCCTCCAGTGGGGTTGTCAGAGTGGTCAGCTGAGAACTGTCCCACAAATGGATTAGGAGTAAACAAGCAGTTCTGAAATCTTGAACCTGTCCAGAAGGGAATCATTCCCTGCTGACCATCTAGAGAAGGTGTTCATTTTTTCACCTCCCGAGCCCAGAATGGAGGAGACAAGTTATGTTCTGAGGACATACAATGGTTCTCTGAGCACTGGTAAACTTGCTGCTGATGTGAGAACCACAGAGGTTTCAGCAGATCCATTAAGGTGAAGCTCTTGAAGCAGAGTGGGTGGGAGCTACTGGTTCAGCTTTATTCCCCTTGGGGGCAGCTCATGCTGCCAAGAGGTGTGTGGATTGCTAATGTGGGGGCTGGTTTGTTTTCTGAGCATGGTAACAGGAGCAATAAACCACCTCTTTCCAGCTAAGCTAGGGCTGCAGAGCCACCAGGATCGCAGAGTCACTGCTGCAGAAGGGACCCATCCGTAGGATGCTGCACAAGGAGATTGTTGCCTTGTGTGAGAAGAATGCATTTTTGTTCATGTCTTTATCACTTGATGTCTCCTATGCTTAGTCTCTCCTGCTCCTACTCTGAAGTTTGGGCCATGCACTTCACTTCCAACATTGCAGCCCTCTCAGTTTTTCACTGATCTCATGATCCTTGAGAGTTTTGTCAAACCTGAGCTCCTAGAGTTGTGTAAATATGTGCAAAAATCAGCTTCACTTAAAAAAAAGAAAAAAAAACAGTTTTCAGAGCAATGTGTCAATGACCCCTAAAAAGACAAAGATGAAAAGACCACACATCAGTTATCTTTTTTTATCTTTCCCTGTTGCTCCAAGTTTTTAATAACCTAAATAAAGAAAAGCAGGACTTAGGCCCTGGATCTGCAGCCCCAGACTATGTTTAAACCATATTCTCTGATTCCATGTAATCATCCCTTATCTGCTGAGCTCCTCTGGCTCCTGCCAATTGCATTGAGAGGTGTGTGCGTGGGTGGAGATCTGCACCCACAGGCCTGTCATATCTCCCATATCAAGCAGGAGATGTACACAGCTGATTCAAGGTCACCTGGAAGCTAGACTGTGCAGTTTGCTTCCCAGCTGTGTATCAAGGCACTTGCTCCTTGCTGTGACAACTTGCTGGGGTTGTCCACCCTCTGCCCTGGTTTGAGACGGGACCATTTCTTCACCAGGCACTGCCACGGAATGGAGTACGACCCAGAGATCGCATCCTTCGATGGCTCAGCCCATCTCATGAAGCTCTTGTCTGAAAATGTTTCCATGACCCAAGAATATTGTGAGCCACAGAAGAAGAATGGCTTAAGTCTTGAAGGCGTCCCTACTTCTCACAAGCCAGCCATGCTTCCACCAGGCACTAGCAAGCTGGAGGCTACCCCAGACAACTACATGGTCCCCCCAGGGGATGTATATGACAACGGCTCACTGAACTCCCTCTTCGAGACCATCCCCGTGGCCCCACCACAGCAGAGGTGGCAGCCAGACAGCACTTTCAAAGAGGATCCCCAGGAGGTCAGAACTGTTAGTGGGTTGCACGACAGCAGTGTGGCCTAGGGGATAGTGCATGAAGCTGTTTCTAGTTTGGGGCTTGCTCATGCTGGTCAATGGGAGCTTTGCTTTTGCATTAGAAGCTTGATGCAATTTGATTGAATTAATGGGGTTTTTACATTGATTTTGGAGGTAGGATCAGGCTTTGAAGTGAGGTTCCCTGTTTTATCAGAGGCCACTGTTGCTAATCACTGGGAGAAGGTGGATGGGCAAAGCAATGAAAGATTCCACTTTTGACTGTTTTGTTTTCATTTTCTGCAGTCGCTGATCTTCAGTGATATCCTCAAGCCCCCGCCAGAGCCACCTTGCCCTGAGAGCTATGCTGTTGACGGCGTTAAGAGGTAACTGCCAATCCACAGTCTCTGGGTTTCCAGTTCAGAGGACAGAGAAAATGAAGATGACAGTTGAACAGGGTGAAGACTAACCTCCTCATAATCTAAGGTTTAGGTTCTTACCTTGCATTTAGCCCTGTTACTCAGTCAACATTGATTTTAGAAGCTGCCACTGCTTCTCATTCCTGAAACACCTCCCACTTTTTATTTGTCTCCTGAGTCACCTGACTCCATGAGTCAACTGTCGGACGTGGGGATTTTCACACAGCAGCTCACATTTGTTAGCAGGAGGCTTTCTGTTTGCTGTTTGTTTATGCACAGGAGTTCTCTGGCTCTCCTGGCTCTAGAAAAGAGGAGTTGCCAAGCATGTCTTCAGAGCTGACATCACAGGAGAGGCAGAGCAGGACAATGAGATGGTTTGGTGACTAAATGGGAATACGATGATCTTCAACTCCAGTGCAGTTGAAGGGTCTGTGTAAAGGCTTGTGTACAGGTGATGGCTTGCCCAGGTTCCTCACACAAGAAAAGAGCTTGAGCTGTATCCTCATGGTTTGAGTGTTCACAGGTCCTGGTGAATGCCCAAGTGCAGAGCTTCTTGAAAATTAGCTCTTGAATTCACTTGTCAACAGTTATGCCTTCCTCTGTCTAAGACTACAAATCTTCTCTACAATCTTACTTTTCTGTAATCTTTTCTTTAGTCTTAGTAAAGACTAAAGCTGCTGCCCGCCAGACTGAGAGTTCAAAAAGCTGGGCTTCTAAATCCATTTATAACTACCTAAATAAACAAGCAGATGTCCTGCAGCTCCTGTTGTTTCTAGACTAGGACTCAGTCCCCCTAGATCAGTCATTTATGGAATTTGGAGACAGGACCCTGAGTTTAGGATGTTTTAAAAGTCTCATCACAAGTACCTATTTTTATTTGTTTTGGTTCAGGCTCTGTGTTGTGCAATGCTTCTGTAGCCATCTACAGAATACTGGTTAGAATAATGTATGGGGATTTTCAAGCCATAAACACAAACAAAGGGTAAAATGAGGATACCAGAGAACTGCTGTTCCCCAGGGTGTTGGGAGGATCAGTATGTTCTGCACAGCAAGGAGCTTGATCACAACAGTAGGAGGGTGTGCGATAGGGAGTAGGGCAGAGATTCCTGGGTGTGTAGTATCTGTAATCTGTAAGGATGGAGACTTGCATTTCTCTTGTTTTGCTTTTGGAGTGAAACAGCAGTGTGTACTTATTCATCATTCTCTCTTTGTTCCATACAAGTGACTTTGAATACACTCTGGGGTCTCCCAAAGCCATTCACATAAAATCCGGGGACTCTCCCATGGCCTACCTCAACAAAGGACAGTTCTACCCCATTACGCTGCGGACAGCTGGAGACAGCAAATGTTTACACTTGTCTTCAAATAAAGTGAAGGTAAGAGACAAGCTGACAATTTTGCTGACACATGTTATAATCAGACATCTAGCAATTGTGCTGGCCTGGGAACAGAGTAATGGCTTTGTGGCTCATGATGGCTTAAAGCAATGAATGGGATGGATTCACTCACAGCAGGCTAATCCTCTGATGCACAGCAACAGCCTTCGTCTAGTCTGGCAGTTTGAAACCTCTCAGTCGGGTCAGGGATGCACAAAAGGCCTCCCTAGCTGATGGCTGGGTGGGGGCCCTGGTGGGAAGAGTTTGGAGCTGGAGAAAGGTGCCCCTGTCTTGTTCCTGGGAAATGTAGCCAGGCCCCAAGACTAACTGAGCTGGAGGTTCCAGGAAAGAGACCTAGTTCTCCAATCCTGAGATATGTTTAAGGGCTAGACTTCAGTCATCTCAAGAGTTACAGGATTCCTGAAACTGTGAATGTCTGGAAGAAGACCTTTTAGGCTGTCCCAGCCTAATGCCTGCTGAAACTCTGCTAACATCCCCACCAGTGCAGGATCCTTGCATGCCTGGGAATCAGTGGGAATTCATGGGCTGTGCAAGTAGTGGGTATTCAGGCCATCTCAGTTTTGCTCCTGCCTCTGTGGCTGCCTGTCTGCATGACCATGGTTAAGTCCCTTCCCCTCTCTGCCTCAGTTTCCCCAGCAATAAAACGTGAACAATGACACTAAGCCGCCCTTGGGTGCGAAGGGTGCCGAGTGCCCCAAGCATTAGTCTGCTGTATATACTGATATGGGATATCCTGGCTGTGTTACAGAGTGTTGTGATGATTGTTTTTGACAACGAAAAGATCCCCACGGAGCAGCTCAAGTTCTGGAAGCACTGGCATTCCCGCCAGCCCACAGCCAAGCAGAGAGTCATTGACGTCGGTATGGAGTGGGGCTCTAATTGCGATAGCTGGGTGGGGTTGCCAGCTTTTAGCACCAGTTTAGTGCATTTCCAGTACCTGGTAACAGTTGCAGCTTCAGAATCTGGCCTGGGGGAAAGCAGGGAGGAGCAGGCTGATCTGCTAGCTTCAGATCCTTTCTGTCTGAGGAGCTTTTGAGGGTTTAAAGTGGTGATTACCTGGTGTAGAGACATGCTCTAGGATCTCAAGGTGCATCAGTGTGTAAAAAAGAGGGACAGAAAGAGCTGAACAATTTTGGCTCTTACAGATGTGACCTGTGGCTGCTTGGACTGTAGGAATCTGAGCTAGAAAAGGCTTTGGTACTGCTTGTCCTTCTCCACTGCCAGCACACAGGTTTTACAGTGCATCATGCTGAGCCCCTCACTGTGCACCTCACCGCTCAGAGCGAGGCGCGCTGTTGTTCGAATTTAGAAGCAATCTACATTGACTTTGCCTAAAATAACTACTCAAATGGCAGTCACTAGCCAGGATCTTTGAGTCATTTCTGGCCAGTCCCTTACATGTGCACACAAAGATTTATCCAGTGGTATTGAGGATGGCCTCTATTACATTATGTCAGCCTTAGAGTCRGTGAGTGGCAGGCTTTTGGGGAGTGGAAAGCCTAGGTAATGTAATCGGTTTTGTAGCCAAAGTATAAACTGCGTCTTCATTGCATTTCAGCTGATTGTAAAGAAAACTTCAACACAGTGCAGAACATTGAGGAGTTAGCCTACAACGCGCTGTCCTTCGTGTGGAACGTCCACGAAGAAGCAAAGGTACAACCTACTTGCAGAAGGGAAATGGGAAGCTTTTTTTCCGCAGCAAAACTGTAGCCTCCTTTCCGGTGACTCAGACACGTTCCCCTTCGCTCAGCTGAAAGACAGAGAGAGTAGCAAATCCAAACTGTGCCATTCCAGTGGCCCCATGTAGTGTTTGTCTGCCAGGACAGCAGGGAAGGACACCATGCTTCTCTGTGTGTTTAAGCATTGCCATTAGCTAATAAATATTCTGACTACACCTGAGACTGGCTCAGAGATGTTTTTCTAGTGCTGATGGATAACTCTGAAGAAAGCCTTTTGCAGCAGTCAGCCTAGATCAGGACTCTACAGACATGTAGGTGAAGCCTATTTAAATAAACCACAGCTTAGGGAACAAAGACTCTCCTTTGAAAGGCGGCATTTTGATGCAGAAATGACTGACCACCCTTTTCAAGCTTGTGTGATATGGAAGGGAGCCAGACAGGTCACAAGATCCCTTTTGACCTTAAAATCTACAAAAACTTATGTCAACATCTTTCCTGCATAGAGAAGGAAGAGTTCTGCTGTTTCTTCTGCATCTCCTCAGAGTCTCTTGTTAGCACTTTGTCATCTAGTATGGATTGAAAGGAGCATATAAGAAAAGATGAAGGAATCAAGAGGAAAAAAAAAGCAAAAAATCCTGTCTCTCTGAAACTGGTAGCTTGGGAAAACTCTGGTTTGCTTTGGGATCTCAATAAGCCCTTCTTTTAGCCCAAAGGCGACCTTGGTCTTTTACAACCCAAGAGGTTAACAAATGTCCTCAAGGCAAAGTTGTCAGAAATGGAAATATGTCAGGTATGTGGCAAGCCCTCAGGGGCACCTCAGCAAAACTGGATTTAACTCTTAGCGAAACTCTGTACATGCACTGGCCTGGGGCTGGTAAAGGTGAGACTTCAGAGAGCTGCCAGGGCTGGGAGCCGYGACAGGAGGGGTCAGGTATTTGGGTCGTCTGTAGCACCTGTTACTTCTCTTCTTGCAATTAAACTTCACACCACAGTTAAGTGGTTTCTTTTCTATATATAGGTACTGACTAGATCTGACATTAGATTTCAGGGCTGAAATCCTGAGCCGAAGCCCCACTCAGGGAGCTGCGTGAGATTCACCAGCTGTGAATCTGTCCCCAAAGAGTCCAGGGGAAATTTCACGGTCACGCAAATGAGTTTGTAGTTTGGAGATATAATACAAATTATGTCTGTGCTCAGCTCTTTTTCAGAAGTTCCCACTGGAGATAGCTCCATCCTAGTGATAAAGGAGGCCAGTGCAGGATGAATATTTATTTAACTAACAGCAACGATCTGTAATTCCTGAAGCTGTAACCTAGCCCTCCTCCGTTCCTTCAGGCCATTGCTGTGAGAGTCTTTTGTTCAAATGAAAGATCGGAAACATCAGCAAGAACATCTCCAGGCAGACTTTGCATCTTGTCCAAAGCTTGCCTAAGCTAATGGGAGTGGATAGCCCATGAGTTAACAGCGAGTAGGAGACTATCAGGGACATAACAGACTGCAGTATGATAAAGAACGAATTGTCCATGCAAAGCTGTTTCTCCTGCAGAGCTGCAGTGAGTGAGGAAGGAAGTGTGGCTAGGAAGGTACCTGTTGCTGGGCTCAGGCGGGAAGCAAACAGCCTGCGTGCTCAGCYGAGGCTGGGGAGGTTGGAAGGATGTCTCAGAAGCTGCTTTTGTTCCGACTCCCTGTTCTCACTGCTGTTTGAGGCTAATGTTCACAGCCCCCGAAAGCTGTATCAATCTCTCTTCTTATTTGCAGGTATTTATTGGGGTGAATTGCCTGAGCACTGACTTCTCCTCCCAGAAAGGAGTGAAAGGTGTCCCACTGAACCTCCAGATAGACACGTACGACTACGGCAATGGAACCAGCCAGCTGGTGCATCGTGCTGTCTGCCAGATCAAGATATTCTGCGATAAGGTAGAACATTTCTCTTCCACCAGGCTGTCCAAGAGGAATTTTAAACTGGTGGCCAGCAACTCCAAGAGGATAGACTGAAGGGCTGTGAGACTGTAGAACAGACTAGAGAACGGGCCTGAAGAAGAGAGGTGGTTCAGACCCCTCAGTCAAATGAGACAGGACAGCTGGGATGTGCTTGCATTGCTGAGCCCTTTATAGCATGGAGTCCTTAGAATGTTTTCTCCTTATCAGACCTACAGGGGATTGTGCCTCGTAATAAATTCTCTAATTCTGACAAGTTTTTAAATAACACAGGAGATGAGAATGTCCTCAGAGGTTCTTCCCCAGACTCAGATATCTTACTGTGGGAAATTTCTCATGGCTATTTTTGTCTGCATTTTTGATTTTTAGAAAGCATGTTTTGCTTTTTTTTTTTTTTTTACTTTATAAATATCAGTTCAAATTTATCTCCTTTTTCTGGATGGCTTGTAGGGGGTCTCTGAGATTAACTTTCTTTTAATAAAGGCTGCCTTTASCCTTCATGTGCCTACTTCCCAGGGAAGGCCAGTAAACCTTCTCTTTCTAGTGCTGCAGTAGAACTATCAGTGTCTTAATTTTTTCTTATCTTCCCCACAGGGAGCAGAGAGGAAAATGCGGGATGATGAACGGAAACAGTTCAGAAGGAAAGGAAAATGCCTRGACTCCAATAACAATGGTCAGTGCTAGTGTGTGTCACTGATCCAAAACCTGCTGAGATCCATGTAAGCCTGTCCGTTAACTTCCACARGATCAGGCCCCGAGTATTGTTATGCCTGATGAAATTAGCCTYATTCAGAAATAGCATGTCACTCAGGTCCTTGCCTGGCCTCCTGCTGAGACTCTCAGAGCACTTTATTAATACTAACGAACCTTCCTGAATCCTGGAGTCTTGGCAGAGAACCTTCCCTAGTGGAGAGAGCATTTGGCAAGCCCTGAATATCTGGGTCTGTTGGGTCCTGTCTCTTTTCTAGCATTCCCGTTGGGAGACTTTGGGCAGGCCCCTTTCCCCTCCTTGTATATAGTYGCCTCTCAAAGCTCTGGATCAGAGAAGTGTGGAACAACAGATGCCATCTGAACTGTGTTGAACTGGATTTTCCATCCGTAGGTCTGAAAGGCTGTTTGCTGTCCGGCTTCAGAGGAAATGAAATCACGTTCCTGAGGCCAGAGACTGACCTCGAAACTCAGCCAGTCCTGTTTATCCCCAATGTCCATTTTTCAAACCTGCAGAGATGTGGCACGGTAAGTCCCTCCCCGACCAGCCTGTTGCTCTCATCAGCCTGTCATCGCCATCATTTCCAAACTGATCAGTCCCCCAGACATGACTTGTGTTGTGCAAAAAACAAAACCAAACTACAGCTCTTTTGTGGAAATGTGGCAAATTTGAAGACATAACTGTTAAGAGAAGCCTAGATAATCTTTCAACAGTGATGGGCAAGATAACCTTTCCAGGTTCCTTCCAGACAGATATTTCTGTGGTTTACGAGTATCATCTGCAGCTTCCACAGAGGACTGGAGTGGTAGCAAAAAAATTTGGCAGAAAGTGAACTACAGAAAAATGCAACCATATCAGTCCCTCTGTGTGTGGGACATCCCTCGCTTCTCCTCCTCTCTTTTCTGAAGAAAAGAAAACCTAGACTCAGCCTCCTTCAGAGCTCATCAGTATTTCCTCAAGAAAAAACTGTTTCAGCTTGTTAAAAGGGGTGGAAAAAAAATGTCTGTGACAATGTTGTAGCATCCTATTGCAGTGGCTGCTGAACTGAGGTATCAGCAGCAAAAACAGGGAATAAAATAATCTAGTTTGCAACCAGAGAACTCACAGAGAAACTGTTCGTTCTTATCGCAAGCAGGTTATGTGATTTGACCTGTGCTGGGGTCTAGCTAGGTGCATGTTCAGAACTCTGCTAGATGGAGGTGGAGAGTCTAGACAGGGTCTCTATATCAGTTTTCATTTAATCCAAGAAACTTGTATAGATGTTTGGGTTTAATTTTGTTGTCTAGCAAAAATAATGGACTGGGAGGAGGGGAATCATATAAAATGATGGACTGACTGAATTTGCAAGCCCGGGAGTAGCCCATGTTGCCCCCCACCAGCTTCATTGTCACACAGTGATAATGTGCAAACTAAAAGATCAATGTTTCCTTTCTGTTTCAAGGTGCTCCCTCCCGCTGTTCCCAACACTGCAAACAGGTAAGGGTGCAGCAGTTTGTATTTCCCTTCCATCAGCTGCTCGATCTCTTTGGGCACGTCATGGCTGTTTGATACCCAGCAGGCAGTGCATCTATAGATGCAAAATAACACAGCACAGTATCTCCCTGGAGCCCTTCAGTGTCAAAATATGTGTTAAACCTAGGCCTAGAATGGGCTCAGGGGATTCAAAAACACAGATACATTTCTTATCAGTGAGCTGCTCCAACATGAGTCTGGTCCATGACTGTCCTGCTGTTCTCACTGAGACAAAGTTTAAAAGGAAAAAAGGGGATCACAGAATGGTTACTGAAGGGCTCAAGTAACCAGAGGCAGATACAGCTGTAAAAGAAAATAGAATAAAGTGGTAATCACACTTGTAATATCACTGCAGTGGGGGGRATACAGGTGGGCCTGATCCCCTTTCTAGTGAAATCAATGGCAAAACTTCCAACAACATGAGGATGCATAAGGGTTTGGTTTGAGATGCGATACCAAAATCGCAGCTTGCATTCACTGAAGTCCCTGGAAGTGTTAGGCAGGAAGGTGACATGGCCGAGTTGTAACTCTGGTAGATACTCTGCTCTCCATAATTACAGAACCTATAATTAATTGCTGGACACTTGTTGGAATAATTAGTTGTTCAATCAAAAGTTCAATTGCTGGAATTATTTTATTTGCTACTATTGTTCTGTTCTCATAGGAGTATCATATTGCTTTTGCTTAGGTTGCCCTTAAAACGGAGTGGTGCCTCATTCACAGATGAGTTTGACCCAATACCTCCAAAGCAAACCAAAGAAGAAGATCCCCAAAGAGGTAACCCCTGGGGCGGGAACTCTTCTTGAATGTGGTGTTTCATTTAACCCAAGAAATCTTGGATCTTGAGATAAATGAGACCAAACCATTCTGACAACATGGTGCAAAGAGCCCTGATTCAGAGCTGTGCTTTCTCTCTTTCAGTCTTGTTGTACGTGCGGAGGGAATCAGAGGAAGTATTTGATGCTCTCATGTTGAAGACACCAGACCTCCAGGGCCTCAGAACCGCTGTAAGTATTTTCCAAAAACTGTGGCGCAGGAACTAGCTGCCGATAATGAGGGCATCGGTAGTTGGCATATAGGAAACTGGACTTTCARGGAGAGGGCTGTGGACTGCTTACATCTCACGTCAGCTCTCTTTCRAGAATGAAAATGGAATATTGTGGGTAGCAGGTGAATTCTCCCCAGAGCCCCTGGCTTGGGCTCTGTGTTGTTAGCGCTGCAGAAGGGGAGAGCACACCTTGTGACAAGATGTTTTGCTCAGATCGCAGTATAAAAGCCCCTGGGGTCTCCTCTTGTCACAACACAATCATATTTTCCATTGTAAAACACCCTTCTCTGTTCTCAGGCTGTATCAGTGCAATCTGAAGCCAAGGTGGTTCTGGCCTCGTGCTGGAATTCCCTGCCGTTGTGTTTGAGGAGCGCACAGACATATTTCTGTGATGATTATCAGCAGCATCCCTGATAACCCACCTCTCTTTGGGGATTGCTGGGAAGGAAACAAACAATAAACCTCCCAGATTTGGGGTGGCTTTATGGCTGCACTTTGGGTTTTGTTGGTTTTATAAACTTTTAAAAACAGAGCTTGAAAAATGTCAGCACATAGGATTCTTTGCCACCTTCTTCCTCCCCTGTCCCTCACCGCAGAGAGACAAAAACCTCTACAGAAAATGCTGGGAAGAAAATACAAAACTCCCCTGCCATCCAAACTTCCTAAGCTCATAACTGTACTTGCCTAGGAGACTTCTGCAGGAAGGCTTTGCGGATCGCCTAAAACCGAAGTAAAAGCTGTGGTCAGATGCATGCACAGCAGGCACAGTCAAACTCTTTCCGTAGGATTTTATCTCACCTTTGGATGCATCATTGAATGAAAAGCTCAGCGCTGTCCGTGTCCAACAGGTTGAAGTATCAAGACCCAAATAGGCTGGGGAATGAGAGAAGGAAAATAAAGATAATTCCTGAAGGTTTCCTGGTCTGGCAGTCAGAAAGAGAAGCAAGGCCAAGTTGAAGCCTACCCTGTCTGCCTACTGCAAGACCTAGACGTGTTCAAATTGGCCTGTTCAGAGCACTGCTTTGGCTCTTTTTCCTTTAGTAAAAAGGAGGGGGGAATCCTTAGCTGCTGAATACCCTTGGCTCAATGTTATCTTTGAGGTTTTTTGGTAGGAGTTTTACTTCAAGTACAAAAAACTGCCATGTTTTCTCTTGCAGATTTCAGAAAAATATGGGCTGCCTGAAGAAAGCATTTATAAAGTCTACAAAAAATGCAAAAGAGGGTAAGCTAATCTCTCATCTGCTTCTATGCTGTGCTTCTAAAACCCCATTCTCTTTGGTACCCTGCCATGGGCTGAAATAGCATTTTAACAAGATAATAAAAAGCAAAACCATGTGAGGTCTGTACCATTTGGAGCATATAAAACTCGGATCTCTCTGGGCTTTAAAGATTTGGGATAATGCTTGTTTGTATTATATTTATTTGGAGTGTAAAGTCTCCCAAGGCAAGGAAGTGGGATGAAGGAGGAATTGTTTGGGTAGTTTAATGGGTGATCCCTTGTGTCTCAGTCTGAAAGCCTGAGGTTATAGAGAACTTATCTTATTGCCATCAGAGAGGTATAAATGTTTGCTTCTTAAAACCAATTGCCTAAGTGTTCCTGGGCTTTGCTCTGGCTCAGGAAGAGACCTTACTGGCTAAATAAGAGCATGGGCAGCCCCAGCACAGAAGAGGGGGTATCTGAAGGGGAGCCTCTGTTCCCAGCTTTGCCATCCCATCCCCAGACCCCTTCTTACTGACTTCAGGAGATGATGGATCTGAAACTGAATCAGAAACTGAGTCAAACTACAGGGTTCACTTGGTTGTAGCTTGTCTGGTGAAACACTCATTTAACACACAAAATACATGAAAATAATGCAGCTCTTGCCCCGTGCAGTGTTACCCTTGCAGGAAGAGACACGGCCTGTCGGTGTGAAGGCTCCACGCAGTTTCACGTGCAGCAAGGGGCTGTGCATACCCCGAGGCTGCAGATCACAAACCCAGGGTGATCACAGCTGCCTGCGCTCTTTGGGCAGCCCTGGGCACAAGTGGCTCTTGTGCAGCCCCAGCACAGACATGCAGGTCCCATCTGAGAAGCCTGTTAGGTGCTGGTTGAGATAGGCAGAGCTCTGCAGGGGGTGTTGGGTGAGGTTTCCAGTAAAATGGTTTCCTCAAGTGATTTCAACGTGGTGTTTGTTAGTGAATGATCCCTGTGGATCTCCCCCATGGCTGAGAGGGAACGGTGCTAGTTTGCCCAAGCCAAGGACCAGCCACTGAGCCTTCAGTGGAGGGCAGTGGCCTTGATGTGGAGCCAGTAGCTACTACTTACAGAAATGGTTTGCAGACTAAAAAACTCCCTCTGGGTCGACCCTGTCTCCCGCAGCAAGCTCTCCCTTCAGCTGATGCAAAGGGAAAGACTCATAAACTCCCAAGCTTATTTTCATAGAGCTAAATCGGGAGTCCTCCTTGCAGAGTGAGCAAGATACCATCAGGCTTTGCAAGCACCAGTGACTGCCTGGGAGATGAACTCATTGTTGTTGCTGGCCCTGGTCCAGAGTTTGCGCATGGAGAGAGACAGACAGAAAAGCAAGGCTGATGACAGGTCCCGCGTTACGCAGCTCTGCTGTTCTCACTAACGCGGCCCCCCAGGCAGGTCCTCTCTATAATGAGACAAAGGAGGCCATGACAGATGTCTTGGGAAGCTGAGGCTTAGTCTGAAGCTGTGCTTGCTGCCTTCGCTTTCTGCTGACAATGCCATGAGAAAATCCTAAAGCTCCTCGGATGGGATCTTCCGATTTATTTGGTGTTGCCCTAACTTGATCCCCATGGGACTTAGCCTGTTGTTTCAATGGGAGTGGAGCTAAAATGTGGCCTGGAGGCAGCTGCAAGGTGGGAAGGGGAGAGAGGGTGGTTTCTCCTCTGTGCTGCGATGTGGTGTCACTGAAGCGGAAAGCTGCTACAGCCCCTTCACCTGTAAATCCACAATTGAGCAACCTGTCTAGCTCAGGAGGGTACTTAAATACAGACCTAATTTTACACCCATGGATGGCCATAGCGATGTATCTGAACTTGTCAGGAGGCTCTTACCCATGTTCCTGAACTCAGGGCCCTCAGTGCTGTCAGATGATGCACATCCAATAGCCTGGAAATGGAAATTTTCTCCCCAAAGACAAAGAGCAGCACTGGCAGCCCCAAGGAAGGGTTGTCCCCTACACCTCCATTCAGACTGTGCCTCATGTCTGGTCTTGAAGAAGAAACGTGAAGGATAGGGGTGTTCAGTTTATTATTACAGTCTCCAACTTCAGGACTGAGCCAAAGCTCAGACGTGTTAGCTGTGGTGGTGGCTTGTGATGTGGCCATCACAGGTCATCAGACTGTCATCAGGTGATAACTACTCTCAAGTATCTCTCTCTTGGGCTGGAGTTTTCTGAACAACCTGACAGTGAGCATCTGCACAGCAAGACAGATCCAAGCACAGATGAATTTGCAGGTGGATGAGGAAATGGCACTGCTTCAGGGGAGAGGCCACCTATACTTTGTTTTGCTTTGGTTTTGGTCATTACTTGATCTGATAAGTAGTGAATGTTGTATAATGATTGGGAGGGAGAACAGGCAGGTGTCCTTTATATCTCTTCTCCAAAATGGAGGAGCGAAGAGATATCTCGTGAATAGGAAAGGCAATACCTGGAAATTAGATCAAATAAAATATTTTGACAACTAGATTATAATGAAAGCTGGACTTGATGCCATGGGTTATTGCTGAAGTGTGGGGGAGATGCAAGTTTTTCTCCAGTCTACTAGATCGCAGGGTCAAATACTGTTCCCTGCTCTCTCAGATTTAATTTTCCTTTGAATAATTTTATCCTATTGCTTCACCCTACGCAGTCCTCTCTTGGTAATTA
Source organism: Apteryx rowi (assembly GCF_003343035.1). Lineage (NCBI taxonomy): Eukaryota > Metazoa > Chordata > Aves > Apterygiformes > Apterygidae > Apteryx > Apteryx rowi. Next base: position 1,151,720 of record NW_020448197.1, on the reverse strand, counting down.
CAGCTTGAGGGCCAGATCTTCATCTGGTGTAAACTAGTGAAGCTCAGTGGCACTATCTTGTTTTACAGCAGGTGAGGACCTACCGTGAGCCATGGTCTTTGTTAGTGTGATGTCCTCATTCAGATGAACTTAGTCTCAGGGTGACTCAAGAGCAATAATAAGTAATTTCATATCTTGGTGAGGTTTGGTCTGGAAAAACAATACAGGGCTTAGATTCCTAATCAACACTCCCTTGAATCTTCTGTGGTTGAGAAATCAGTTGGAAACATGGTAGCAAGAGGCACAGATGACTTCTCTGGCTTCCTGCACTAAGATAGAGATAATTGAAACGCTCTGTTGCAAGGCTTTTAGTGATACCCACCCTTGGGTATCCACGCTGTCTCACTGCGGGCACCAGTCTGAGCATCTGGAGAGGCCGGACTCCCTAGGATCAAGGGAAAAGACAGGCTCCTGCGGGGAATCGGGGAGCAGGACCTCTTCACTGGGCACAGGAACTTAGGGCTCAGCTGGGCAGTATCAGATGCAGTGGGAGTAACATGCAATGCTTCCTCCTGTATTTTTACCTCAGCTGGCTGCTTTCTTGCCTCTGCTCATGGGCACCATTTTCAGACTGCAAAGGGTGAGGAGGTATGTCACCTCCCAGCTGTAGGTGGCTGAGATGTGCGAATTGACAGAGAAGTCCCAGCTCTCAGCCCAGGTCGCCTGGGTTAAGGGTTGTGCAATGCAGCCCCGTGGGGCACGGCCAGAGCCCTCACCTGTCCAGGGCCACCCCAGGCAGCAGGGAGGCGACTGCACCTCTCTGCATCAGGGCTGAGCTGCTAGGAGCCATCAGGGGAGAACGGCTCCGCCACAGCTGGCGGGATGCGGTGGCCGAGCGTGTGCGTGGAGTGAATGTTTTTCCCTTGCCTCCAAGCAGCCCCAGCTCCACCGCTGTCTGTTGCGGTTCAGTTTACAACTCGTCAGGGAAGACCGGTGGGCAGTGCCAGACCCCATGTCTCAAGCCCTGCTGTGCTGGATGAGACACTCATCCCTGAGCGTGCCACGACAGAATTAACAGGGTGTCTGCAAGGCGTTTGGAGCTCCGTGGAAGGGCCTGCAGAAGAGCCCGGCACTGAGCCCGAGCGCCTGACTCATGCCCAAACCAGGCTGGCCCCGATGGCAGAGCTCCCACTCGTCCGAGGCAGGCGCGCTGGCCTGGGGCCCTGGGAGCCTCCCCGCACGCGCTTTGACTGAATGGGCAGGAGCCAGTCGCTATAAGGCGGCGTGGCTGCGCCCACCTCCGGGGCATTGCCCGGAGGGACACCAGGGCCCCCTGCCTGTGCCTGTGGAACTGCTCAGCCTTTTGTTTTTCTCGTTTTTAATCTTGGCTTCTGGAGCATTGCATAATTAATGCTATTGCCCCATTAATGACCCCAGCAGGAACCTGGAGGGGATGTGCTTTCTGCAAAGACAGATAATTTGTTCTCTTTGTTTCCTCCAAACAGTTACAAATTTCACATCTGATTTATGGAAACACAGTGGGGGGGGTGGAAAAGTGCCCCGTTACTTCCATTACAATAATGAGGGGCTCTTGCCTGGCAGAGAACCACAGCCTCAGGTGTAAATCAGCTTCTGAAATGTTTCCTTCTCCCCGTGGCTTCACATAACTGATTCTAGGTCAGGGAAGCTGCAGCGATCTGCAGCCAGCTTGGAGGTGGGCCCTGGAGCAGCACAGCGAGGAACTTGCCATCGGCTGCCCCAGCTGGCTCTGCACGTGGAGCCGGTGTGTGTTCCTCCTGGAGAGGGCTCCCGGGCAACGCCGAGGGCATGTCTGCATGGGAGGTGGTTCTGGAATAGGAGAAGGGTGTCCTSTTCCAAACCATACATCTACTCCCAAAGCCGTCTCAGCTTGTTCAGAATTATGCATCCCTAAAAGCACCCAGGCGAGAAGCTCGGAGTGAGCAATTCCGCTCTAAATTCATGCCGTAATCCAGATTAATTTGCCTGGGTAGCAAACACTGGGCCTAGGCACGTTGGAGGGTAGAATTGCAAAAAGCATGGCAGGATGTTCCTTTGCGTTGCATCGTGGCTTTAATACCCCGAGCCCCAGCGGTTGGGTAAGGTGGGCGCTGCAGCGTCCTCCTGTGCCTGCCCGCGGCTGTGACTCCTGGGCAGCCCGGCAGCGGCCGCTGGATCTAACGACCAACCCACCCAGCTGGGGGGACGAGGTGTGCGTCTGCGTGACGCGGCGCTGATCCGCAGCGCAGCGGTAGTGGCCATTTTAAATGGGAAGTTTGTGTAGAAGCATTTCAGACAAGAGGCCGCACGATCGTGCCACCACCCCATGCCACGAGGCTTTGCCAGTGACGTTATTCCTGGTTTGCAGCCCGGGGTCCTGAGGCCTGGTTAAGCCCAGCTCAAAACGCAGCCGGAGCCCAGTCCTTGCTTCGCCAGCCTTTAGCCGTGCCGTGTCTGACCCAGCCTTTCTCCCCCTCCTTGTAGGATCCTGGTGAACATGGACAACAACATCATCCAGCACTACAGCAACCACATGGCCTTTCTCCTAGACATGGTGGAAGCAGAGGACAAGATCCAGGTCATCCTCAAGGAGCTATAAAGAGCCACAGGCAGCACTTACTGGGACTTCTCTCAAAGCCGGCAAGTTTGATCCAACAGAACTCAGTCTAGTGCCTCAACTTGCTGCCTTTACTTGAATACACTGCCTCTGGGGAGGGACTCGGCCACGCGGTGCCGGGCCGGAGACTACTTGGAAGATCTGTTAGCGATGTGAACGTGAACTTCTCTCTGTTAAGTTTATTATTATTATTTTTTATTTTATTTTATTTTATTTTATTCCCCTCTGGCAATGGGCCTGACCTTCTGTTTCACAGCTGGGAACGCAGCTACACTAACATGGCTGTCAGACGGAGCCTGGGCAGAGGCAGGGGACTGCCTTTGCTCGCTGTTTGCCTTGGCCCGTGACTGATCCAACCGTAGGCCTTGGCTCTCTCCCAAACCATCAGTCATGCAGAACCTTCAAACCATTTCCAGTGGGGCTGAGCCCAGCTCCGAGCGTCTCTCTATCCACAGAGATTTTCACAGATACATTTAAAACTCACTGTTGAACGGACACTGCCTGCTCCCATGCCCCCCACCCTGCCATATCTCTGATTGTAAATACCATGAAGGCCTCCATAACCCTTGTTTATACATTTCTGATGTATTGTTCCTTTTATATTTTATATATGTATAAATGTGCATTGTTTTATATTTGACTCAGTACGGTGACACAGAGCATTTCAAACACAGGCTGCTTCACATTTCTCCGTGAACTCCTTTTGTAACTGTGTTGTTGGTTTTGTTGTTTTGGATATTCCGTAGCAATAAAGGTTCAAAGATGGAAAGCGAACGGTGTTCACCCAGCTCTGGAGGTTTGCGGTGGTAAGGTCTCGGGAAGGGCCGGGCAGGGAGGCGACCTCAGCAGCACACCGAGGACTCACGGTTGTTTTTGACGCACATGCTGTTTAACAGCATGAGACATTTGTCAGTCTAAACTACCCCTCCATGAAGGGTGATAGGTGGCTGATGCTACCTACCTGCTGATGGCTGCAGTTACCGCTTTCATCATGTGCACACAGAGCAGCACCTTGTCTCCCCTCCTACTCCTCCCCTCCTGCCAGCTGGGCTCTCCCTCCGGCTGTTGTGCGCTGCGGGCTGCTGCAGACGTGCCGTGGTGGGTGCAGGTTACTGAGCAGTTCTAGGCGCATCCCTTTGACGGAGGATAACTGCTCGGAGGTTTTACGTTCCACAGGGTTGGTGAAGTTTTAAGCACATCAAAAAGAAATTTCCTGTTTTACTTCTGCTAATTGGAGGACCAGCTCAGCCTTTATTTTTGGGAGAGGTGGTGTTACCTGATGGCCAGTTAGGTACCTTGTCACGTACATGTGCTGCACCAGCTGCCACCCCCTGCCTAGACAAACAGGCTGAGGCACAAGAGGGAGAGCTGGACGCTGCCGAGGGGGCTCGGGAATCACAAGCACTGCGAACTGGAGACACGCAGCCACGCTCTGGTATTACATGGAAGGAGTGAACATAAGACACAAAATCAAAGGGAACTGGGTTTCACGAGTTCCACTGCTCCCAGAACAAGGAGTGTGAGGGAGGACGTTGATCCTCTGTCAGGGATAACAGTTACCTTCCCCTCTTTCCTCCCTATGTTCTTCTCACTTCCTGAACTCCTCACACCTGCTGCCTCTCAACTGCCAGTCCTTCACCCATGTGTCCCCCATGTGCTCAAAGTTGTCTGCAGCTGCTTCCCATTAGGTAAAAAAACACCAAGGGGAGTCCTGTATTTTCTCATTCATCTTCTGACTGCTGCGAACTGAGGACTTTCCTCCTGCTTCTTATGCTTCACCCTGTGCTTTTCCTGTCTGTGTTTACTGTAACCAGTAAATGGAGATGAGCTCTACTCCCACTGGATTGGGGGGGTTGAAGTTTTGAAATAGATCAGGCTGGTGAATTGTGGATTACTTAAGTGTTGTTATTGTGATGAGAAGGGCCTCTAAGATGAAGCTCAGATAAATCTGGAGGCTTATCAGCCTTTGAAGATCTCTCCCAGTGCTCTGCCTGGCCTCTTGTCTTCATATCGCAAACTCCTTCTTCAGCGGAATTTCTCTGATTCAGAGTGTTAGTTCTACAAGGCTGTGCTCACAGTTTCATTACAGCAGAACTTCAGCTCCAGTTAAAAAAAACGCATGCCAAGAATCACCCCGAAACTCATGTACTTTTGGAATTGATGGCTGGGCTGATGGCTCTGAAACCTGCAGGTGCCTCCACAGTCTGCCTGACCCCATCGTGTGCCAGGTGGGCAGAGAGGCCCTGCTCCTCTAATGGAGACATCTGCAGCAAGACCTCATGCTCTGAGCACCCTGTCCATGCTGCCTCCGCAGGGCCGCATCCTGGGGAGGGAGAGCTGACCCTGCCTGACCGCTGAGACAAGTGCCAGCTCTAAGGTAAGAGCAGAGGTTTCCTGCTGCCTGTGGGAGAGAGGACACCTGGTTTCCTTAGAGATGAGGAGGTAGGTAGATCAGGAGAAGGCTAACGTGCTACTGCTTCCCCAGGATAGAGGGAGGCTACAGCAGAGAAACCAGGGATAGCAGTTAATTGTCCTGATGTAGGTGGGCAACCCTGACCCAGTTGCTTTCAACTTCTGCCTTAGCAGTTCCTTCACCTGCCTGCTGAAGGCTTGGGCAGAAAGTCCCTGTGTGAAAGAAGGAAACTGGGAGAGGTCCAGTCTACAAACAGGCAATGGAGGCCTTGCGTGCCATTTCCTCGTTTCCTGCCTGCTTGTCCAAGCTGGGGACCTTCCCCTGAGAATGGGCAGCACCTTGCACGGGGCGGAGAGGCCTGGAACGCAAGGAACTGGTGCAAACAGCAAATGGATAGATATGGGGGCACCCCGCCAGCTTGCTCTAGGTTTTTGCCTCAAAGGATATCAGGGCAAGCTCTTGAAGCTTCCTGCTAATGCTGATGCTCTCTCCAAAGGAGGTGCCATTGCCCCAGCGGAGGCTGGGGCTCTTGGGGATACCCCTGAGAGCAGTGGGGCTCAGAGAGATGGCAGCTTGCTGCCTGGCTTGCTCTGGGATTGGCCTCTGGGGTGCAGCACAGATTTGGGAGGGCTGTGAACAACTTTGTTGTTTTATTTTGTGCATGCAATATTATGGACTCTTGGTAATCACCTATCCCTTAGTTAGTTGCTCTAAAAGTCTTGTTTGGGGGCTGTGTAAACACAGTTAGTGCTATTCACCTGACTCTTTTCTCAGTTACACCAGTGTAATTCCATGTAGTAGTGTTATTCCCAATTTTACACCAGCAAGAGTCATGTCGCTGGAAACTTCAGGTCATTTGCAACCAAAGGACAACAGGAACGAATCTTGCTGAATTTTACAATGGCCCATTTTACACTGGCCGTGAACCTGTCCTAAGTTGCAGGGTGGGAACTGCCCTGGCTGGAGCTGTACTTGTCTACACCGTGCAAATTACTTTCCTTTCTGTTTGTGGGGTGGAGGCAGAGAACCAAGTACTTCTTCCATGCAAGTTCTGGGTAAGCCTGACTTTGTCAGATTTTAGATCGCGGTAACTTCCCTGTATGCAGGGAAACACCAGTTGATTCACACCAGCGTAAAAGCAGACACAGTCACCACCCCCTGCCACCTCTGCCGAGGTGGGTGTTTTGCTGACTGGCTCAGTATCGCTCATCCCTTCCAGCAAAGGCGAGTTGCTGTAGAGGTTGCGTAAAGCAGAGCTCCCAAATATGTGAACGCATTCTTGACTCTTTGCCCGGAGCCCACCAGCTCCTTTTGAAGATTAAGATACGAGTGATGAAGGCGATTCACCTTTGACTGAACAAAGGTCGTGTGAAAGTATGAACCCACTTGTGTTTTGCAAAGGGCTCACACTGACAAATGAGAGAAGCTTCCTCTGGAGCAGCCTCAGCTCTGGACAGTCAGCAGCTGGTTTGTGCTGACTTGAGTCAGAAAGGTTCACGTCAACCGGCTTGTAAAATGTACCTGGCGGGTGCGTGGGGGAGGGTGTCTGGGCACACACGCGCGCGCCCACACTGTGAAGGTATGACGCACGTTCCGCATGGGCATGGTGCTTCAGCTGCGCCGAGGCCTGATGCTGCGTGGCAAACCCAAGCGTCCGTTCTCTGAGCGAGCATAGCAGAAGTGTAGGATTGGCCTGCATTGCCCTTTTCACATACTTGAAAGGACTTTGTCTCCCTGCCCATCTCCTAGGGGCCACCAGGGACTATTTTCTTTCTGGTTTATCAGATGACAGCACCAAGAGGAGATTTTTGCAACTTTCATTAATTGTATTAATTATTTACCATCAGCTAAACTGGAAGCTCTCAAGTCAACTTCAGCTAATGATCACCTTCCAATATACAGGGTGTTTCGAATACCGCTATTAGCTGCTGAACCATCAGGCGGCCAACCCTGGCAGGCTGAGGACAGGACCACTTACTGTGAGTCAGCGTGGGCTTTGCAGAGTTTGAAAGAAGTCCTGTCTGTGGAACTTCACTCTGGTGCCTGGGTTCTCCTGCTCGCAGCACTGGGACCCAGTTGCTATCATAACTGTAGATGAAGGAATCCTTCTCGAGTGTCCTGGGTGAATAAGCACCTACAATGAGAAAGATGCATAAAAAAGAGGAATAGAGCAGCCTACRAGCTGAGTTTTGCAAGAGCTCTGGTATTCACAGCGCTGGGTGGAGGGCTCTGCTGTTCAGTTGTACAAATAACACCCAGTTTCTGTGTCTTTACCCATGCTTATTCATTCCTTGCATCACCACCCAAGCAGCTCCGAGAATCTCAATGTGTGGTGTGGTTCTCCATTGACATAATGGGAAAAGCAGCATCCTGTGTTTTGTTAGGACACCCACACATCACATCTGGAGATGTCCTGGCACTGTGATAGATACCAGAGAGAATCAAAGATGGAGGGACTGAAACTCTTTCTGCATCTTCCTCATAATGTGGAAATCTTTAATGAGGTCAGCGAGGGGTCCCCTCTGCTCTGCTTTCTCACCTTTCTCCTAGGTAATTCCTAGGACTGGTATAACTAAAATTCTGACTGATGAGGCAGGTACCAGAGCCCTCAGCCTGGTCAACCTGTGTGAATGTCCTCATATCTTCTACTGGAAAGGAGTGTTGGCCATAGAATTAGGGTTTAATGCTAACATTTGGTGTTTGTGGACTTTGGGCTAGACTCAGCTTTAGTATGTTGAGGGTTGTCTTGATCGTATATTTGACTGTCACACTCACTCCTGTGTAAAGCATTACCCGGAGTTCTTGGACACCCTGCAACGTTGGCTCCAAAGCAGCCCGGCCATCAGTCCCTGGTGAATAACCAGCCTTCAGCAAAGCTGCTGCTTTGTATCAGACACCAACCAATTTCATTGTGAAGTATGTTTAGCCTCCCTGCAGTTCTGCTGTTGGTCTTTGCGGTATAGTAGAGAACTACTCTGTACGTTCTTGTGGACAAGGGCTAAAGTCACCTCTAATCTCATAAAAGGGAATTTTGATCCAATGGAAGCTTCTTTCTCTCTTTTCAGGCTAGGGTTGAAAGGACATTTATGGTGTTTTTTGGCAACAGAGAGAAGACTACAAAGATGGATATGTTTGTGATGGTGTCTTTGTCCTTTTCATGCACTAACGTGTTAATGCATGGGAGGAAGGGAATAAGCTAGAAATACCATTCTTAACAATTCTGGGCCAGATCTTCAGCATGAATAAACTAGCCTAGCTCTGTTTCTTTAACTGAGACAGATTGATTCATGTTAGCTGGGAATCTTCTCCTAGCATAGCCCATAGAGCAGCTTGAAGGGAATTGGCATGTTTACATAGTACGTTACAAGTCTGGGATGTGATCTGGATACGGCTCCAGAAAAGCCCATTTGTGCTGTTGCAAGGGCTCTGGAGAGACTGATGGCACCAGCATGTTCTCTAGCTGTTTGTGGCTGGTACAACTTCTGCAGCTGAGTAAGTTCATTCGCTAGAAAGAGCAAAATTGCTAATATTTGCTTTTCCAGCCCTATGGTAACCTCCCAGAAGGACTTAAGAATCTTGRAAGAAATAAATAAGGCAAGAAATATGAGCCTGACTGAGAAAATAATGTTACTTGTGCCTGGCACCAATTAGCCAACAGGCACTGAGGGACACGTTCCACCCACACTCAGCCGAGCCGTTCCTCACCCTGTGGCTAGCTCTGTATCTGCGCAGTGAAGAACTGGAGACAAAGGACAAAAGGGAAGACAAACACAAGGGGACTGCAGCAGAGTTTGTCCCTGCATCTGCCTCTCTTTTATCAATGCTAATGTCAGCGGGACAAAATTTGGGCACACTTCTTCACGTGAGCCACCCCTTTGCCATCAATGCAACAACTTGCACTGTGAAACTACCTGCACGAGCAAGGCAGCCCGTCCACTGGTCCATACTGGACAGACTGGTAGCAACTGTAACAAAGCATGTTGCTGTAAGTCAGTGTGGTGTGTTTAACCCATTCCTCTTTGAGGGTGGGTCTGTCTTTCCCCTTCCCCAGGCATTTCCTGATTACAAGCTACAGGTGTGTTGTTTCTTTCAGATTTCTGTCTGGAAACCCTTGGGGAAGCCCATGGAGGGGAGAACAGCCAGAGTGGTATAAAGCCAAGGAGACTCTGTGCTGAGATGCTCTGTAACGTTGCTCTCCAGCTGGGATATGGAGGCTTTCTCTACTGTAACAAGACGCACTTTTTTTTTTTCTCTTTCTCCCTGCAGCTGCTCCTCCTTTCCACCAAAACAGTAAAACATCCCAGGTGAAATGTCTGTTGTACCAACAGCCAGAATTGTGTGATAGTTCTACACATGCACTGTAACTCACAGAACCTGTTTGTCAAACATGCTGACAGTCAGTTATATTTTAATGGCCTTTACATTGCAAACATGCTTTTTTCAACCTTGCCCTTAAAAATAATATTATAAAATACGGACCAACAAGTCAGAAGGAGGTGGCAGTCAGAACTCTAGCCCTGCTTCTGCCATGTTGCTCCTGTGTGGCCCTTTGGAGACCATTTAGCCCAGATATGCAAAGATATTGGACCATCTAAAGGTGTCAGGAGACACCACAGTCTGATCTCATAAGGATTTAGGCACTTGGTGCCTATCATAAACCCACTGTCACCAATTCACAAAAGGTCCTACTGAGTTTAGGTGCCCTCTGGAAATGGTGTGCATCTTTACGTGTCTACATGCCTTTGCAGATGGGCTCTCCTACCTTCTGTGCATTGTTTACTTCCTGTTGAGCGTGCAATAGGGCTGTATTGTCACCTTTGCAAAGTGTTTTGATGTCTCTAATAGTGAAGAACAATTTTCATTTTTACCTGGCCCAGGGAAACCTTCCTGTGCTCCTCTCCCTGTCCGTCGCCCTGTATTTGACACAAACACAGCACTCGAGCAGTCCTGCTTTGGAGACCCTTTGTAATCCACAAGGTCATACTGCCCAGGCCCAGGCAGAGGAGGGTCTTTACAGGGTGGGATGGCTGGAGCAGAGAAAGTCAAGCAGAATTTTTGCCTGTCAAGAGAGAAGATACTTGGGAAACTTGTCCTGAATTGATGGGGTTTTAATATCTGGAAATAAAGGCTGTGGTTTCTGTTAAGTGCCCTGGGGAGGTGGATGCTTAAAGGTCCTAAGCCAAAATCTTTGAGAAATGAACTGGGCATAAAAGGGTCCAACTGCAATGCCATGGACAGCTCGCTCTATTTATTGCAAAATACAAGACTTGCCAGTTGTCCAGACCCTGCCCTGTTTCCGCAGAGACCTGGCTGCTCAGCTACTCCAGAGCGAGATAGCGCTGAAGCCGAGACAGCGATGACGAGCGACGCTAGCTGGGAGTTCTTCCCGTTCTCTCCCACTGATTGAAATGGGAGAGGGCACAGGCTCTAACCTCAGCAGATGGGCGTGGAGCATTTTGGTGTTTTCTGATAGAGGAGACTGAAGATCTTCTCACCTCATATTTAATTTGCCCTTTCCTCTAGCCCTCTGCCCTTATCAAATGCCATTTGGCATTGCTTCTGTCTCTGCCTACAGCTTCCCACTCTTTTTACAAAGCCCCTGTCGTAAGATACAACTGCTGAGAGATGTAGTAAAGATACACCTGTTGGGTAAGGAGAGCCGTGGGCTTTCTCATGTTCTCATTCTTTTCCATGGTTAGGAATTTATTGTTGATCTTAATCTTAGGCCAGGCAAAGTCAGTGTATGGTGACAATAAATATACTTGGCCAATTTGCTGATAGGCAGATTTATTTGTCTTCTCATATGATACCAAGGGAGACGAGGGCTTGGGGGAAGGGAGTTTCCTTTCATGCCTTTAATCCCTTGGAAACAAGGTGTAGAATGGGATACATGGGAATGGCAGTTCTAGCTTGAAGGAAGCTTCTTTCAAGCTCTAATTCTCAGCCTTAGCAGGGGCTGAGGAAATGCCCATGCTTTACCCATCAAGCCTGCTGAGAYGCTGTTCAGTTGTTCCCTGTTCAGTTGTTCCCAGATTTGGGGCTCTGGGGCTGAGTTTAGGCACTGGCAACACAAAAGAAACACAGCCTAGTGCTCAAAGCCTCTGCCTGGGATACGAGAGCTGCGGGGTCTTTTTCCAGGTCATGTGTGCTCTGGCTTCTTGCTCTGTAAAATGGGGATAAGAAATTACCCCTACATCATATGGGTGGTGCAGTATTTAATTACTGTTTGTAAATGTCTGAGAGATCCTATGATAAAGGTACCTCTGATACACTCCTCCAGGGTGTTATCAACCCACACCCCCCTTCAAGGCAATGCACTGCGACGCTTCCATTTCTGAGCCAGTTCCTGTAAACCCTTGGCAATAACTGCCCATATTGGACCGTGTTATATAGTGGGACACTGTGGGATTCCTCTGCTATTTGAGGTATTTTCATATGTCCTATAAAAGTGGCATGTCTTCCAGAGCTGGACTTACCTGAAAGGAGTTTTCTTTGCTTCCTTGGTAGGTTTATGTGGCTGAGAGGTTGTAGGTTCTGTAATGAATCTGTCCATGTTTGTTAGACGGGAGGCCTTTGATTTGATGTTATACTCTTGGGAGACAACTTGATGGGGGAATCATTGATGTTGTAGTGACCTACAAAACAAACAGGAAAGGGATGTAAATACCAAACAAGGCCACAACAGCGGCACTGAGGAATGAGAGTGCATCAGTCAGTGAATGTAATAGAAGGAAAAAGAACCGGTATAACAGGATTGTGTGGGGAAATCATTTCTGGATTTAAAAAGTGCTGCCTGGGCAGAGCTTATTTCGAGGGACACTGATAAGGCAACACTAAACTTTGTCCTGAGCACAGGAACAAATGGAGATATTAGCAATTTTAAAGAATCAAACAAACAGGAGGAGAACTCGCACGTGGGATAACTTGTAAGATAGGTTACAAAGCTAGGAGCCCTCACACTCCAGGTCTAAACCTCACCAGGCAATGGGCCAGGAGTAGACTTCTTTTGCTGCTAGAGTACTGTGTTGCTGAGCGTATTATGCACTAATATGGCTTCTCCTGAGTCTCTGGCATTTATACGGAGTTGTAGGGTGTTCTAGTGATTCCTTACAGCTACTTAAAACTATCAGGATGGTTTCTAGATGGTTGTCTCAGCAGAAATTCAAAGGGGCCTACCCACAGCTCTTGGAAAGGAGACTCGCTTGTGCCCTGACACCTGCTTAAACTCAGCATACCTTAAGAAGCCCTGAGTGACCCAAATCTGTGTGTGATGGTGCTCTGCACCCCACAGGATCAGACCCAGAATCACCAGCAACATCTGTCCTACCAGCTCAAGGCTCACTTACACGGAGAACGCCATTTTCCAATTTTTTCCAAATTTAATCCTCTTGTGGTTTTGGACACAAACACACCATGGGCAGAAACATTGTTGCTTTGCTTGCAGAAATCCATAGAAGTCTGTTTTAGAAAAAGGGCTTGTGAATACCTTTGAATTGACTTTACCTGTGGGTAATTACCAACAAAGGAAAACCCACATTTAAAATCCAGTTGTCTCCATTGTGAATGGCTCTGATGATGCAGCTGTAGGCAATATTAGGGCCAAAATTTGGGAGTGTTTACCAATCGTAGGTAGGTCTCTTTGTGACTGCCCAGCATGTAAAAGTTGCATTTACACGACAGTGGCTGAGGACTTAAAACTCTTGCAGAAAATGTGGCTTTGTGCATTTAACTGCTGTCTCCAGACTTCTCCCACGTCAGCTCTACCTAAATGTCCGGCTTGGTTCAAGCCGCTGACCGAGCCCAGAATTTGAGGTGGCGCTGGCAAGACACCAAAGGGCCATCTGCATGACAGCCCCCGAAAACCTCTGCAGAGCAAAGGGTATGTCTCCGTGGCTGTTGCTGGTGGGACCGCAGCTCGGCCTGATGGCTTTGAGCTAAGCATAACCAAAGAATCTGTATTTCAGTTCCTTCAGGCCTGCTCACTGCAGGTAACTGCTGGAGCGCTTGTGCCTGCCTGCAGCCTGTGCCAGGCACAGCATGCAGCACTGTCGTTATGCTGCTGGCAGTCCCTGAGCTAATTAACTCAGACAGAGGTGTCAAAAGTCCCTGGGGGAGCAGGTCATACTGCTCTTGTGGAGTGCTCAACTACCCGCCACTGTCACTCCCCCGATGCACGCTGCACACTACAGATCATCTACAAAATATACGCAGAAACACATTTTATCCACAACTCCTAAGGAGCCTCAAACTCACGGTGATAACTGCTCTCCTTAAAGAGGCAAAAAACTATGGTGCAAAGGGTGATGAGGGTTGGCCAAAATCACAGAACAGATCAATGGTGAAATGGGACAAAGGAAAGAGCCTTTAGGTTCCCAAGATAAAATCTAACCTCCTGGCCCATGCCCCAGTATGTAAAGTTATTTACTGATGTCTGTGCTGAAATTGATTTTTTCTAAGCATGCTATAGTTAGAGAAGCTCATAAAAACATCTGATGGTCAAGGTTAATTCACTGATATGAGTGGAAGAGTCCAGTTAAAGCACAAGAGTGAGGAGGTAGCAAGAGGACACCTGGATAAAAGATTCAAACATGAAAGACTGACCTATTTTCCTGTTTTCTTATTTTTCCTGTGTTAAGCTGGTGAAATGCCTGCAAAAGTCATGACGATTAACTGGCTTCATTTTAACATTGGGTTTGGTCCCAAAGCTGAAGACAGCTTAGAGGACAGCTTGAGACACTGTCTTCCTGTTGCTCAGTCATTTTTTTCCCAATATTTGTTAATTTTCAGCTGTCACTGCCTCAAGGGCAGATCCTTCAGTTCTTAGAAGTTCCTTTTTTGCCTGAGTAAGAGCTTTGACCATGTAAAAACTGCAGGTTTTGGCCTTCTTTTTCTTCTCAGATGTCTCTTTGTCTATAGTCATAAATTATCAGGCACTGCCATCTTTTAAATAGATAGTTTCCTGTTCTGCTTCTTGTAGGTTAGATATTATCTCCTACAGTAAATCATGAGTCAGTGATTAATTCAAGAAGGCCGTTCCCAGAAGCAAATTCTTACAATGTTAAAAATAATATGATGCGAATCCATTATACTATGATATAGAAAATAATTATGGCCTGCAAACTAGTTTAATCAACTTAGAACATGCTGGGGCAGATACTCAGCCAGACTGAGTCATYGTAAGAAAGTTCACAGTCTTAGTGTTTAAGTGTACAAGTGAACACGATTACCCCATGTCAGCTGAGTCTCAGTAACTCTGTATATGTGCTCTTTGCACACCCAAATTGTGAGGTAAGACATGATTGTTTAAAACACCTTTGCTGATGTTTAAACTATATCAAATTAATTTATAAGAGCACGAATTGCTTCAAGAACATGCATCCAGCCAGCGAAGATGTCTCAGCTATGAGTGGCAAGCTCATTATTAAGCTTATTAAATTGTGTCATCTTCATTCTGTATTAAACAGCTATGCAAAGTCATCAAATGTTACAAAGACTCAACTTGTTTTACCACACAGTGGATATAACTTCATTGAGGTGCAGGTTAAAAGGGGAAGGCTTACTAGGAAATGGGTGCAATCTAAATAGAAGAGAGAGACAGTAGTCGAGCAGTCAAGCTGTGCAGAAAAAGAAAAAGCTCTCTCTCAAGAGTAACAAAACAATCCAAAAGTAATCACAGCTACAGCAGGACACCATTGAAGGGACAGGGAAGTTAATTAGCAGTGCGTATATTATTATAAATTATCTGATAACTGCTAATAACACTTGGTGTTTTGTTAAGATCTTCCATTTCAGTATCTCAAAACACACTGTGAATTCCTGTGGACTAAAGCTTACAACACCCCAATGAGGCCTGGTCACCATGGCATGGGTGGAGAGCATCAGGCACAGAACAGTTAAGTGACTTATACAAGAGTGAATCAGCAGGAGGTTCAGGAACTGAACCTGAGGGCTAGGTCCTCAGCTGATATAAACTGGCACAGCTCCACAGCCAGCGGAAGGGCACAGTCAATTACATCAGTTGTGCATACACAGTCTTGATTTCCAGCTTTGAGGTTGAACCTCAAAACCCACTAGCTGTTAAAGATGTGAAACTCTACCCACCTTGAGCACCTTAGCAAAAGTCCCCTATAACCAACCAACACAGGTTGGATTTCTGGGATGAAAACTCATGGGGTGCTACGGGGTCTTTCAGTATAAAAGCCAATGATGTGGCAAGAAGGACAGAGGTTGCTGCAGTCCTGGGTCAGGGAGGTGTTCTCGCTCCCTTGGTACTGAAGAGTTACTGCCCGATGTGTGCTCAAGGTTTGCAGCAGGCTGGGGTACGTCTGCAGCGCAGAGGTGAGACTGCAGATCGTGCAGAAATACCCGAGGCACCTTCATGCTTGTTGGCTTAGACACTGATGCCAAGCTGGCCACAGYGGCACAGACCTCAGAATAGGCAGGCGTGGAATAAGTACTTGGTGGGCGAGTTCATGCCAAGCTTTGGGCTATTCTGAGAGCTGCACCCAAACTAGCTAAGTTAAAGCTATCTCCAGTGCTTTCTGAGGCACAATCACACCCTTGTTCACTGCTTAGCTAGGAGAGATTGAGCTGTGCCTGCTGCAGTCAAGTATGTACTGACTGCAAAGACGTGGGACCAAGCCAATGATAACCAACAGGCCTGTCCCATTCTAGTCTACGCTGGATTGCACCAGAACAATCACTTTCATATACATCTCTGCACTCCACAAGCATTACACATTAGCTGTACCCTCCTTGTCCTTGCCCGCAACCTTCCTTACATGGTATTGACCAGGTGCTGGCATGGGGATTTTCTCAATCTTCCTAGCAATGGGTTGTTGAAACATGCTAGAGTTTCCCGTGCTAAAGTCTTGTTTGGATTGAAAACATGACGGGATCCTGTAGGCATTCGCAGCTGGATAGTTGGCGATTTTGCTGCATGCAATGCGTGCAACCTGGAAGCAGAGGGAGCAAGGAAATTGTCAGTAGCTGAACGGGAAAGAAATTGGGAAATAACTGAGGCCTGGAATTTACCAAATATAATTTTTAAGGACAAATCACCTTTTGCATTTTAAAGACAGCAGAAACTGTGCTGCAAGTTCTATGAGATGAAATAGGGGGGCCCACTTTTTCAGCTACTAAATATTGTTGATTTCTTCTTCCTGGGGTGCAGGTGCTCATCAGTTTGCATAAGGTTTTTCACTTAAGTCTTGTGTTAGAACAGATCCTGAAGTTGTTCACTTTAGCCTCTTTCCAATAGCCTGGTACAATATTTTAATTGAGTCCACAAACTGTGTATGGATCCTTCACTACACCTTTGTAACTTAACAACAGCTCAGCCAGTTTTGCTTAAAAGGGTTCATCCAAAACTAAAATGACCACCTCTGTGTGGAAATTGAATTTAAAAGGTAAGAGCACATGAAAAAGCAGCTTAGAATAGGTGTTGGAATTCAAGTTTAATTATAACTGTGTCTGTTAACAGTGAGAAATGATTTTCCTTCTTGGCTGGATTTCAGAAACATCCCCAATACAACATTAAATAGGTACTCAAGACAAGGGCAACAGAGTAGGTTAAACACCAGATCCATAGTCCACTGAAGTCAATACAAAGGCATTAGCTGACTTCAGTGGCTTTGGAAATCAGTCTGAAATAAACTGCTTCCTCTTACCAGGGAAGGAAAGTATCCAGTTCCTTTTTGAGACAACGAGGTGCTGTTGCTCTCTGCAGACTGACGAGTGACATTATAGAATCCTGGGCCTGGAGTTTCATTCTAGCAAGAAAAATATCACACATGGTGACTAAGCTGCATTAGCTACCATCCTCCTGGGGCAGATGCAATGAGATACAGGCACAGATTCACATGGTTGTTAATGGGACAGCTCCTTTCCTCACTAAGTCCATGCTCTTCATCTTTCTGAGCATAGGCCAAAACACATCGGTTCTTTTAGGAGTAACTCTGAGAACAGTGAAGCTGGAACACAGCAATGGTCCATACAGTCATTCCCCTGGTTCTCAGCGCCCAGGGCCAGATACATCAAGAAAAGGTGCAGAAGAGCATTCTGCTGAGGATCTTTATATGTATTTAAACATCTTTTAAACTTTGCTTGGTCTTACTGGTCCTTATGGCTGTGAGTTCCATCAATGAACTACTACTGATTTTTTTTTTTTAATTTGTATAACTGTTGCTCCCAACAGCTTTCATGGTAAATTACCACTCCAGTCTACAAATGGAGAATGAACATTGTTTATATACTTACTTCCTTCTTTCAAGTTTAAATTTGTGGATTTTTAATTTTATGCTGATATCTTTCTGTTTTATATGATATGGGAGAAGCTCACTATGCTTTTTTTTTTAATTATCTCCCATACATTTCAAGCCAAGTCTTATTTGCTTCCTCTCTAAACTAAACATCTTCAGTGTCTTCAGTCTTCATTGGGACTTTAATGATTGTATCACATATTTCTAAATTGAGTCTATTTCTCCTGCAGCCTTTTCTTAGACTTAGGGTGGCCACAAGTGAACACAACATTCCAGCTGAAGGTGTACTCAAAGCTTATACAATGGCATTACTATATTTTCTGTATCATTTTTCAACCCATCACTTGCACCATGAATTTTCTGTTTTAATTGTAATTGTGCATTAAGGTAGATGTTTTCATTGTTTCAAAATTATAATCTTTTAATGCAAGTCTCCAGTTGCATGGAGAAATTAGTATTTCTGAGTATGAGGAAGATCAAATTTCCCTACCGTCTACAGGGCAATTTGTATAGACTGGGAGCCACAGCAAATCTAAAATCTCACCTGTAACATCTGAGTTGGACCTAATTAATTCAGCATGTGGGCAGAATGCATTATTCGCAGTCACCACACCTTTCCTGACTCTGTTCTTTTTCTGGGCTTTTCAAAAAGAGAACTGGGCGGGATTCTATTTATAGAGCCAAATAAATCAAAACCAGCCTATGTTGTACATGATGACACCTCCAGCTTTTCAGGCGTGGTCCCATGAAGTGTTGAATGCCTTTAGTAACATGATCTACTTCTGCCAATCCTAGAAAAAACAGTGGGATTTAGCAGATCTGGGATCATACAGGATGAAAGAGACAGCCCTTTAMCAACATAAATTTTAGATGATGCTGGTATGCAGGATGGAAAGAACTGAGGCTCCTGACCTTTGAGAGCATGCTACCATTATGTGACCTTCACTAATTGTCTTGTCTGCCAGTTACGAGTGGAAAATATTTTGGACAGAAGCCCAGAAGTGACTCCGTTTCTGTTCTGATGATTTCAGAATTGGATTCAGACAGTGATCAGATGCCCCAAAAAACAGTGTGGGCATAACACCAGGGGAAAGAGAATAGGCTTTGTGGGATTTAAGAATAATGCTCTTTACTCCACAGTGGGTAGTGGAGAGGAGGTAAGAAAGTATTTTGGGCATTACCCCACTCCTGCAAAGACACAAGGCTGAATGTAGAGATCTGACTGTGCAAGGTCTTTGCAGGATCAAGAAAGAGCAGGAAAGCCACAAGGTTAAACACATGGAAATGGGAGACTGCATAGGACAAGTACATGGTTGGTTGAAACCCATCCAAACAGGACTTGTGTTGATGGCCATACAGCAGAGGCAGCCATGGAGTGACTCACTCCCTCTTAAGAAGCAACCAGAAGCAGCAGGATCATCTTAGGGAGGAAAACATCATTTTCCAGGCTGTGGCCATGTTGTGCCTTGCAAAAGAGGAGGCTGAAGGGAAGAATAGGCGGGAATGGGCAGGTAGTGCTGTCTACTGGAGAAGATGCTGTTTTGGGATTGAGGAAGCCTGGCTACCTCCTGTCTCTGCTGTTGATTTATGATAAGATCGTGGGCAAACCACTTCACTAATCTGTTTTTCTGCTGCAGCAGAGTTGTTCTTTGCTATGTGAATGGACAGTACAAGTGTAATTGGCTATTATAGTGCTAAAATAGTAAAATGAAAAAATGTGCCAGTTCCATTAAAACTGGAAGAGCATTCTAAGGAATCAGATGCCATGTCTCTAGCATGCACAATCCTTGCAGATTGGGCCTTCCTCATAAAAATGCCACCTGAATTATAAAGCGAAAAAAATCTTTTCCGCATATTTTTCTTTGTAGRAAAATGCTACAGGACAAACTGAAAGCTGAGGTATGTGATGCAGCTCTGGGAGTTTCAGCGGAGCTGCTCAGAATTATGCTATGTTTCAGCCCTATGTTTAGTTTAGCCCCTATGTGACAATTCCAGGATGCCAGATTTACAGGAGGAGATTTCTGAACATGTGGTCTGAGGGCTTGTCCACATGGAGCAATGGAGCAGGCAGAGATCCTGAGCTAGCTATTTCTTAATAACCCCCAGAACGGCAAGCAGGACAGCCACTGTACTACTCTGGGGACTTGGGCTAGCACCTCCATGTGGCCCTGCCATGTGGAAGCCCTGCCCCGTGCTTGAGGCTCTCCACCCTGTGCTTCATAGACAAGAGGGCTGTGCTGAGGGAGGCAGGTTTGGTCTGATTTGCTAGAACTGGCTATTAAAATTGCAGTGAGTTTCCAAAGCAGCTGATAAAAAACTGCATCTGCAAGCTCCATTCCCTGGTGCTGCCCAGGTTTGGCTGCTCCTGCTGACCAGCCTGCTGAGGCTTGGATGGTGTCCCACACAGAGCCCTGCCCCTCGCTCCTGGGTCCTGCCCCATAAAGGGGAGTTACTACTTTGGCAGCACGTTCTTGATTAGCACCTTCCAGTACAGCACGTGTCAGGGAAACAACTACAGAGCCCGTCACCCATCCGCCCTGTCCAGCTCTGGGTTTGGCATGCCCATCAGCACCTCAGTCTTGTTGAAAGTAATTGGAGATTAGACATCTCCGTGCCCTTGGAAATTTATGTTCTGCTAAAGTGCCTGCACATCTCTGTGCCCTTTGAATGCTTTGAACCTTTTTTCTGGTGAATATAAGAGGGCACTGGGTATGAAGCAAGTCCACCAAAAATACCTTGCAAACTCCAGTGTTCTGGTAGCCATAGGACTGTGTGAGTACAGTGGTAAACTGGCACAATTACAAAAGTGGGTCAACTCACCTGTTAGATATTCCAGGTCAGGTAGTGAGAAGCAAATAAGCTCTTTACATTGTCTAAATTACAAGTGGATAAACTTCAGGTACTGGCATTTATCCCTGACTACCCTACTAAAGGAATGTGCTCCAAAAAGGGTTGTGCTGAAGAGGCAAGTGGTTGTGGTGGAGGAAACTAAGCAGCCCCAGAAAGGTGTAGTGTTAATGGAACTAATGCTTCCCCTCCCCTACCTGGTGCTGTAACTTTTCTCTAGGGATAAAGCTTAAGAAAGAATCAGCCAAGCCCTTGTGTAGCTTGTGGTTTGGCTTTCTGCCTGCTCTGCCCTTCAAGCAGGAAATTCTCAAAGGGAAGGGAGTGCTTTGTGAAGCTACCTTAAGACTATGCCTCTTCTTTTAGTCAGAACTTAGCATCAGGTCATCTGGAACTCCTGGAAGCTGACCAGACAGACTGATGGCGCCTACAGAAGGTATTTAAGCAACTTCTCTACCTTGATCATTTTCCCTCATCTTTTGTCCTTTACGTCCTTGATTGCTGTTATTCAATCCTGAGATAATATGCTTCTGATACCACTGAGATGGGAGAGACAAGCAAGGAGGAAGAGATCAAAGGAAGGAGAAGAAAGAGAAGATGGCAAAGGCAGAAGAAGAAAGATGCCAAATAATTCCCTGATTTACCTACTTTACCTACCTGGTACACAAAGTTACAGAAATTCTGAATACACTTAATTTTCAGAGTTTGGGGATTACCACATAGTCAGCAGAGAGCAGGAGACTGTCAGCAGGGGACAGGCATCCTCTTTTCACCAGCAGAGGAAGTAGCTTGAAAGCTGGATCCAGGAAGCACAGGAGGCCCTTGGCACCTCTGACTGCTGGCTGGACTTAAGAAGAAACCCTGCATAGTGCAGGCTGGGAAAGCAGTATGATTTTATAGTATCTTTCTGCTTCCCTCTGCTGGCCAGACAACAGATGTACCATTGTAATTCCTACAAACCAGGAAAAGATGGGGGTGAAGAATGGCAAAAGATGGGAGGGGTCATATTCTGCTAACATTACACAAGCATAAGGCTGAGTTAACTCTACTGATTTCTTTGAATTTGCTCCTGAATTTCAGAAGGGATGCAAAATATATGTATGTGTCCTGGAGAGCTCTGGAAGACTGGAAATGGGACCGGGGCAAACCTGGGTGGGTGAGAGATGGGGAGAAGGTAAAGATGAGGGTATTATATGTGGGGTAATTTCAAGGTTTAAACCAATAATATTGTTTTACCATTTTCGCCATACAGTTATCAGTTGTGACTGCAAAGCTAATTTAAGAACCTTGATCTATACTTACTTGTTATTCTTGGTTACAAGACAGGATCATTATGAGTTGCAAAAAAATTCAAAACAAAGACATAAACTTCAAACATTGTTACTCACCCGGTTATACTGAAATCTCTTTGATTGAGAATTAAATCCCTTTTTTTCTGAGTTTAAGACTACCTTTGTATGGTATTTATAAGGACCGGAGGAAACCTTGAAACCTAAAAGGAACAGCCAATAAAAACAAATTCTGAATATGGAGATACAGGAGACATGTAACTGCAACACCAGCTTTCATATTAAATAAGATGGGTAAGTTAAAGGCAAATATAACATTAATGCAGTATTCAAGTCAAGAAATCAGCAGTTGTTTCTGCATTTAATTTCCTTGTTTTATTTAAGAAGCAAAGGAAAAAAAATCACTTTGAAGCACTTTAGTGTTGATGAATGGGCTTTAAGGGTGACTCAGTGCAGTTAAATAACTTTTGCAGCATGTCCTCATTTACARAGTCAGGCATTTTAGCAACTCACTTCATGGGGTTGACCCTCCCTCAAACTGAACATCTGAGGAAAGGTGCTGAGCATCCCTCGCTCCTGGAGAGCTCAGTCTCATGCTAACCTGCCCAGCGCCTCCCAAACAGCAGTGTGCTTTGCAGGCCTGGACCCAAAGGCCTTGGCTTGGCACTATTGTTGAGGCAGAAGCTGCAAGTTTTTCAAATCGCTTTGTCTCTCACAGACATATCAGAAAAAAAACACTGGTGCCTCACCCACCCCAGACYTGGTGTTACTACTACCAGTCATGGAGCTGCAGTGGCAATAGCGCAGCAACAGGAAATTTTAAATATAAGCTCAGTGAAAATGTAGGCATGCTTCTGACAAGGGATGGTATATGTCCTGAGATAAGCGCTGCAATTARTGAGGAGGTTAGTACAGGGGAGAGATCAGAATAATTGCTAGAGAAAAGGCTCTCACATTACAGTGGCGTTCTTTGGAAGGACAGGAGGTGGTCAGGGCTACAAGAGCATGGGAGCAAACAAGCTTTCCACTGCCTTGAGAACTAGAGGGTTATGATTTGATGGCATTTCTTAATCCCTTGGGCTGGTTTAACTGTCCCCAAAGAGAGCAATTTTGGACTTGAGCCTGAAACACCTACAACTGGCTGTGGATATAAACTGATCTGGATGTCACTTCCTATGATTGGTTTCACTGATGAGTCCTTGCTCTGCTTTGAAAGAAAAACATTTGCATTGTTCAGCTGTTCATTCTTCAGCTGTGAAATGACTGTTAAAGTGTGGTTTCCATCCACTATATTGTACTGTTTGGTGCTTTTCTGCTCAATGTACCTTTTCCTTCCGAATGTCCAAGAGCATCAGAGAAAAGGCTCTTAAAGCAGGTACCCATGTTACAGAGCTATGGCTACGGCGCATCGAATGTAACGACTCTGTGTAGCATCACCATTCTGTTTCTGAAACATCAATCACAGATATTAACATGCAGACAGAGCCTGAAAGAACTGGGGAGATGTTTTCATAGAGACACAATGCCAGAACGTCGGCCATCACCTTTCTTTTCTCCATGAGAGATTCGATGAACCTTTGCAGTCCTGCCGGACTCAGTATTAAGGGCGGTGGGACCACTGCCAGGGGCAACCATCTTTCACGGAGGGGAGACTGAGGGGTAAAGGGGATGAGGGAGGTGACTGCTGTCGCCATGGCGTATTCTGGAGAGGGAGAAAGGCTTCGCTAAGGCCCATTCGTGCACCTAGAGGAAGAAAAGGCGCCCGCCAGAGGACGTGGGGCCCCAGAGGTGGCGGAAGAGGGGCCAGGGCGTGCCGCCGCCTTTGCCTTTGCCTTTGCCTTTGCCTTTGCCTTTGCCTTTGCCTTTGCCTTTGCCAGGCCGCGGACAGGAGCAGGCCCTTCACGCCGGGCTCCTGCCCCGGCGGGCAGCGGTGCATGCTGGGAACGGCGCTACCGGCCGCGGGGGCGGAACGGCGCGGTGCACGCCGGGAGAGGCGCTGCCCGCCCAGGTGAGGCGGCGCGGTGCACGCCGGGAACAGCGCTACCTGCCGGGGGGGGGCGGCGCGGTGCGTGCCGGGAACGGAGGCTAGGGCCCAGATGGGATGGAGCGGTGCATGCTGGGAGCGACCCCCGCCCGCCCAGGTGAGGCGGTGCGGTGCACACCGTGGATGGCGCTGCCCGCCCGGGTGAGGCGGAGCGGCGCACGGCGGGAGCGGCCCTGCCCGCCCGGGTGACTCGGGGCGCTCCGGCCCTTGGCGGCTCGGGGAAAGCGTACACCTGGTTGCCGAGACAACGACCGAAACAGCTCTTCTCCAATCGCTTGGCCTGTTACATTGTGCCCTGCGGCGCACGCCCAATCACAGGCGGGCTTTCAGAGTCGGCGTGCGCGCTCGGCTAAGCCTGCGCTGTTGCTTAAGGTGGCTCGGTGCATCCTCGACTGCGCAGGCGCCTTAAGGTGGCTCTCGGGGTGGGGGGGGAAGCACCTTGCCAGCGCCGCCTCACGCCCCCCGGGGCCGCCAAGCGCGGGGCCGGGGCCGGGGCCGGGGCC
>NW_020448197.1:1109836-1127518 GCF_003343035.1 Apteryx rowi | reverse complement strand
GCCAGCGGCGGCCCGGCCCCGGGCTGACAGGGCCGGCGGCAAGTCGGCGGGGCCGGGCAGGGGCCGAAGTCGAGGGCGAAGCCGCGGGGGGCCGCCCGGCGGGAGCAGGTGAGTGCGGGGGGGGGGGCACCGCTCCTCGGCGCCTGGCTTTGGGGCTCTCCTGCCGCTTTTCGTGAGGGCTTTAGTCGGAAACGGTCCCCCCCCGGGGCCCGGCCGCGGGTGCGGGGCTGCGCAGGGCGGCCTGGCCCGGGGAGCGTGTCCTGGGGGCACCCGTGGCCCTCGGTCGGGCCCTGCCGTGCAGGGCAGGGGGTGGTTTTGCCCCCTCAGGACAGGGTGCTTTTGCCCCCCCCCCCCCCCCCCCCCCCCCCCCACCCCCCCGCCCTGCTGCCCCTGCTCCCCACCATGCCGGTGGTGCTGGACACGCTTGGGCAGCCTGTGCGTTCACATAACCCCTCGCCGGCCCAAGTTAGCCCAGAGAGCTTGCAATTCGCCGCCTGCGGGTGGGACGGGTCCTGCCGCCTCAAGGTGTGAGCGTGGGCGAAGTGCCCAGGGTCTGAGACTAAGGGACGCTGAGCCCGCGCTGTTTTGGGTAGTGTTTTGGCAGAGCAAGAGGGACCCGTCACCTGTGAGGATGGCACCCTGAGGTGTCCATACCCCAGCGTCCCTCTCCGTACAAAGGGTTTTTTCCGCCATCATCTTTTCCTCAGGGTTGCTGAGGTTCCCTGAGGTCTTTGGGGAAAGGAGCCATCATGGTGCGCAGGGATCTCAGACAGCTTTGTTGTGATGTGCTTTCCAGACACCTGCAATGAGTCTGTCTCCAAGGAATTTAGCCTCCTAACTCCGCTCCCAGCAATTAAACTAAAATGACCTCTATTTACGTGAATAGGAGTGCTGTCACCTCCGCACATGGGAATGGYGTGACTGATGTAATGCTGTGTCCTGAACAAACAACAGAGGTCAGCAGGCARTAGGGAAAAGAAAAGCAGGGCTTGGAGGACTTCAGAGGCTTTTTGATCAGAGCTTCCCAAATGGAAAGGCCTGATATTAAATACCAGCCAAATATAAGTCACCTTCAGGGCCTTCACCTGGTTTGTGAGCTTATGTAAACCAAGTACTGTGTGAGTTTTGGTGTTTGAGACATTCTGAGAAGCCATTTAAACTCTGCTTTCTCTGATGATATGTGCAGGTATTAGTTTGATAGCAGAGAATTTTCTGTGGGAGTGTAAGATTTGTGGTCTGTTCTTCACCAGGATTTCATTGCAGGTGTTGTACCATGGAGTTCATTTGACCTGATTCTCCTTTTTAATCTTTCCTAGTGTCATCTTGGAGGAATATAACCTTGCTGCCCCACTAACTTGCTGGGAATTTTGGCTGATCTACACCTCTGCCTGGGGGACCTGTCCCATCTCAGCTTAGTGCGGTGGCAGAAGAAAAGCAGCAGATAGCCTACAGAGAGGTTTCTTGTGCTTCACTGAACTAATCGTCCTTTGTCTAAGCAAAACAGGATGGAAGGGAAGAAGTGGTACAAAGCTACAGATGAAGTGGTTCCACCAGAGTCTGAGTCTCCTCTTTAAAGAGCAGTTCCAGTGTCGAAGAGGCTGAAAAGCAAACACTCCAATAAACCAAAATGGAAGGAGGCAATGGTCCAATTCTGCAACTTCAGCAGCTTCCACTGGCCACAGCAGCGGTTTCTGTGCAGCCACATACAGACTCCTTTTCTTACAAGGTCAGATTTCTACCCCAGTGTACCCCTAGAAGGCCTTATCTCTTCAAGTAAGCTTATAATGTGATGTATTTTGCTTAGTTTTTGCGGAAAGTGCACTATCTTTGTGTTTAGCTGTGCCTGGAGGCCCCAGTGTCTTACACACTGTGTATATAAGCAGTGAGCGAAAGAAAGAAATCCTGTGTCTTGAAGAGCTAGACAAAGTGGAGAAAGAATTACCAGCAGTTAAAAGGTCAGGTGGATGTCTGAAGGTGGTTAGATGCAATAAACTCTGCTCGGTGCCTTTTCAGCCTAACTCCCACATCAGTAATTGAGGTGTTCTGATCTTCAAGTGGCTCTACCCACGGTCATGCACAGAGCCTGCAGCCAAGGTAGGAACAGACCCCGGTGCTGTAGTTCCTCCTTGTTCTCCACCTGGAAGTGGAGCTGTTCCCAACTGAATTTTCTCTGAGTCCCTGTTTCTGAAGGTGCTCTGAAAATCCCAGCAAGGAGGTGGGTTTTTTTCACCAGAAAAAGTACTTTGCTGAGAACACAGTCCTAGGTGCAGTATAGCAGTTGACCAGACTGGTGGGAGCATCTTCCAGGCTTGCAAACTCTCACAGTCCAGACAGCAACCCCAAATCTGTGCTGCACGAAGGAGCTTTTCAGCAGAGGCACTGCTCTCTCCGTTCCTTCTAAGCTGTAGCCCAGCTGATTAACCAGCCAACAGTGCTGAGTTTCTCTGGCTGTGTCTGTGATCTCACTGCAACATTTTTCTACCAACTTTACTGTCTGTTATGGGAAAATATCTCRCGTGTTTTTGACTGAAGCTGCTTGGATGAGTCTTACTTTCTTATAGCCTGAGAAAGAGCTTTTTTTTCCCACTGATATGAACTTGAAACTTTAAAGTCATAACAAATATCCCTATGAAAACAGATTTTCAAACGGAAGAGTGCCTGGACAGACTGTTATGTGTAGTGTTGTCTTCTTTCCTTCTGAGTAACTGCAAAGAATGCAAATATATGTATGCTAATTTAAGTCTTTCATAAGAACTGTCAGTTAAGGGAGGGTTGTTTTTCACCCGAGTTTCAAAGTTTTGGAACAGAGGCACATGGAACTCAGCTGAATTGCCCTAGATCGCATAGAAAGGGTGGAAGATAACAGGGATTTTATTGACAGGTGATCTAGGAGCTGTTTTAAAAGTCTGTTCTCCCGGTTGCGTAAAACCCCCTACCTCCTTCAGGGTCCAGTGGGTAAATTTAATATCTGTATATTTACTTTGTTTTTACAGGAGAACTTGATTGGTGCATTACTGGCTATTTTTGGACATCTTGTTATCAGTATTGCACTCAACCTCCAGGTAAGTGTCATGAAACAAATATTGATCCTGCCTTGAGCATTCTGCATTTAAAAAGTATCAAGCACGCCAAATCTTCTGTGCCTGTGTTTTCCTTTCTAGAAATACAGCCACATCCGGCTGGCAGGTTCCAAAGACCCCCGAGCCTACTTCAGAACCAAGACATGGTGGTGCGGACTGTTTCTGCTTGTGCTGGGAGAGCTGGGAGTGTTTTCCTCTTATGCCTTTGCTCCTCTTTCACTGATTGTGCCACTCAGTGCAGTGTCTGTTATAGGTAAGGTGGAGACAGATGCTTGTCGTGCAAGGCTGCATACATTTCAATGCAAAACTGCTGATAATTGGGCCAGTATATAACTCATCCTGTTTTTCTCGCTCTTCTTTTATTTTTATAGCTAGTGCAATCATAGGAATTATATTTATTAAAGAAAAATGGAAGCCCAAGGATTTTCTAAGTAAGTTACACAGTTCTTTTTTTATTTTTCCTCTCTGTTTACAAGCCATCCTGCACACAGCTTGGCCTCTTAAGAATCATAATTAGAGGGATGGCAAGATCTCCACTAGCTATAATGCCTTTTCAGAGAAATGTGTCGTTCCATCCACTGTTTGTTAAAAATGGATTTTCTTGTTTTTCTGGCTTGTGCCAAATCTGCAGAATCTCACCTTGTTATATCACTGTTTTTAGAAACACGTGGAAATGGTTTTTGTTAGCAGGATCTAAAAATCATGGTTCTCCAGGCTGAAGCTATAGCCTTGGGCCTTGACTCTGCAGTAGCTTAGGCACAACTGAATCAGCTGAGTTTCATGTGTGTGCCAGTGTCTGCAGAACTGGGACATTCATTCTTCCATTTCCTGGAAAATGGTCTGTAGGTAGTGCCAGGCAGGGTAAGCTCCAGATGTAGATCTCGTAGCTCCTATTTGTTTAACAGATGCTACCTGGTATGAGCTCTTTTTCTCAACTCACAGCAGATATGTTGCCTGGGGGGTTTTCGGTTCTAATATTTTGAAAGTGGGGCATGAAGGGCGGAGGAATGAGTCATTCACAGGAATCCGCATGATGTCATTAATGCACATTGTGCATGTGCGATATTAACTCCATGAATCTGTACTAACCCACTAACCTTGTCCTCTCTTTTTTTGTCCTTTGGTTGCCGAAGGGCGCTATGTTTTGTCCTTTGTAGGCTGTGGTTTGGCAATTGTTGGAACTTATCTGCTGATAACATTTGGACCTAATAGTCATGAGAAGATGACAGGAGAGAATATCACTAGGCATTTAGTGAGCTGGCCATTTCTGTTGTATATGGTAAGATGGCCCATAAACCGGGGGATAGTTGTTTTCTGCTACCTGCCTGATTGGGAGTTGCATTTCAAGCATTCTTTTTCTTTATGGTTGCTAGCTGTATTTCTTGTACTTATTAATGAACCTATGCCAGCTTTTGCCCCTGTCGGTTCTGCAGTGCATGTGGATATCTGCACGCACAATTTGAAACACTTACATTCTTTCTCTGAGTTATTCTGTTAGGATTTAAATATGTTTAACTGAAAGGTTTTTAAAAAGTCTGCTCTCTCCTTGACCTGCCAGTCACAGCCTGTGGCAATAGATTAATGGCAGCAGAGAGCAGCTGCTCCAGATGTACCCAAATACCATGCTCACATCTGGGCTTTTTTTTTTTTTTTTTTTTTAGAGTAACTTTCTCAGGAGCCATTCAGCTCCCACTGAAAATAATGTGAAGTTGTTTTGTTGTTGTTGCTTTTTTTTTAAAGGAGATAGGCTTGGCTATTAAATATGATGCATGCTGCAAGGACCATGAAAAGAACCTCATTGGGGAAAGCAGCCTGAGATCGATAATGTGAATATTCAGTCAGGATTATTTGATCTGCTGCTTTACCATGAACATAAATAATCTCAAAAGTGTCCCATGCTTCTGTTCTCCAAGAAGTTATTAAATATCTCATCTAATTAGAATCTGAGRTCATGCTAAATTTGATCTATAATTTTGTGGGCTCCTGATTTTCCTTTGATTTGTCCTAGTATTTGACTAGCTCAGAGTCCCATTTACTGCCACCCCATCATCTCACAAGCACCCTGCCCCTCGCTTTCTAATATACTCTTTTTTTTTTTGTAGCTTGTGGAGATCATCATATTCTGCCTGCTGCTATATTTTTACAAGGAGAAAAATGCAAACTACATTGTAGTTATTCTTCTCCTGGTAGCTTTGCTGGGTAAGTTGATACAGACCTGTAAGATATTCCAGCCTTGGATTATAACAGTAAACTACAGTGAACTAAAGCGTTTATAGGGAACTTTATTGACCTAACTAATGTCATAAAATGCACCAATCTACTTTAGAAATGCTACTACAAAGTAGATAAAGCCCATATCTTGTGGTGGTATTTAGGATCTTTGCAAATGATCTTTGCTCTATGAAGATTATTTCCCATAAGGACATATAACCTCTAAAATGCAGGAAGTGCAAGTTACTTATTAGTGTTCCTAATTTTAATCTATGCATGCAGAGCATGGTATATCTTTTCAATGGAGAAGAAGGGCAGATTCAGTGGATGAAAGAAAGGATTTGACTTCAGGGTCTTTTTGGCTCTGATGAAGATCTGCCATGTGATCAAAGAAATAACAAATGCTCTGCCATGCCAGTATGTCCCCGTTTAAACTGGGAGAGGCTCTGGGCATAGGCTAAAATGATGCTCCTGAGGTTCCCATAGCCTACAGTGGGATCCTGTCAGTGACTCTGGATATGCCCGAATTTCACTTGTATCTTTCTTCACATTAATCTGTTTTCTTAGGAAACAGGTGGGTCAATTAAACTTTAAAAAAGGCTGAATAATGGCAAGGCAGTGATGCAGTTGTGACGTGCTGGAGCATCTATGTCACAGTCCTCAAGCTTTGCTATTTATACATCCTCCATCACTGCAGTGTCTGTCTTTTAATGAGCTGTGGGAGGCTGGATTTCGGTAACTGTATGCTTCAAAGGCTAGGTGAATCTTAGACAAAGCAACTACCTTAATTTTGAATGGCCTAGACTTATGCTTACAGGAACTGGAAAGGAAATTAGCTCTTTCTAATTCTTGTTTTGAAAACTTCTTTAGCTCTACTAATAGAGCCAATATGTCACCAGAAATGAAAATTGTTATATTCTCCCATCACTTGATTGTACAGCACTACTTAAACATTCAAGAAAACTGGTAAATACTCCCAATCCTATGAACAGGAGAATTGTGGTTAAGGTTAAAGGTTAAGCGATATACTGAAGATCACTTTACTAAAGTTGTTGGAATTAAAATTTGCAGAGTTGGGAATAAAGTTAGCAGTTTGCTAACCCATTTGACCTGGCAAAAGAAGGGTTCAAGTGCCTGTAGCTTTTGGTTTTGTTTGCAGCTGTCTGTCATGTATAGAGCACATGTGCAGTGTTTCTGTCCCATTGAGCACATGTATCAGTGCTTCAGCTGAGTCTTGGTAAATATTCACAGGTTCCATGACTGTTGTGACCGTGAAGGCTGTGGCAGGCATGATTGTTGTCTCAATACAAGGAAACCTCCAACTCGACTACCCTATATTTTATATCATGTTGGTGTGCATGATTGCTACAGCGATCTTTCAGGCAACGTAAGACATGTTCACTCTCTTCTTGTCTATAACTGTGCTGGTTTCCGTGGATCAGTAATCAAAGGACTGCTTGTTACTCATTTGGAGGATGCTGAGCAAATTTTAGTGAGAGGAGTTAGCCATTCTTTTCTGTGACCTGTCCTCAAATCCTGGCCACAGGAGCCTGGGACAGTGTTCTTCTCTGCTAGTCCACGTAGTGATACTGCGAAGTAGTTTACATCCCAAATTTATACACAATTCAAGTATTTGCAAAACAATGGTACAAATGAAATGGTGAGAGATCAAATATGGTATCTTTGCACTGGCCAAAACCAAAGTGGTGTCGGTATTATTGATGATGCTTCATTTTTTTTCCTCTGTTGTTGTAATAATGTAAAATGTCAGTAGCAACAGAGATAAGAAGTTATTTAAAATCTTGGTGACGTTTTGGCCCTGTGGTCAATGGCAATAATTTCTGCCTTTAGCAAGTACAGCAATAAAGTTGTCTCTTCTCTCGTTTTTATTAATTCCAAGTGATGGTGCTGCAGGTTTAGCAAGAAAGAGAATAAAGTTTCTTAAAATTATGTAGCATCATTCTTTTGAAATGTGCCTCCAAAAAGGAGTACTATACCAGCCCACGATAACTACTATACAATTTGAGTACTCCTCCCAAATCAACCCATGTCATCTGTCATTGTATTGCAGATTTCTGTCTCAAGCCTCCCAGCTGTATGACTCATCTCAGATTGCCAGCATCGGCTATATCCTGTCCACAACAGTAGCAATCACAGCAGGTAACAGTGCACAAATGCATTGAGAGTGTGTTGGCCCCTTTTAAAGGAAGGGGAAAAGATTTTGGAGAATAGTCCTCACTTACAGTTTAGGAAGGTGAATACTCAGCAAGACAATGACTTGCATTTTCTTGTCATCTCTCTTCTGCAGCTGGCTTTATTTCTTTTTTCTTTTCCAAAGTGTGAATTATCCTATTAGACTGTGTTAAAACTTTCTCTTAAGATCTGTCATTTTGTTGTCCATGGATGCTTACGTTTGAAACTGTATTGCTCATGCCACACTAGTGTATAGAAAAAGAAGAGGGTAATGTGTGCTCTGTTAGACATGCAACTCGGATACACAGCTGAAATTTCACCTTGTGTATTTTTATTCAGGTCTTGTTAAAATATGTCTGATGCAATGTGTATAAATGTATTTGCTTCCTCTGTACAAGTGTTACAATTCTTTTCCTGATAGTCTTGTTAGCATTGTATCTAAGATGCAACTGCTCTTGGCTTTATACGCACTTTTCTGTCTGAACAGATTACTCCAGTTTCAGCCCTTGCCCACATAAGGAAGTTCTGTTTGTATGCACAAAGACGAGCACTTTGAACCCCCTTAGGCTTCAAACCTGATGAGTGGCTTTTTTATGTTTTGTTCTTGTCAGTTAGGAAGGCATGTGAGCAAAACCAAAAAAGAATATGCTGGGAAAAAGTGCATCTGCTAGACAAAGATGGATACTGTCTGTGTAAATAGTAATGCCCTTCTAGGTATATAAGGGCAATAGCTCCCCCCTTAAATTACACATTGCCTTTAACCCTCTTCCTCAATGTCCTGAGAGTCTGTAGCCCTCTCTTTGACTAATGTTTATCTCCTGTCGTGTTCCCAGCCATATGCTGCTCTCAGATTTGTCAGTTTATTTACTTTACTTCAATTAGAAATGTAAAGAGTAGCAGCCACGATCTGTGGACTAGGCTTCTTGTCCTGCTGACATCCAAAACGCTGAGGACATTTGTCGTCCTATAGGATGACCTGTATGTACTGGATTGGGGTCAAGAACTTGTATCCTGTTGCAATTAGGTTCTGTTTGGTTTGTTATTCAGACTTTGGAAATATGGTCTCCTGTGTTTATATGTATGGTAACCACTGCTGAATGGTGAGATTCTGGCCCTGGTCGATTAGTACAGTGACCTGCAATAGTTCTGTTGTCAATAAACAGTATCTGTTAAAGAAGAAGTTGGGTCACCTTTTTCTATTTTAAGACCTTTCAAAGAACAAAGGTGCCTGACTATAAAAATAGAAATCTTACATGATTTGTTACCTGGACTGATCAGTGCTGGAGGTTTAGCTCTAATTGCTCATGTAAGCTGGGAAGAGAGATGTCATGAATTATTTCTATTTCAAGGAGCAACTTTCTACTTGGACTTCACTGGTGAAGATGTTCTCCATATATGTATGTTTGCACTTGGGTAAGTGTTTAAAAAATTTCTTTGATTAAAACCTGAAAAGTATTTCTTTATATGGCTAAACCTGAAGAAATGTATATATTTTGTTTCCTGCACTCTCTGTCTTGGAGGGGAGGACAATCTGAATGCACTTTCTCTATTAGAACAGACAGTGGCCCACAGATTCCAGTATCTTGTCTGAATGATACTGGATGCTCTAGAGGAATTGCATAACACTGGGTCACACATAACTGTATGACACTCGTACCACACAGGAAATCTCTTCCTGACTGTAAGTGGAGATCAGTTTGCATGTTGAGGCATATGGAGCTTTTTTTTCTCCCAGTATATTTTTTCCCTTCAAGATGAACTGGAAGGTTCTTAAGCTCTCCTGCTCTTGAAACTAGAAGAATTTTTGAATAACCAAAAGAAAAGTCATCCTAGGGAATTCATTTCAGGTTTTGTACTGAGCCTTCACTGAATTATGACAGGACTTAAGGAGTTCTGTTTCTTACAGCATGAGCATTCACACAATACAGATATGATCAGCAAAACATTTACTGGGTAACTCAGCATGTAGTCCTAGCACAGTGTCTTGATATGATTAACTCTCCATAAGCAGGGAACATGCTGAAATATATTTCAAATTAATACAGAAAAAACAATTGGGAGCTTAATGTTATGAACCTTACCTTTCTCTGTCAATGTACTGTAAAAATCAAAATTGACAATTGTCAGTATATTTACCTATGGGAAATCCCTCAAAGTTCAGACTGTTAAATCCTGGAATTTCATTACAGCAAATCAAATTTTGATATGCTTCCTTTCTCCTTTAGTTAGTCAAGATCAAATAATTAACATGAAAACTTTTCACTGCCTTTTGATAGGTAGAGTTGTTCTGACTGCTAGTTGCTAAGTGGACTTCAGTACTGTTGAAGAGGGTTATTCAGCTGAAATAGTTCCCCGTAATTTTAACTCCACAGTTCTGTCTCTTTCAGTTCTGAATTTTGTGGTGTTACATGATAGGCACTTAGAAAAAGCAACATGCAACACTGGCTCTTCTCCCTTTTCACGTTCACCTTATCAGAGTTTGTCTTCTCTCAGGTGCCTCATAGCATTTCTAGGTGTCTTCCTAATCACAAGAAACAGGAAGAAATCTGTACCCTTTGAACCTTACATATCAATGGATGCTATGCCAGGTAACAGTAAAAATCCAGTGCTTTATCACCTTGTCTTTTTTAATTGTTGGGTTTCAGACTGAAAACTCATGCTTTAATCTCTCTTCTGTATCCTGATTCATCAAGCAGCTATGTTGTTTTTTGTTTTTTCCTTCTCATGTTCTTGCTTGCTGTTTGCACCTGGTGATGGTATATGCATGTTCTGCATGAAGCAGAGAAGGGATAATATGCCACTTGGATGTCACTTATTCTGGGCCCTGTGACGCCAGGGGGAGTGGTAGGTTTTAACAGAAGAGCCTTGTCCAGTTGTCTTCTATCTGGGGAGGCGATGGAGATGAGCAGGTTTTGAGCATTTGCTTGGGACTGGGCTTGGTCCAACTCGAGCAGGAAGATTTACCAACTGGGGAGGACAGAGGTACACTGCAAGGGATAGAGGCCAGAAGGAGAAGAAATTTATTTGGGGAAATACAGCTGTACTATCTTTCTGGGGAGCAATATAAAAGATATGCAGCATTTGATAAATAACTGACTGCCATCCCTCATTCACTAGAAGCTTATTTCTCTATTAGTTGCTTTACTGCTAAGCAGAAAAACGCTATGTCTTTCGTTTAACACTCAAGGAACTGATGAGCCACATATCACTAACCCTGAGACTATATAATTTGCTGATTTAACAGAGCGCAGGAAGAATGCACTTTTGTTCCTAACCATTTAATCTCTGTCTTTGCTCTTTTCAGGCATGCAGAACATGCACGATAAAGGAATTGCAGTTCAGCCTGACCTCAAAGCTTCTTTTTCCTACGGTGCCCTAGAGAACAATGACAACATGCCGGAAATTTATACTCCAGCTACATTGCCAATAGTGCAGGAGCAACATGGTTACAAAGGAGTTTCTGCTCCACCCTACAGAGTGCTGGAACACAGCAAAAAGGAGTGAGTGACCTTTAAGGAACTGATTTGCATCGTCAGAAATATGACCCTTATTTATTTACCTCTCTCAGTTTAAAATATAAGCAAGTGTAAAGCTAACCTTGATATAGTTTAAAGCTTGTCTCAACTTTCAAGGATGATTATTTTAATAAACAGCTCTCTATAGTTGTGAAGTTGAAAGCATTTGTTGTAGCAAGAAGTAAATCACAGTTCTCCTTTGAAGGCTGCTATCTGGGAGCGTGAAATGGTGAGTGCAGTATTGTGACTGTATGAAACCGATGAGATAGCAGGTGTTGTGGAAAGGCAGAGCCGTGAGAAGAGAAGTGACTCGCAATTTATAGCCTTGCTGGGAATGGGTTTATCTCCAAACTGAAATTTTCAGGAGCTGCCCACAGTGAGAGAAAGGCAGGATTTAATCTTTCATATATAGACCGTGAAGGATTTCTGAAAAAGTTGTAAATCCTCATGTCTCTGACATAACCACCAAACTACCTTAACGTGGCAATAAAATGGCACTGTTTGCAAGCAAGAATACCGGGACTTACTGTGTCTTCAGAGTGGCATAATCAGTTAGAATAAGCAAGCTACTTTATTCCTTCAAAGCGTAAGTCTTTGGCATTTCCTGTATAACTGTTCTCTGACTAGCGTTGAACATATGCACTGAGTATGTGAATTGTTTTTATAGAACCATTGGATTATATGGCAGTTTAGGACAAAGATTATCTTTGCCAGTTTTCATAGTGGGAGCTTCAGGTTGGATCAAATGGTGCAAAAGGAACACTGTAAAGTAAAAAAACAAGACGAAATGAGAATAGTAGTGTGACCAGTATATCTGATGGGAGTTTCTGTAGTTCTTGAGAGGTCCAAATTCTCTATCATCTTATTTTCTCTAGGTCGGGAAGGATTTCTAACTTTGTTTAGTGGTCTTAGATGCTTAGAGATGTCCACAATCCTTTGGTAATCTAAAAAAGCTTAGCCTTGATCTTGTAGGTAGGGGTTCCCTACCTATTTTTTCATCAAAAGCAAAAAAAGATACTGGCCTAATATTGTGAATGACCCAAGAAGGAAAAAAACAAGCTTGCACAGTCCAGCACTCAATGAGAACTGTAACAATAATGAAGCATTGTGTACTTGCGATATTTATCTCTCCAGTTTCCAAGAGATGGCCAGCAGCTGATAGGAAGGGAGAATAGATGCAAGGGGAAACTTGTCCAGTGAAAGGGACAAAGTACAATGTTTACTGGTGTATGCAAGTTATACCTGCTTTCTAGGCAGTTGCACTTTGATACCATCATCTTTTTTAAAGACAGTTGTTTTGCTGGGAAGCAGAATTCTACATTTAATTGGTGTGTCCTGGACTATGCGTAGCAGTGTCTGCATGCATTTAGAAAACTTATTTGAAATGAGTATCACTTATGTTCTGCACATTTTAAGTGGTCACTGACACCAGTGGTTTCAGGAGGGTCTTGGACTTGCAACTGTGGCTTTCTGCTTTTCTTTTGAATTGACTCATGGCCAGATTCTGCTCCCACTACCAAAAATTCCCGAGAACTCCATTGACTTGTACATAGTTATTCCAGATTCCTGCTATTGTACATGACAACAGAACTGTTCTTTTGCATATGTTTGCCTTGCCAGCTATGAATACTAATTTAATCTGGAAATACTTGAGACTACTTTGACATTTTTGTGTAGCTTAGAAAAATATGTAACCTCCCTCTGCAACGCGTGGATGCCTGGTGTCTGCGTGTGTACCTCTGCGTGAAGTTTCTTCACCAGCTTGGCATGTCTGACAATTCAGATCTTATCAGTGGCATCCTGTACACTATGGCTTATGAAACCTCAAGAAATATCTGCTTTTCTTTTGCCCACAATACTTTCTGTGTTCAAGTAAGATAACAATGTTAATGGGCTAATATTGCCAGTACATTAATCTTCTTGGACTTGCAATGACACTGATTTACTACCTTTGGCTCTGTATCCTTGGTAATCAATTTTTTGTGAATTTATGTGTGGCTTTTGTTCATTAATGATACAAAACAAAGTAGTACAGGGTAGGCTGAATGAGAAGGGTACAAGAATGCTGGCTTTTCTTATCTCTTCCGTTTTAATCAATGAGGCAGTAGCTGTTTTGACCTAGTAGTTCTGAAACCACGGAAATATATTCTTTTAAAACAAGCTGTGCTTTGCCATGCATACCTACAAACTTCACTTTTCACATGGTAATATTCTCTCTTTAATTACTACAGAGGTTGCCACGTTATAAAATAGTTGATCTAAAGGGCCTGAATGTTATGGAATTGACTCCTGTTATTAAGATGATCCTATGTGTTACTGAATATAGTTTTCCCAATTCTTGGGGCTTCCTAGCTCTACTTAAAAACTGAGGTTGAGTGGTGTGCAGACTCCATGGCCAGTAAATAGTTGGTGAGGTTCTTGTCTCATGATTCTAGGAATAAAGATAGTCCTGTGATTAGGACAGACAGACCCCTCTGCCAGAGGGAGAGAGCTACTCTGATGCTGAGCCTC
Source organism: Apteryx rowi (assembly GCF_003343035.1). NCBI lineage: Eukaryota > Metazoa > Chordata > Aves > Apterygiformes > Apterygidae > Apteryx > Apteryx rowi. The sequence goes on along the minus strand of NW_020448197.1, from coordinate 1,114,008 downwards.
CACTTGTACCTCTCGTCTGGGGACTGCTCTCTGGTCCAATTCGGGAGTTATTGCAGCAAGCTGCCTGGGCTTTGCATGGCCCTGCAGCCTCAGCGCTGACTGGCTGCTGGCCCGACGTGTCCTCTCTGCCAGGGAGCCCTCGGTTGGCAGCACATGGGACAGTCTTCTGCTCTGGGTGAATTTTTCCTCCAGCTGTAACCTGAACTTGTATATTTTTGTGCTATTTTAGCCCTCTTTTTTCAAAGACTCTAGAGGCAGGAGTTTTGCTCCAAAGACTTCCATAGTCCTGCTTTATTTACCCAGTCACTCTTATGCGTTTAAATATTTCTGCTTGCTAGTGACAGTTACCTTTACATTCAGTGAGACTTGCTTTTGGCAATCTTCTGACAAAGGGTTCCCTAGGGGATGATGTCTGTTTCTACAACACACAAATCACAATATTTTAGATTACTCAACTGTGCCAGGTCAATACAGCTTGGGGTGTTTCTTAGCCTGTAGGCCTAAACTCAATGCACTGATGTTGTAAGGGTTGCTTCTTTGCCATCTTTGTGTTAGCCGTGTTAAGCACGGTAGTAGGACTGCCAGCTATGTTCAATACTTGAATTTAAAAATGTGTTGTGCATTTTATGTGCTCTCTCCTTGCTCTTTTTCCCAAGCTTCCTCTCCTCCATGAGACTTTTTTTTTTTTTCACCCTTCGGGCTTTCTTTTTCTATTTTGCTTTTCAGTTTTACAGCAACCATCTCTGTTGCTAAGAAGGCATAAATTGGGGCATCTAGAAGATAAACATCTGTTTAAACTGAGCGTAGGACTTCTCCGGTCTCTCTAACATAGGGAGGGTATAGCTCAGTATTGAAATAAACTCCTTGCATCCCTTCTGGTGAAGAGCTTGCAAGCCATAAACCAGGAAACTATTTGTAGCCTCAAATCTGTACTTTTTACAGAATATTCTTAGGGCTGAGGTGACAAGGGCCATGCCTGGGACTGCAGCAAACACTTACAGTTAAAACAAACATAAAAATGAGCCCCATGCCACATCCTAGTCTTTCTTGCAGGCTGAAAAATAATCTGTTGGTGTAAAGCACATTTTAATATGTGTATGTCAAAACTATAGTTTATCTGTGGCTGCTCTCCAGAGAGGCAGGGCACTGTAAACAGCAGAGTATGCTTAGATTTCTAAATATGCAGCCTTTTTCAGAACCCAGCACTGAAAATGTGCACAGAAATGAATTGACTGCTGCCTCCTTTACTAAAATGGTGGAAAAACTCCTTAATTCTCTCTTCTAGTTTCTTTATCAAATGTGAACTGACATCTGTTGCCTCTACACTGTGTGGCTTTTTGATGCACCAGAGCACTTAATATATTCTTAATGTATATTTACATGTAATTTTATGCTGTGGAATACAGCTCTGATGTTGGCTGAATGTACAAAATGATCTGCCTATAATGTTCTTTTGTTCACATTAAGATGTGTAAATAAATCAAGCTTTACAGTATTGGACTATAAGGATAACTTTAATTTTTCATAAGCAATGTTGCATGTGTATTTAAGTATATTTGTGTTTTAGGTGAGATCTTTGGAAGTGAAACTTAATAAAAGATTCTGGTAAAACCTATGTAATTCTGGTGTGCTCAATATTCTTAGTGTAGGTATAATTGGCCATAAATCTCTTGAGAGAAGTTAAGACAGAGTTTAGTTTACTAGCATAGGTACTATGCGCATGCAAAGAATAAAACCTTCTTGAATAACCTATTTGTAAAGGAAATGCAAATTGCTAAAACTGATAGTTGGGACTGTATTACTAATGCTCACACTTTTACTGTGAGTCTCAAAATACTTTGTGTCAGCTTTGGGACTCATGCAATCTACTTAAGAATCCTGGTTTACAGAGCTTTAAAAAAATCTTAGCACTCATTATTTCAGAGGAGAGCTTGAAAATATGGCCTGGGTATATCCTAGAGGAGAATTAAAGAAGATAAAATGAGCCAAATCACAAAAACAAAAGCATGACATTATTGGTGGCCTAACTCACGATTTTTGCATCCTTGCCAACTCAGTACTGAACCTGAGACAACAGCATGCTTCTCCGAGACGGCAAAGATTTAATGCAAGCTGGGGATGCTACGCTGTGGGAGATGCCATCCGTCAGATACAGGATATCATGTCTTTGACTGCAAGACTAGACAGCTTGAGGGCGTTTTCTAACAATGCCATTAAGAGATACAGACGGTCATAAATTTAGAATACTGGCAATGTAGCTTAATCGAATGCTTGCCAACCTAATTAACACTCACCATATGGGTTTTAGTCCAGGGGGATAAGCAGAAGATAACCCTCAGGATACTCTTAATTAAATGTATCTCTTGGGGTCCCAAACCACAAATGGAAAAAAACCAAGAGCAGCCTCATCCACCCTGGCATTAAAGCTGCACTTCCTAGAAGTCCCTGGATACAATATTAGAATGCAGGCTAGCGCTTTCTTGAATGCTTACAGAAGCAGCATCACCAAGTTCCACAGTTTCTGGTAAACATGGTAATATTTTGTTAACCTGTATGATTTAAGGGGTAGCGTGTTATATCAGAGATGACTGCATTTACTTAAGTGATAATATAAAGAGGTGGCAGTCAACCCAGATGTCAAGATCGTTACAAAAAGAAGCATGATACTGAAGAGGTGGTGTTACAAAATAGACAGTATTTAAAATGTTCCTGAAAAATCTGCTGAAATGGATGGAAATGTTGGATTTCATGATAGCTCTTATATTAAAGCAGAATATATTACTGGCCAAGGATGAAGAACTTGGTACTATGGAATTAGTAAACCATGTGATTGCAGCCAAAAAGGCTAAAGTAAGTAAGACTAACCAATTACTACCTAAATTTGTGCTGCATCTAAACTGCAGAATCCCTTATCTACACAAGTAAGACTGAGTTTACCTTTCTAGAAAAATTTTTTTTTCTTTAAGGAAAGGTCTGCACTATGAACAAACAAATGACAAGACATGTAAAGGAAATGAACTTAGCATTGCTTTCTGCCTTTTTCCATATCTAAACTTCAGCAGAAAGCATTTAAACCACAGAAATTCCTGTACTGAAGTCAAAATCTTAGCTGTCCTCTTGCTCTACAAGTGAGGACAAAGCTAATGAACAACATATTTGTATCCATGAAATTCAGCAGATACATTTTAATGTGATTTTTGTGGAAAATGGAATACAGCCAAGTATGATGTTGGTTTGTGCTTATTTTAGATGTAAATGTACACAAGCATTCAACTGTCACGCAGCTCAGATCACCACTGTTCAAGCAGATCATCTCATCGTTGGATTAAGCTGTGACTTAGTCTCAGAGAAGAGGGACACACATTGTCGCTGTTCCCATCTGGTAACTGTCTGAGTGTGTCTTCTAGCTAAGGCCAATTGCAAAGTAAAAACGATTAACTTCAGCCGCCATCTAGGAATGCATGTGGGCTTTTTGCAGCAAAAATTGTTGTGCTTGGCCTGAAACACCGGCGCTGTGTTCTGCTCTTGCTGCTCCCTTTCCTCTGGCTTTAGCCTTCAAGGTCACCCCCGTGTCCTGCTGGGGCACTTCGTCACGCTCCTCCTTGACGCCCCCCGGTTCATGGCATCAGGACGATCCCGCCTTGTGTTTCGAGGCCGTTAATTACAAACACCGAAAGGCCTCGGCCGCCCAGGCTGGGCTCCGGTAGGAAGTTCCTGGAGCGATTTACAGTGTTTGGATCAACTCCCACCTCTGCGAGCTCATCCACTTCCACAGCGAAGCCAGGAAACCCTTCGCTCGAGCCGCAGTAAAAGCCCATCGATAACCGCCGAAGGCACCATCAGCTCCCGCAGCGGCCGGCGCCGTTTGCGGCCGAGACCGCGGCCGCTCCCGAAAGCCGCCGTGGGAACCGCGCCGCAGCTGCCCCGTGAGGCGAGGCGAGGCGGGCGGCGGGGCCGGGGCTGGCTGCGTGCGCGGGCTCCAGGGGAGCCGCCGCGACCCCGGCGACGAGCAGGGGCCCCCACGGCAGCCCCGCACGGCTCCCTGAGGTGAGCGCCCGCCTCGGGGGCGGGGGGTCGCTTGCCCCAACGGCCGTTACCCCCCAACAGCCGTTACCCCATCAGGCCGGGGGGGGGGGTGGCGCATGCGCAGACGCGCCCCCTCCATCCGGGTC
>NW_020448197.1:1086233-1109392 GCF_003343035.1 Apteryx rowi | reverse complement strand
TAATTCACTTTCCCCTTAGGGCATATCTACATAAAGAGTCTTTTTTTTTATTATTTATTTTTTATCAAAAGCAACCCTCAGATCGGAGCGATCTCGGGAGGATGTAGTCTTCAGCCTGCCATCTTCTGTTTCGCCCCCTCCCGTGCTTCTCACCTGCCGCGCTGGTTCCTCGCTCGGGTCGGGAGGCTCCGCTGCCTGCCCGGCTGCCGCTGTGCGCCCCGGCCGGCTCGCGCCCGCCTTTCTGAACTCTGCAGAGCAGGTTGGGCTGCTGCCTTGCTATTTAAAATAAATAAATAAATAAAAACCCGTGCATTTTTAGACCTTGCCCAAATGCGGATTTTTCGGAAAGCAATCCGATTATTGCCCTACGAAGTGATAATGTAAATGAGCTGCTTGTGTTTTGTACCAGCGTTGTCTTGCAGCGTGAAGAGCAGGTCTAGACGGCGTAAAGGTAAAAACGCCAGTTTTGTGTCCGTGCCGATGTCTGGTGATCGAGAACTGAGGCTACCAATGGCAGGAGCTGGATTTCCACAGATTGCTTTAAACTTGGGGAGGCCTTGTAGTTTTGTACGAAGCAGAAGGGTTTGTCTTTGTTGTGAGGTGTTTCAAAGGTGCTTTTCACCTGGTATTTAAATGTTAAAGCTGGTGTTAATTCTCAGAAGAGCAAAGGACTTATTAAAAGGTCTTAACCAAGTGGCTTTAGTTCTTGGTATCCTGTTAATCCTGCTCTGTAAGGCCATTCAATCTAAAATTTGAGAGGGAGACGATGATTAACTACCAAACAAATATTGTTAGTTGTCTGTACAGTGAATTCGCTCATGTTTCTGAAGTGTTTATTGCAATTAATATTAAAACCTGTTAAAACTTACAGTAATAAATGATTAGCACCTGTGTATTTTAACTCATATCTTATAAGTTGGTATTCATCATTTCAAGGAGGTAAGTGAAGTAATTTTCTTTCGCACAGGGGAAACTGAAGCAGAACGATTTGAATGTGGCACTGATAATCACATCAATCTATTTCTGAAGTTTGGAGCATTTATTCTGGTTTTGTTGCTTTCTGATAATTGCACAATAAAATAGTTCCTTCCAATTTCTTAAAATATAACTTCTCCCAGTGTTGCTTCTTATAGTTCTTCTTCATTAAATGTAAAATGTTAAATTTGTAYATTAGTCTTATTTGTCTCATTCTTATTTCAGAAGAGCTATTCCATAGTTTTGCAATACTCACTAACCTTGGTGGTTACATACTGATTTTAGGAAAGTCTGAAAAACTAGCATTCGCTTGTAGGTTTATGATTAAAGAATTAGAACTGTGGTGTAATCTTACAGTCACACACACACTTGAAGTAACTCTTATAGTTCAATGCTGTCTACAGAGGCTTTTCAGATTTTGTTTTTGTAGTTGCAAGAAATGCTGTGCTGTAAATTATACAGAACTGTTGATCTTATTAGCAAAATGTTTCCTTAACTTTGACTAAGACTGGTTGTGTTAAATCCCTCTCTCTACAGACTGCTTGCAGGAGTTCAAGAATAACTGCATTTTCTTCTGTGGCTTGATAGAGTACAAGTTTCTACTCTTGTTCTCTAAAGGAGCAAGATGATTTCTCTGGTAATTCAATTTTTGTTGCTCGTTGAGAAAAACTGTAATCTGCTTCATGGCAATGGGGATGTTTAAGCTGCCCCAGCTCTCCAATAGAGTTTACACACATCATTTGAGACTCGCTGTCATTTCACAGAGCAGAAAATATCTTACAGTAAAGCATTTTGTTGCTGTAATTAAATATTGCAACATGATGAATTCATATATAAAGAAAACTGAAATCAGTGAAGCTGTTTGTAGTGTATAAAGCTAGGTATGGTATGCCTAAAAAGATATGTATGCCTTTCATCAAGGTTCTTAAAACTTCTTTACAAAACTAAATAAATGATAGTTCTCCATTTTTGTAATTTTACCTGAAGAGCATCTCTTCTATGCAATAATGCATGCCTCTATGGCATTTGATGTGTTTCATAATACAACAAATTGCTGTTCAGCAAAAAGCAGCGTTTTCCTCATATCAAGGGTATTTACGCAATAAAAGGTTTACTTGGATGTTTTCTGTGGTGGACAGAAGACAGATCTGCGATGCAGGGTCACCAGGGCTCTAATCTCGGCTCTGTTGCTGAACAATTGTGCCTTAGTAGTTTGTTTTAATCTCTGTGTATTTTGAAGATGATGATGCACAGATAATGGTAGTCACCAATTGCCTGCTTCGCATAGAAGCGTGGATGAAATGTGTCAGGATACGTAACAGCAAGCACTGCAAGTTTTATTTCTTTAATGTTAAGATGCTAACTGGACAATTTTGCTTAAGTCTGTAGGACCAGTTCATGCATGTTGAAAATCACTGTGACCGTGCATCTCCATCTACTTCGTATGTTAGTTGAATCACTAATGTTATATAAATTCCATCTTAAAAGAATTTGGATCTTGTGGCTTTTTTGTTGTTTTTTTTCCTCCCTCTGCTACAACCTGCATGCTACTCCATGATCTTTTTTTAATAGTATCATTTTTTTAATAGTATCGGTTTTATTTGATTTTTAAGCAGATATTTGCCTACTTAATACTTATCTCATTGGTGAGTAAAAGATTGCTGCTTCTATTTGAAGAGACTATACAATAAAGTCTCATTTTACAGAATATTAACCAGAAATAGAGTTCAAGTGACTGGATTGGGGATGTGTAATAAGCATTTTATTTATATAAATAAATCCTGAGATCTCCCTTCATTTTATCTATCTGTTTACTTTTTTTTTTTCCCCCCCCCAAGCAACATTCCAATTGCTTAAATACCAAGTGAAGGAACATCTCTCTAGTCCCTGCAGTGTTTGGGGTTAGTAATCTGCAGACTGGAGCTCCTTAAATGACACAGTAGATGACAACATCTTTAAAGGAGTAATGGATTCAGTTGATAATCTATGAATTAAATCTCTTTCATTTTAATTGTGATATCTGCTTCCACTGTATTAACGATGAAAAGAGAGAATACTTGGCACAGTGTAAGTCACAGTAATGAGCACTCAGTTAATCTTACTTTCTTGATGCCTCCCTCCACACTTGTTTGTTGGCTTTGTTTCATACTATATTAGGCTCAGATAGCATGAACTTTTTAAAGCTTTTCATAATTTGGCCAACTTGACCAAATTTTGCATTGGTCTCTATGTTACCCTATATCCAGTCTTGTCCATTGTTAATTTAAATCTTTCAGCTTCATTCCAGCACTTCCAAACTCTCCCTTTTCTGTGCCAAACTCGCTCTATTGCCTTGTTTACAAGTCTCCTCATTCTTGTATTTGTCAGATAATTAGCTTTTTGGGGCAGTCATGTGGAGCGTAGGTGTTTTTTATTGTGATACATACTCTTCTCTGTCAGCGGGGAGGGAGGGGAACACAAAAAATAAGACTAGCATTTTACTCTCAGTTCTGTCTGCTTGATTTTAGGCATCCTTGTCCTGTTGCATGTTGGGCTGATTAGCCCAGAGCTCTCTTGGAATCTGTGCTTCCAAGCCAGATGGTGGCTTTTGTTTTTTCTGTGCTGGCATAATTTCTTTTCCATTTCTCTTTCCTTTTTGCATGAATCAGCCTGCACAAAATATTAGTTTTCCACCAGCTACATGTTTTCTTGCCTTTACTTCCTTCTTTATGTACTGCTGAAATGCATTTCCTGTGAAAATTACTTTTGAAACTTGATGTGCTGGGAAAGTTTTGCCAGGTCTGTTCATGACTTTGTGATGGCTTGACTAAAGACATGATGTTGAACTGATGCAGTTACACGTGTGCACGTTACTTCAGACAGCTTTTATGTGTCCACACTGAGGTTGCATTGGTTTAACTAAATTAATTTAGCATCACCCTTCTTGTGTGTGTGGACAAGTTTATACTCAGTATTGCCCTTTCTGCTAAATGACCAACTTGAGTTTTAGTTGAAAAAGTCTGTGTTACTCTGATTAGGCAGTCTGGAAATACTTAATGTTTTAAATATTTTTTTCCTATTTTCACAAGCTATTTCTCCTTCTAAAATAAAGTTTTGAGGGTGTTTGGATGTTAATTAGAATAYTTGTCTTTTTCACATGAGCGAGCATGGATTGATTATGGATTTTTTATGCATATTGGTTCCAGTTGATGGCATTTCTCAGTGACTGCTTCAAAGGGATAAGCTAGTTAAGCAAATAAAATAGCATTAGTTTGTAAATTATGCTCTGTTAAGCCATTTTTTACTGTGAACAAAATAGTTTGTTACCTAAAGCCTTTTATTTAGTATTTTGCTTGTTTGCACTGTTGTTCTTCTTCCTTGATATGTTTATTCAAGGCTATAGATACTGTACCTCTTCTGTCTATTGGCGTTATGCTGCACTTAGGACAAAGAAACGTTAGGAGATGTATGGTTCTGTTCCCATATCTGCCATTGGCTTGCAGAGACTTTGGACAGATCACTTCATTTTGCTGTATACATGTGTTGCCTTTGAAATAAAAATACTTCAAGTATCAGAAGAGCACTCTGATTATTTGGAGAATGCTTTTAAGTTATTAAATAAGAAATTGCTATTGAGTGAAAGGTACAGCACCGAGCAAAGCTTCTAGTTTCAGTATTGCAGTTCTTGATTTATGTCAGATTAAAGGGGGGAGGAGGAATTTCATTTACCTGACGGAATGATTTCTTACTTTCCTTTCCCTAGATTGAACAGTAGTGTCTTTTTCCTGTTTACAGAAATAGGATAAAATGCTTATGTTTTGTGGATGAGAAGGCAAGTTTCATGTTGGTTTCTGTTCTTTGTAAAATTATTAATCTTAAAGAACAGTCATAGCTAGAAGATGTCATTTCTTGGCAAATTCTGTATTTTTACACTGTTTTGTTTTTGTTTTTGTTTTTTTTCCGTGTTGTCTGTTTGTTTTTTGGAATGTCAGACTCCTATTAGAAACTCTGGAGCATAAAGAAGAGTTGCTTTGGGTAGATGATGCTCAGAGATACTATGAAGTCCTGGAGCGACAGTCAGTCAGACCTCTATAGCAGTGACCAAGAAGAAGAACAGATGATTTTTGGAGAAAATGAAGAAGATTTGGAAGAGATGATGGATTTAAGTGACCTGCCTACCTCACTCTTTGCTTGCAGTGTCCATGAAGCTGTGTTTGAGGTACAGGAAGAAAAGGTAAGGTGGCCTAAGGCATGTTTGGGACATAGTATTATAAGTATAAATATACCTAGAGAACATTTTTGTCTGGATTTTCAGTATATTACTGCATATTTTGATTGAAAAGGCATGACATATTTACCAGTAAGCTCAGATCAGAATGAGTACAGTTACCAAAGAGCAGGTAATATTACACTTTTCTGGCATTTCAAATTGTTAATAGGTATACAGTGCTTCTCCCGTGAAAAGCTCTCCTGATTTTTCTGGTTATCCAAGGTACTAAATCCAAAGGCAGATTTAAATAAAATCCAAAGGCAAATTTAAATATATTATTTCAAGGCAAGGATTCTTTTAAAAGAACATTATATATTTTCAGGATATGTTTTCTGGCTGGAAATAATAAAACACCATGAAAGTGGATTAAGATTTTATAATAATGTAAATCTTCTCTGGCTTGCTAACATTTGTATTCAGTCAAATCTGTACTTGGCCTTTGGTTCTAAGAGCATCAGAAATAATTTTCTGTGGTACGTGAGTGTTTGGGGAAAAAAGTAGGGGCTAATATGAAAGCTTGGTCTGCAGCTGCTTCAGTTTCAATTTACAAAAGTATTTATGAAGGCTGCAGTTTTGCCTGGAAGTCCTCACGGTGTGAGGGGAAGGTGTGGTGTCAGCTGGGGAATACTGTTCTGTGCCTCAGAGTTGCTAAATCATGTATTTCAATAGAAGTCAATCTTTCATTTACTGTGAGCTGAATTCCTAAGCTACGTCTCTAACAAATGGAGCCAGTACAACTCTATTGTATATGTTTAAAGGATGGTACCTAAAGCACATAGATGAATAAGGCAGCTGAAGAGGTAATCCGGCTTGTTTTTTTGTCCTGTGATCTGACTGCTTAAACATGAAATTCCTTCCTCCCATCTTGTCCTTTCTTGTCTGTTCCTTGTCTGCTCTCTGTCATTCTGAAGACACATCTGCCAAAACACACATTTTTGTATTCATGTCTGAAGTACTCACGTTTTTGTACTCTAGACTGACAGTGTTTCTCAGTATGTTGGATCTTGGCACAGGGAATTCCTTGCTTGTATAGTTCTTCATAATTGTATGTAGATTGTCTTCCAAGACGAGGAATTTTAGGAGCAACAGAATATCAGCGCTTGTATGCATTTTTTTTCTATATAGTAAAAGATATGTGGCTCCTCAGTTATAGTACTAATTAGTGATCCAAATTAAGCTTAAGATGTACCTGTATGAATATGCAGAAATAGCTGTGGGGAAGGAGAAAGATGAAAAGACACAGTACATTAAAATTAGAAGGAACAGTGATTTGTTGAGAATGTAGGTGTTTTAATTTCATGTATTGGTATGCGGTGATATAGTGCTGAGTGCCAGTGTGTTTTGACTAGTGAAGAAACAAGATGATTAAAGCAGCCTTGAAAAATTTAGGTGGCTTGCTTCCCCATATAAATAGGGTTGGATTTCTACAGGGAAATAGATTACGGTTATTTATCTTGTTAATCAGTGAAGCTTTGTTTCAAATCATAAATGATACACTGGCATAGATCTTATTTTTACTGTATTTGTGAAGGGATTGTAGGATAGTTTTGTGCTATTGAAACTGCTGTACAATTCTGAATTTGTGACTTCTGCTGCGGTTTTATAATGTGCTCAGCACAGTTTTCAGATGAAAAATCTCCATCAATCCTGGCCAAGGAGAAATAGTGTTAATGTCCTTTTGGTACTGATGATGATAACATATACTTGAAAGCCTTGTGGCTTAGAAAGTTTTTTCCTTCACTATCTTTCTTTCTAGTGGTTTGTATTTTTAACCTGTCATCCCTGCATTTACCTGCCTACATAAACTAATTTAAAAACACTTTCCTTTAAATATGATTTTGGGGAACTGAATTGTTCTAAGTGACCAGAGTATAATTTTTAATCGAATAGTGAACTTCTGATGACTGTTGTTTTTGTTTTTATGAATTATTTTTCTTAACTATTTTAAAATTTAAGTAGCATTGCTTTAAGGAATGGAGAGTAAATTCAAATAGATATGCCAGGGAATGTAGACACACCATTCAGTAGACTCCTGAGGAATGTAAAGCCTCCAGACGATATGGAATATGCTCCTGCACAGCCAGTTCTCTCTTGCTGTGCTGGAATCCCCAGGACAGAACCAGCAACAGCAAGGGGAGTTTTCAACTTTCCTTCCCTTGTCTTGCCAGCAGCTGTGCAAAGTTAACTCATCAAAAAAAAAAAGAAAAAACCTAGTTGTGCTCTCCATTTGGTCAGCCCTCCCTGGTCCTTTCCTCGAAAACTTAGCGTGCTGGTGGCTCTCATTCTTCTGACGGCTGAGAGTTTTGACTTGTTTTTCCCTGTAGGATGTAGTAAAACTGTTTTGTGTTTTACACCCTGATCATCAAAAATACTTGGTTTTAACTACCACTTTATGCAAATGCGGTTAGGGTGTTAAGTGATTTATACTGTTGTGTATAGAATAAATTTTGCATTTTAGAGAAGCTATTTCCAATCACTTTTTGATGCAGTGTACTATGTAGCCATGGCACTGTCCCCAGGAAACCAGGTTTGAGCACTGCTCTTGCCTGTAGAATGCCTACTGTAGGATGATTTTTTTCTCCTTAACCTTCATTATCTTTTCCCTTGTAACTGCATAAGCCTCTATCTTATAAGCCTTATCAACTCGTATAAAAGAGGTTTCTAAACTGTTACAGTAGGCTGTGTAAGAGAAATCGGATTGTTTCATCCTTTTCATCCAATTTACTTTGTCAGCACGGTTCAACTCATTTTAAAACAACAGTAAAATGTAAATATAACAACAATTGTTAGAAAATATAGGAATAACTGGAAGTCAGTAAGCAGTGCAAAGTAGACTGGAAATGAATCCTAAGTCACAGAGTTTTTAAAGCAGCTTACAGATCCCCACTGGGATAGAGGAGGGGGTATTACATAATAAGAGCCGTTGCTCTTGCGGCTTGTTGTAATTGTATTCTTGTGGCTGCAGGAAAAAGGTGCCAGAAGAGGCTGTTAAGTGTTTTTAGTGGCTTATTTTCAGATGCAGCACTTTAATTTTTCTTTTCCAAGTATCCTAGAGAGAATAAGATGCAGTTCATTAGCCATTATTTATATGCCTGGTGCTAAATGATTCCCTTGAAAGAGCCTGAGTTATTGCTAGCCTGTGCATGTTGGTAGAAAAGTTAATTTCTAGCCTTGTATATTACCACTGGGTTTTTACTCGAAAACGGAACAGACAGTGCATAAGAATGTGTAAATCATATGTCATCTAATTAAAAAAAAATACAAGATGACATCTTGGAGATAAATTTTTAGCTCACTGATTACTAATTTAAATTATTACTGTTTCTACTAGATCACCTTCTAGCTCCAAAGCCCTCTTATAAGTGGTGAGCACTCTGGTAGTTTGAGTGATTGCTACTCTTGGAAGAAGGTAGTAAAGCATCTGTTAATCAATAAAAGTTTAAATAATGCTCTCGGTTAATTTAACTCTGACACTACTGAGACAGCAGTGTCCCATAATTCATTGCTTTTACCATATAGAAAGTATGCATTGGAAGTGGTTGCCTTGCTAAATTATCTTGCACGTTTCTACATGTGATTTGTCATTTTTATGCCCTTTTGCTTTTTCCATGAAACTATTCCCACAGTACTATCTGGGCTATATGAGGTTTATCAAGGGAGGTGTGCTGACTCTCTCTAAYGATGGGATAATTGCTAACCACATGAGACCGCTTGACAGATACCTCTGAGAATGGAGTTCTTGCATCAAATTGCATGGAATTTTCTTTTAAACCTGTAATCTACTGGTTTGGGTTAATTTTTTCTTTTCAAATAGAGTTTGTGAAATGTACTGATTATCCTGTCAGCAAGCTCATCTAAGCTGATTAATTATGGTAGCTAAGACATTAGAATGGGTCAGAATTGTATGTTATATCTCTAAATGGAAAACTTATTATGCAGGCTTATTCCTAATGCTCAGAAGAACAGAGCTGCTTTGATACATTATTTGGCTTTTATCTGTTTTATGAAATTCTGCTTTGTCAGCCTCTGGACATCCGTTTCAATGGCTTGATTTACCTCTGCCTACATCTTCTTTTAAAGGCTGAATGCACAGCAGTTACTGAACCAAATGGAGAGCTTGTTGCCTGTGCACATACAGAAAGCAATTTGGAAATTTGTGGTGGGGTTTTTTTGGGTGGCAATTCCAGATTATACTACCTGATGTTCTTTAGTTCATTTGGTACTTTGGGAAAGCATTAGCTTGACAAGCGTGGTGTCTTAACACCCTCCACTCCTCAAGAGTAACAGCCAGATTGGCAAAGGATGTTTCTTTCACATTGCTTTCAGTGTTGAATATTGCTTTCTTGTAGCTCAGGAGAGAGTCGAGCTAATGCTGGCAAAGCTAGCAGCGCTTGCAAGCAGACTGTATCGAAATCGATCGTCGTCTTTCCTGATTTTGCAGCAGTCACAACTGTAAATAAGATATTGCCTGGTGTGATGTACAGACACAAATATTTTGTGCTTATTAGTTTTTTATTTGCAGAAGTTGGAGCACTTCACATAAGCGAGTAATGCTGACTATTGTGTGAGGAGAAAAGGCTGAAAAGACATTATTAATTTAAAATCTAGGTGTTTGATTCTTAAAGTGTTGTCCTCAGGTTCTATTTCTGCCCTGATTCTTTCTTCTGTTTTTTTGACGCTTTCTAGCTATATTTATTTTTATACTGTTGCTTCGTTAAAGCAACATTTAAACAAAAGCGGAAAATGACTGCATTAAACATACAGTTGATTGAACAGTGAGCTGTTAATATGTGTGTACAAGTTAAGTGCCCAATATGTTAACTTCTATATCTGACAGTTCTTCTGTAATCATGCATCTTTTCATAATTTTGTCTTTTACATAACTGCTTTCAGATGCTCTCTTCTAACCTTAAAAGGCTAAAAAATCAGAGTAAAATAAGTACATGCTGTCCCTTTCCCACATGTTCACCTTCTTGAGGGTGATGTCAGGACTGGAGTGCTATCTTCATCATTTTCGATTGCATGCTTGATCCACTAGTTGTAACTTCTTGTTTGTCAAGTACAAAATATGGCCAGTGTACAAAGGAGCAGTTTTTCTGATTTAATAGAGACTYTGAGGTTAAGACAGCTTTGGAGAGAAAAGCACAAGAAAATAACAATTTTGTTAAAACTAACATGGGCATCATCTGAGGGGTTTCTTCAGTCCTATTTAAAATGAAAATCAGTAGTAGCCTCTTATCCTGTATTTATTTTTACAGGAATGAAGACATCAACCAGATTTTTGTTAGGAGATAATAGTCTTTTAGAACCACACAAATTAATGTCTTTGGGAAAGTTCTTAAATAGAAGTAGTACTCTTCTGTTTGTTTACTTATGTAGCTCTCTGAATAACTGAATGTTACAAAAGCATAATAAATAGATTGCTTGCATAATTCTAATTATTGATTTTTATCTGACTGTTTACAGTGAATTAAAATACCTGCTTTTATACTAGGAAAAAAATATGAAATATCTGCAGATACCTTTTTGTTCAGAGAACTAGTAAATTAAAACAGATTAATAATTACATTGTTTAAAATTTTAATAATTGAAGAATTGGGTAAGAGTCCATATGCAATAAAACATGTTTTTTTTTTCAATTTTTACTTTTTGTGAATGTTGCTTAGTAGTAATAGATTTTTGGCTGTCTTCCAGCATAGTCTCATTCATTCATCCTGAGAATTTTGACGGTTTCCTTAAGCACTCTGTGCTTTAGTTTATCTAATATGAAAGTCAACCAATTTACATAGTGTTTTGGAGATGCTTGGGTAAGGTCATATGCAACCGTGTATATATATATATGTGTGTGTGTGTGTGTGTATATGTATATATATGTGTATATATATTTTTTACATCTACACTTTTGGATAACTGTCACTAGATGGCAGCATATGTATGAAGAGTTATATGGGTGTGTTGACTACACTCTTGGAGTTTAGATTGAAAGAGCGAGACAACACAGTACTACACTGAATGCAAATTTATAAGTCAGAGTAACTGAGTGAAGTATGGAGTGTGAAGGTTTAGAAGACAACTTGAGTGGGATTTGGACAAGAAAAGTGAAAGGAAAATGTGTTTTCATTGAGTGAAAATGTTCATTTTGTGTTTGGAGAATCTTTGTACTTCATCTCTAGGAAAGATTTGAAGCACTTTTCACAATCTATGATAATCAAGTTACATTCCAGTTGTTTAAAAGCTTTAGAAGAGTAAGGATAAACTTCAGCAATCCAGAGGCAGCAGCAAGAGCACGGATAGAACTGCATGAAACTGACTTCAATGGAAAAAAGCTGAAGCTATATTTTGCACAGGTATTATGGAACATTAAGATGTTCTACATGAATCCCTGTTTCTTCTCTGTTCCTCATTTGYCCATGAGTTTCATTTCTGATAAAGTTCTGGAGCACCATTGACCTCTCGCTCTCCTACATTGGCATGTGTTATTTTCTCTTACTGAGAATTCATGCTTTAGGGACTGTTTTACTTTTCAGCTTGAGCTTATAGAGTTGTAATTGGTAGAGAACAATCACTGTGTGGCGACACAAACCTTCTCCCCCTACATAAATAGAAATGTATTAAAATAAGTCGTCCAAAGATCTCTTTATCATACGTGCTCTATATGCATATTCTTTGTTGGATTAGCAACTCATATGTCATTTACAGCTATGCTGTCAGCACTCATGTAGGCAAATTTCTTACCTACAGCATTTCTCTGAGGTGTCATACCTAGAGAACTGATAAAAGCTGTACTCCTTTCATTGTTAAATCTAGGCTGAATTGAACAATACAAATACAAAGAATGGTCCTGCATTACCAAGGGTGTAGACTGCCTGGTCTTCTACTGGGGAAGTAGACTAAATAAACAGATAATTAATATTTGTGATTTTATTCCATATCTGCTGGCTTTTGTCTTCAGGCACAGGTGTCCAACGAAATAGGAGACAAGTCCTACCTCCTTCCTCCACAACCTGTCAAACAGTTCCTGATATCACCACCTGCATCTCCACCAGTTGGATGGAAGCAGAGTGAAGATGCAACTCCTCTGATAAACTATGACTTGCTTTGTGCTGTCTCCAAGTTGGGGCCAGGTAGGAATGTTTACCTGCTTTTGTTGTGTTATTTATCTTCAAAAATACTTGTCCAGGAAATTTATTTACTTCACCTTTTTCTGGGAGAAGAAACTGGGTCTCTTGTATGTAAGGTTACTCACTTGAACAAAATCAGCTGTTGCTCTTTTTACTTCATTCCTTAATTAATTGAGAGTATAGCACAGAAATGGATTATGTGGCACTAGCTCCCTGGCATCTATTTATTGAGTTTTGCTATAATCTCAGCTGTAGCTACAGAGCAAAAAAAGGAATGAAAAATTCAGCAGATGGACAGTTCTGGTAGTTAAGGATGCTAGCATGTACTTCATGTGTTTGTCAGACTTTTTAATGGGTCTTCCTGGGAAACATGGTGTTTGCTTTCCCTGAAAAGGAAAACTTATCTCGCATCACGATCTGATGTGCTTTGCTTTGTAACATGTTGAATCGGCTCCAGTGTTAGTGAAGCGGAGGAGGTATCTGTGCTGTCCTCACAGGAGGTACATGCTCCACTGAGTAGTCTTACAGAGAAGAGAGCTACTTCCTTGTCCTCTGGGAAAGCCACTCCTGAGCAGACAGCAGTGACATTATTTCCCAGGGAACTGGGAGGCTTAATGTTTTCAAATGCTTTTGTAACTTTTCGTTTACAGATGTCATATGAATGCATAGCATAAATGATGTCACTTGAAAATTTGTATGCTGCTCATCTTCTGATGTCTTTACTGTATCATGTTACTTGCTTCCATCCTTTACTCTTTTAAATACCAATTAAAAGATTGTTTATATTCAGAGTACAGTATAACAGCTACAGAAGCTGTTCTAAAACATGTAGTAAGCCCAGTGAAGTATGGAAGTTGAACAAATTAAATATGAGAAGGAAGTAAATAATTATTTGGTTGCATTGCTGCAGTTATTAAGGAGATTTGGAGATAAAGGGGCTTGATACTGTTCCGTAAGGATGTTCTTGGTGTGATTTTTTTGTTTGCTACTCTTCAGGGGAGAAGTATGAACTTCATGCAGGAACAGAATCGACTCCTAGCGTAGTTGTCCATGTCTGTGAGAGTGAGACAGAGGAAGAAGATGAAATAAAAAACCCCAAACAGAAGATCATGCAGACAAGGCACCCCGAACCACCTGCAACAATACTGAATGAATCTAAAGCATTTGATTGTACACTGGAGGTAGGGGGTACTATGCACTGTTAAATCATGTGATGCTCAACATAGTATCGATAATCACATTTAATGAGTAACTGATGTTTGTACTACTGCTATACGTTATATGTAGCAGCAACAAATTTTACTTGTAGCTGTCTCTCATGTTCAAGATTTTGGATGCCAACACTCTAAAAAGCACTTTAGTTTTAAGGACTAGGCTCCCAAATGTAGCAAATTCCCCTCACTTGAATAGTGAAAAATAGGAAGCTTTTTTTTTTTTCTCCCAGCTGTTACCCTACTCTTTATACTGTATAGTGTGATGATGTACCGAGTGTTGAAATAATACCTTAACGTTACTGTCACTATTGGATTCAAGAAAGTTCAGTGTATAGCAGTTAAAGCTGATTTGTACTGGTACAACAGCTTCCGGTTAATATAATGATTAAGTGTAAGTGTAATGTACTCTTTATGCTAAAATTCCTTCCCAGCTAGTGATCTCCTGAGGTCATTGACTTGCAAATTGATCATTCATGAAACTGTTCTGTTTACTTTTCTCAGAAATGCCAAGTATTTGTTTTTAATTTGACATGAGGCACAAATACATGTATAGAACTAAATTAAAGTAGTTTTTCTAACTGAATGGAGAAGAATACAGGAGGAAGAACCACACACCACTGAGAAGGCAGAGTCTGAGTCTGTCTCCAAAACTGCTGCTGTGACGGTACACTGATAGGTACAATAGTTTGCACTGACAACTAATTAAAAGTGAATTACAGTATATGTAGAGTGAAATATGGATTCAGCTATTGAATGTGTTGTCTCTGATCCTCTCTGAAAAGATGGTAATGTTTGTTCCTCTCCAGTCCTAGAGATGGCCTACATTTATAAATAAATTCAGTGACTGTTATGACTAAATGATGTTAGGAAATAAAAGGTCCAGGGTTAGTTTTGAACTTGTGCACTTGTGCTCCTAAACTTCTGCAGTCCTTTTTTTAATTTTTTTTCCATTTGCCTGGCTTAGCCAGCTTTTATGCATTTTTGGCACTTGTTTCCTGTTTTTCATTAAGACTTTTGTGTGGCATCCTGTATGTCTAATAGAGCATCTGCTAGTTCTGAGACCAGGATGCATCTTTTAAAATAGAGATCTGTAATATCGTGAATTTCTGTGTTAAGTGTTTTAGTAGAAGAAAAATATGCCTCAGTATAGTGGCACATACTCCTATGCTTTTATGCTATTTTATAACCAACCTTTTTTAGTCTACACAGATTCTTCGTTTTTCTATTAAAAAGTTAATTATTTGTGAACACACCAGGATGCTTCTGTTCATATATATAAATCATTCATAAATTGGCCTTTTTCAAATCATTTTAGTGTTGTTTAATTCTGTATAAAGTGCTTATTGAACTTACAAAAGTGTTCTCACTTGACTGACAGCAGAGAGGAAAAAATGGACATGGATTTGCATAGGCACAGTTGTTTTAAACTCCATGTTGTGCCACCTCTTGATCCTTTCCTGCCACCAGCTTCAGGTTGCAAAATAGGATCCTGCAGGCAGGTCCTCATTCCAGAGGCAGGAATAGTATATATTAAAAATATTGGAAGATGTCTTCAGTTTGTCTTGCCTTTACAGGCATGATACTTATGTATCTCTTCAGGTATTAAAATCACTCAGTCTGACTTCTCTGTTCCACAGTAAAAAAAAAAGACTTGTATTGTCCATCAGGTTTGTGCATTTTTAAATTCCAGAAATCCATTTGGGATCTTCTGTGGTGTTTGTATTTTGTTAATCAATTAATTTCTACCCCATTGTAAAAGTTGGTGTAAGTAGGGTTAAGTGGAAAACCTTCAGAAACAGTTTTATAAAGCAAATAAAACCAGTAATGTTATTGTCAATGTATCTTGTGTAAAATGTATAACAACTTGCATTCCAACATCTTTCACTGTGTAAAGAGACTTAAAATAAAAACAATGCAGTGCCATTCACCTGTTTTTCTTTAACCGCATTCCATATTGGCCCAAGTTAGATATCTATTTTAAAAACCTCCCCAAAGTTATCAATTGTAACAATATTGTTTGCTTGCAGAATGGGTAAACTGTCAAGGTAGTGTCTAGATTTTCATAAGCAATTTATCACTAAGGAAGAATGGTGCTCAGGAAGATGGCGGGAATTTCTACAGGAAAATACAGAGAAGAGCTGGGGGGGGAGAGGGGAGGGTTTGTTTAATTGTGGTTTTGGGTGCCCGTTAAAGGGAGAGACTTTAAAGCGGAGTTGCATTTGGATGTCTACCTCACATTAATTTTGAATGGGAGTTTGACACCTGCTTAGACTGCAAACATTTTGTGGCAGAGAATGTGTTGTTTTGGTTGCAGCGTTGAGCTATATAAAGTTTTTGTTGTGACAAAGATAAATATTATCCGTTTTTGAAAGTCTCCAAGGGGCCATTTCCACAGAAAGGGTATGTACAGAATTTATATAAAAAGCACATGCAAAAAGGGTGAAGGGTATTAGAAACCATGTGGGGCTATGCAGATAGTTTACTTATGTTCGACCCTGAAAGAAGATGCTTTGTCTATGTCCCAAAATTAATGTTGTATTTTTTTCTATGTATCCTCAGTGAAATAAACACTTTAGGACAAACCAAAATATTTTTAGACTTAGAATTTGAGTTAAGTGCAAAATGAAACAAAGTTAAGGTGAAGCATTTAGACTTTCAGGGAGGGTTGTCTCCTGTTGAATTTAGAAACAAATTTGGTTCCCTTCAACACAATTGAATATGAATAGGTAAAGTGTTATGAAAGCAACTAACAAAGGCAATGAACTTAAAGCTAGGTGAAGGTATGAGATTTATGTGCAAGAACTATTGCTGCTATTATTGTTAATACTGGCTTTTGTTCAAAAACAATAGAAGACTTAAATTACATATTTTTATAAGAAAAATTGTGCAAAACTTTCAAATCGTGCAGAGGTCAAGTGTTAAAACTGTTCCTCTATTTAAAACATTTATAAAACATTAACTTGTTGCATTCCATGGGTTTTTGCCGCGAGGTTCCCGTCTCTTCTGCGGATTAGGTGAATTTCAAAGTTTCCTATGTTAGCCAGTAGAGGGAGGCTGCGTGCCCTTCTCCTAACACACCCTGGAGTAATAAGATGCAATTATATTTAAAAGCTGCAAAATAGCATTCCTTTACTGCATGTGAAGTTCTGCCCCGTTTCTGTGACGGTGCCTAGGGGTCCCGTTGTACTGAACATTGAGCTTGCCCAACCTCTGCCCCGGAGTTTGTTTCAGAGGAGCTGTAGGGAATTCGGTGTCTGGTTCCTCTGCGAGTGCTGACATGGGCGAGCGAGGAGGAGGCAGGGCAGAGGCTTGTACGGAATTAGCCATTGGCTCAATGTTAGAAGTGATTCTACTCCACTTTGTCCATAACTTCCAAGGTGACGTAGCTGTCCTCGTAAAGTGAAGGGACCTTGGATCTGCTTTACTAACTGCATGGCGATTCAGTAATGACCGTTAGAGCTTGTCTGCTTCTCTTAATTACTGACCTGCTAATATCTGAAGGGCTATTCTTTAGAAGAAGTAGGCTTGCACAAAAGTGCTAACTGTGCTGAGTCCTTTCTAAGTGTGTAGTTTATATAAATAAATATCCCAAATTCCTTTAAAGAATTCTTCCTGAGAAGCAGCTGAAAAATTTTGTTTTTTTCTTTGAGCAATCTGCCCATGTATTCTGTAGGAAAATTTCTCAGGGGTGCTGTATTCTTATTTTATAGTATCTGAGAATGGGGTCTGGTTTCACGATCCTGTAACTATTACTTCTCATTCTGCTTCTACCTTGTTACTGAGCCACTTCCCCCCCAGAAGAGCCTCACGTACAAAATGTCTCTGCTTAATTTATTCCCTGAGAGATTTTGCTTCCATTTTTGTCTGTTTTTGGATTACTGGTCTTTTTTAGCCCACATTAGAAGATTGTCTTATGAATCTTATGCTTATCTGGTTTTGTTTGCTTGCTCTGCTTAATGTATGAAAACTTTCTAGGAGGGGTTCATGGTCCAGTGTGCTTTTAATGTGGAAAGAGACCACTGCCAAACCTCATTCCCTTGGGGAGAAATGCAGAAGTATTTCCTTTACTAAACCAAACAGGACGTGCACACCTGGCTGAATCTGTGAGTCTTTGTTCCTGTGTGGGCTTTAATGGCACCTGCAATATATCATTCTGATTTCTCCATTCTGTGCACTTGAAGGTCAGCCTGGGGTGCGGAGAACCATCAGCTGAGCTGGGTGGTGAAGCTGAAGTCAGTAGGAGGGAATTCTGGTCCTTGATATCTTATAGTTCTCAAGCGGCTGTTTAACTTCTTTGTTCTGAGCAAGAAGGTAAATTCTGATTTATGCTGATATTCATTCTGATAAAATATTACTACTTTTTCCTCCTGTAGCTAATCACAGATTTGAAGTCTGAGGGGGTGCGACCACAGGGTTGTCTCCTAACATCCATCATGTAGCTTTAGGAAGATTTGCAGAATGGCTGTGTGACTGTATCCATACCCTTCATCTAAAGATCAGGGCTTGAGACTTGGACAGTATCATGGTACCCACCTAATGGGGAGACAGGTGGTGAGTTATTCTTTGGTCGTCTATGTATTTTATTTTTAAATTGTATTTGTACTAAATCATACTAAAAAAAGTGTAGTATTCTAAATGTTAACTAATACATTAAAATCCTGTTGTGAACAAGGTTGCTTTTAACATGCTGGCAGGTTGAGGCTTGTGGAAGGGAATGTTTGATTTACTGGGTGAAGTGAACATATTCCAACTACAGTATCAGAAACCCACATACCAGCAGCACTAAGGAGAGGCAACAAGAAAGTAAGATACTAATGGGAATCTGTTGTTTTGCTGTGTTACATGAAGTACAAAAATAAAGTCTTTGTCCTTTCTGATTCTATAGTTAATGACCATTTTCCTGGTTGACTAACACGGCACAGTGAGCAGAGGATGGAGAAGGCAACTGGTTTGGTTTTCCTCTTTGGCTCAAGTCAACTGACGTGTCCTTCAGCTAGGGCAGGTGGTTTCATTTCTGAATTTTAGGTTCATCCCTTGCAAGTGTAGTTTAAGTTCTTTCCTGACTGGGTATACGTACAGAATCAGGTGTCCTGATTTCATATGACAACTCTAGACACAATAATGAGTTTATAGTAAGGCATGACAACTGCTGCAATGTCATTTTTGTTTTTTGTTTGTTTTTTAAAGAAGACAGTTCCAGTCTTTCAGACTACAACTTAGCCAGTGGTGCTGTGAACTGACCTTTTGTTCTAGGAGGAGCATGATACCTTGTTGGAAGTGTAAACTTGATGTATAAATTGAGTGAGATGTAAGGCATTATTAAGTTATGTCACTTCCTTATGGTTTTTTGTGATGCCCCTAATTAAACCCAGTGTAGTTGGCCAAATGAGCTTAGTTACAAAAACAATGACAGGCCTTATGCTATGAGCAACCTTACAATTCCTGTAAAATACTGGCTTGTTTCCCATTGGATGTCACTATTAAGAGGTCAGCACCTTCTAGCATTGGACCTGTAGTTTCTAATTAAGAATTATGTTAAGTCCTTTGGCAAACACAGTTTCCACTGACTTGATTATAATTGTGCTGGAGCATCCCGTCATTTGATCCCCCATTAACACACTGCTGCAGAGGCTCTTCTCCAGCTCAAGTGGGTGGGAAGAGTTTTGCTTTTTATGTCTTTGAGTTTGTCCTGCTGTCACTGTGAAGTTTGGGGTGACAACAATACGCAGCGCAGTATCAGCCATGTATGATACGGCTCTTCCTGTTGCCTGGAATCATTCACTGGCTCATTTCATCCCTTCAGTGCTTGATTCCCCATGGCGCCTAACCCGGTTGCTGTACTGTTATGATGACTTCGATGTCAGAAGTGTCCGACAGCTCAGCAGAGCAAAGGTTATGCTAAATACTCTCTTCTTGTTTTTTATTTCCATGACAAATAACTTTGACCTTCTGAACAGTGAGATTGAGAAGTTTTTGTGCTGCAAAATGTTAGCCAGTTCCATAAGCCCAGAAGCTGGACTACACTCAGTCTCCAAGCTTCCTCCATTTCTGTCTAAACTCTGAATTCTCTCCATCTATGGAAGTGTGATTAACAGATAAAATGGAGCACAGAACAAGTGAGAGAAATTCATGGACCTGAAGTCCACTGCTGCTAAACAAGCCCAAATTGTTCCACAAATGTTATTGTCTAGAGCTTTGACTGAACTAATACAAAATACTGCATGCTGTGAAAGCAATGCTTTTGAAACAGCTGAACCTTCAGAGTGTGCTATTATGATCCAGAGTTAGTGATTAGGTTAACAGCGCTTAATACTAGCGTCATGTTTATACAAGCGTCAGCTGGTCTTCCAGTAAGTATCTGTCAACATCTAGGCTTTGGAACCTTGTTAGGAAGAAACTCCTCCATGTGCAGCATCTTCCAGTAGCCCCAGCTTGGCACTGTCACCAGACTGCCCAAGGTGGTCTCACTGTCTTCTGTGTTGTAGCACTGAAGGCCAAGAAGTCCTCTTCAAGGAATGCTGAAATGTCAGGCAGGCTGCCCTGGAAACAGCTGACTCTGGAGAGAATGGGGGCCAAGTATGYGTGGCTCTCTTCGGAAGCTGAGTCCTTTTCCAAAACACCTTGAACTGAATAAATTGTATYTCAGCCTTATCCAGGCAGCCTACAGCTCCCTGAGGAGTGAGATTAGGTAAGAGCCCATCCTGCTGTGTAAATCCAGCCCCTAAGGTCTGGCAGCTTTGTAAGGGTGTGTCATGCTGTACATATTTGTATAAGCTCATAAATGCTTTTGAAGATTTTATGGCAAACATAGGCAGGAGAGCCTTTGTACTGAGTCTTACCTTGCCCATCATGGAGGAAAGGAGATCCAGAGAACAACTCACAATGTACATCTTTACTCTTGTTTTCATAACAATTTGCAAAGACTACAGGAAAAGAATTTGATGAAAATACAGAACTTTTTCCTCTTTCCACATCAATCTGGACTTGTCTTGACAGTCACAGTGGCTGATGTCTCCCTTCTTGTACTGCTTAAATTGAGTTAGGACAGTTATAATAATGTAACTATTAGGTAGTGCCTCATTAATAAGTGCACCCTGTTGACATGAAGCTCCTTCTAACTCTGGAGAAAGATAAAACCCAGGGAAAGTATGTGGTTGGGATCCCTCAGTTCCAAGTGAGGATTGTAAAGAGCAAACAAAATAGCATGCATCATTGCAGTAAACAGACATTTATCTCCTAAAGAAACACTGGTGTTTTCCTAACACAGGACTTGCTTCAATTTGGTGTTCCTTGGTTGACTGGTTTCTACTGAGGACCAAATGGAACATGTGGCTGTCACTTCCTCTTTGGTGTAAGTATTGAGGTGACTGGTACCAATGCAATAATTTATGCTTATATATGACACCTTTATTAAAGGCAACTGAAGTGCTTTACATGATGAATACTTGTGTATCTGATCAGTATTGATATTTCTCCTTCAGAGCTAGATCAAGTGAGTTGTTGGTTGTGGATACACTTGCTGTCCTTTCTCTGCTTCCTCCAGCCAGCTCTAATAAGCAAGTTGAGGAGAACACACACAAATTAATAGGTGTAATGTTCTGCTCTAGTTACTAGATCAAAGCACCAAGTAACTAAATACCTTAAGCAACCAGGACTGCAGGAGAGTCATCTTCCTACCAAGAGTCTGTCAGGTTCTGGTCCGTCACTGGTACATTTTGTTAGGATGCGTGTACCCAATGTGCAGAGCAGCCCTGTGATAAGACTGTTTCAATTTCCCTCCAAGTTATTTCACAGAGTGGAAAAATACATTGTGAATCAAGTGGAATTAATGATATTTCTTGCTTTCAGTATGTGTTATTTCATACTGAAAAAGTGTATAATGCCAGATGCTGCATTTAGACATTAATATTATTAATCCAGACAGAAAGCAGAAATCACAGTCCCAAGCCCCAGCAAGATAAAGGAATTTTGTACGTTTATAGTGAGATGTAGAGTCAGGATGGAATTGTTTCTTTGCGTAACTGAGTTGTATATAAGTGAGGGAAACTAGAAGTGCTTTTATAACTGGATCTTGATGGGAAGAGCCAGAGTGGCCTGGCGGAAGAGCTATGTAGCTCTGCCTGGGTATAAGCCTTCTCCCATCTCATGCTCTCTGCTATTGGAGCCAGGAGCCCCAACTTTGCTTGAACTGCCACTAAAGAGAAGCTGTAAATAACACTAGAAAATCCTGGACCTTTACTAATGTTACTGGTTGTCTCTTACCAGTTTTAAACTCAGCCAAAAGTCTGGATCAGAGATGCCAGCCCAGACCTTCACCCTGGACTTTGTTGTCCACATGACAAAGCAGAGACAGGCGTGGGCAGAAGAGGCTTGCTGGGGTGGCRTATTATGTGCCCGGCTGCATGTGGAAATCCCATGTTCTCATTAACGTATTAGGGAACAGCCAGAAAAATCCACCTTATTACACAACCCAGTAGTAGCTGATTAACTTGTTGCATTGTAAAAGTCTTGAAAGAAATTAGGAAGTAATTATCCTACTGCACAATCTCTGCCAGCTCAAACAAGGCCTGGTGTGAGGATTCATAGAATTAAATCATCACCAAAAAGGATTAATTTATGGATTCATTTACAGGCAAATCTTCATCCTAGCAAAGTCAGTCATCGATGGAATCTGGGTGGCTGCAAGTGATGTGCTCCAGTTTTACCAAGAAATCTGCTGCAGACACTTACGGCCTGCTCTGAAGCACAG
Source organism: Apteryx rowi (assembly GCF_003343035.1). Lineage (NCBI taxonomy): Eukaryota > Metazoa > Chordata > Aves > Apterygiformes > Apterygidae > Apteryx > Apteryx rowi. Next base: position 1,087,084 of record NW_020448197.1, on the reverse strand, counting down.
CATCGCTGCCCTTCTGTACAGGCAGTATTTCTTACCAAGCAGTTTTCATTCATATGTTTCAGGTTGCTTTGTAAAGATCAGTGTTGTTATTGCTGGTTGCAGATGAGGAACTGGGGGGGGAATGACTTCTGTATAGTGACTTGATGAATCATAAACCAAACCATGAACTGAAACCAGACTGAGGGCTGCAGACTCGTCAGTGTGGTTTCCAGTAGGAACAGGGCTCGGGTACCTTTTTTAGGTGTGATTTCCACATGAAAAATATAGACTGTCCCATGTAGAAATGGACTCTGGTCACATACCTCTTTTTCACACTTTGATGATGAATTCAGAGTAAAGCTAGCCAACTAACTACAGATTATATGGTGGGTATCCTTCCCTGTTTGATCCTGTTGATCCTACTAAAGGGTGGACAAAACCACTCTCGGTCTCTGCATGGCCGTTTGGGATTCTTCACTGAAAGTATCCGGAGCACCTTTGGGTGCTGAAGCATCCCAGAAGTCAGCTTGTTCCTCAGGGCTTCCGAGCGTTTCGCATGCGCTAGAACCCCAGCAGGGCCCGATCAGATACCTCCTGTCTTCGTGAAAATCCCCCTCAGCAAAAAGGAACCGAAAACAAGACGTACAAAAAAGAGGCTGTTTCAAAACGGATTTGCTTCAGGTTTTCTTCGTGAGCCGCCAGCTGCTCTTCTCAGCACGAACCAGGCCAGCTCAGTACCTGAGCAGTCCGCGCCAGCTGAAGGCTGGAAGCGATTTCACGCTCGGCGGCCCGGCGCCGGGACGCGCGGGGGCGGCGGGGGAGCTTCCCCAGCCGCCTACCCGCCTCTCGGAGCTCCGCTCGGCTTCGCAGCC
>NW_020448197.1:1066516-1085942 GCF_003343035.1 Apteryx rowi | reverse complement strand
CGGGCGGGCGAGCAGCGAGAGCGGCGGCCCGCGGCATCCTCCCGTGAGTAGCGCCTGCTCCCCCGCGCCCCTCCCGCTCCCCCGCTAATGCCGTTACAGCGCGGCTCGGCGTGCGAACGCTTACGGAGATCTTGTTTTTTCTTTCTGTTGCAAATTTAACCTTTCTCCGATATAAGCTCCTTTCTGTTGCCAATGAGGAGGCTGTAAATAGCGGGTATTTTCAGTGCGGTTGCTCTGGATTTCTGTACAAGCGACGCTATATACCAAAGGCGATGCCGCTACGTGTAGCGAAGTTCTTCCTCGGTAGCTCTAAACCGGAGGGAAATACAGCACAGATGTCATCACACGGCTTGCTGCTGAACTGCTGCTTTAGCAGTTGCTCGTTTCGGTAATTAAAACCCTTTCAGGTACGAGGACTGCAGCTGCTGCAGCCAGCCGCTGCCTCCCCGGAGAGCCCTTGGCCGCCCCGCGTGAAGGAATATTCCGCGCTAACAGCGGGCTCCTTTCACCACGGGGGATGCTGGAAACGCTCACCGTGCTGGAGCTCGTGCCCCGACTTATTCAACCCCAGCACCATAAATAGCGTTTCTTCAAAATCTGCTGAGCAGCGCGTTAGAAAAAGCTGGCAGACTAATATCTAACATGAAAAGAAACAGGCGACTCGGAACGTTGCGTTGCTGTTCGCGGAGGGTCTCCAGCCCGGGACRGCAGTATGCTACTTTCATTATCTGGGAACGTGCTGAAGTTGCTGAAAGGTCTGAAGTGCGATTGCTGCTTTTTCATGGTCATTAAAGTACTTAATGCCCCGGGAAGTTCTCGCTAAAGGAAGGGTAGCGTTTTGTAAACAAATTTCACTAACGCGATGCGCTGTGCTGGCCGGAGTCTTTGGAGAGGGGGATGTGATGGAGCGAAGGGTCAGGGCTATCCTTACGGGCTTCGTGGCCCTGTGAGACCTGCTGTCTTGCCGTGTGGCCAGGTAGCTCGCCTGTGGGTGCCAGGGGTCAATACTGAGCGCTTGCCAAGGGCTTTGAACATTTCTGATCGAGGATGTGGCATAAGCGTGAAGTACCGCACTGCCTACGTGCTTATCTACACAATGTTCTTGGAAGAGAGGAATGCGCCTCATCAATTCAACAAGTTTGCATATAGTAATTGAAGAAATCTTGTGACTGCCTTCACCCCACTGTTTGCTAAGGGAAAGGAGTTGCCAGATTTCAATGTTGCATACAGATATTTTTTCTAGTATACAGAAAAAAACTTCAGGATGTGAAACCTGAAGAGGTGCTTGCAACAATGTGGAAATTTGCATTATTCTGGTGGAGGAACAACTTGAATTGCAGAAGATACGGTCCATTTACTGGAGAACACATTTGCATCACATGCATTAGTTGCAGGCACAGGACGACAATCCTGAAACTCAAATGCACAACTGCCAGGAGACCTGGCTCTCTGTTTGCAGTAAGGCACAAAGGTTTCCTGTTCCTATCTATCTGCTRCGAGTGAACGCGTGACTTTTATTAGTTACACCAGTTTTTTCTCTTTACTTATGGCAATAAATAGTGAATCAGGCAGGAACAGGAAACTTGCTGCACGAAGGAGCCGGAGCAGTCTGAGCGATATGCCGAGAGCTGAGAGCGGCCCCGGCTCACATCAGCAGCTGCTGCGCTCGGAGGGTAAAGCCCACAGATGCCGAGCATCCTGCAGAGCGCTGCTATGCAGCCCTGGCTCCCCRGGGCGACACCTCACGTGCTGCGTTCCCACGCCCTGCCGCAGGGCTGGGATCAAAATTCCTGAAGCGTGGCTGTGTTGGGATGGGATTTGGTCAGGACTGGCTAGCGGCCTTGACCTTGCCTATTGTTAGTCACGTGAGAGAGGAGAAAAATTCAGTGGCAGTGACTGTGCTGCTTTTATTGAGAGTCACAGAAGTCGGGAAATGCAGCCAAAATCTATAGTGTCCCTAGGCCTCTTGCAGGGAGAGATGATATGAGGCATGAATGGAGATCACAGAGGAGGAAAGCGAGAAATAAAAGCTGCTGGGATGTCTGAGTCATCCGCTTTCCCACTGGCATACATAGCTCACTGTTTTCACAACCACCTCTATGAAGCAAAGAAGCTGTAACATAATGCAATTCCTGGGACCCCGGAATGCCGATGCTTCGTCCTTGTCAGCGGCTGGGGGCTAGCTCTGAGCTGGGACACCCCCCACCAAGACATGGGGCTGATGACGCAGTTGCTTCAGGTGCCAGGCAGGGTGAGTGGGCCAAAGGAGGGTGCCTCCACCTTTATTGCCACTCCCATTTGGATGGAGACAGCTCCCTGGACCACACCAGCACCTAAATTCATCCCAGCTAACGTCAGCTTTTCTTTTGACTGCGCATAGCTGTGTGCTCGCAGAGGAGGTGACTTTGGAGGTGTTTGGCTGTGCTCAGGCCGAGGCGGATGGGACGAGCCGGATGGACCATCGCAGCGGCGCTGGGGCACTCGTGCTGCCCACCATCTGCTGCGCCATGGTGCAGCCTTGCGTGCTGTACCCCAGCTTGGTGCTTCTGCACAGAGCCATGTGGAAACCCAAATAATTATCTGGAAAGATAGAGGTTCCCATTTACTCATTAGTCAGTAATGGGCACCTCAAACTCTTGGCCCAGCAGATGTATTCATCTTCCTAAAGAAAAAAAGAACATCCCTCTGCCAGGAAACAGGAGCCGTGTTGATTAATGTGCTATGGTTTGTGCTGATAAATACAGATAGCCGTTCTCGGACATGAAAGGCAGCTTAGGGTGTGAGCTCATTCCAGCCTCCTGCAGAACTGCCGTGCGAGCAGCTGCCGTCAGGTCTGCTCAGTGCRAATCTCCGTAAAAGGCAAACCCAGAAGCAGCTCTTCCCGTGTCTCTGATTCTGTGGGACACACCTAGGGGTGCCTGAAGGTGCATCTGGATTTGCTGTCCTCCTTGGTTTTGGCTTTGGCGTGCACGTGCCATCGGRTAAGTGCCATGCCTGCAGGCATCGAGGGAGCCTGGGAACAGAGGGACCGGTGAGGGAGGTGTGCAGCAATGGCAGACTCGGGCAAAGTGGTTTTCTGGTCTGGGAACCCAGTCCTGCTTTGGGCAAACCATTCGTAAATGATGCTGGACTTTAGTCATCGTTTAATTTGGCTGGGAAGGAAGGCAGCGTAGAGGATATGTGATGCATTTCAAAGCATTTCTCTTGCGTGTGTCCTTTTTTTGGTTGTTATTGATTTCCTTGCAAGTCTGAATTTGTGCTCAGTAACTCTTTTCTCCTTCTCTGGTTACAAGTGGTTGATAGTATTTTAGCAGCTCTTTGCCCTTGAAACAAATTTCCTATATGCCTAAGCAAAGCGTTAGATGTCTTTGCTAGGTTTCCCCTCTTCTGTTTGGGCTGCGCTCTTCATGAGAGGTCACTGATAGCCAGGGGCCAGGAGGTTGTGTGTGTACAAATATGGGTATGCAAATACCTTTCTGCATTTCTGAAAACCTCATTCTTGTTCTTCATTATTCGAGCCCCCATGGAAAGCTGCTCTGCTTAATGCATGCAACTGGGTCAATCCTTTTATAGGGAAGGGATGTGAACTGCCCAAACTAGACAGAAAAACTCCCTGAACTCTGGGAAAGGTTGGAATGGGATCTGGTTCCAGATCTGCATGCCACAGCAGGAGCCCAGATCTGCCCTGTGCTACTGATGTTAATTAATTTCATGCTGTTCTCCGGCTGAGTACAATGCTTTGCCATTGGTTTTGTGGCTTTTATCAGTCTTGTTCCAGTAACATGGAATTGGGCTACTGAGTTCCTCTTCTCTGCATAGCCCATGAGAGCTGGTTAACTGTGGCTGAACATCTCAGTGCTGACGTGTGAGCTGTGACCAGACGTGAAATAAGTTTGGTGGGATTTGGTTGCCCTTCTTGGGGAACAGATGCCATTTTACAAAAGCCTGGTGCGTGGCACTTATTAACAGTCTCTTTTTCAGTCTGACCTGAGAGGCCAAAGATGTCCTGAGTGCAGAAGATTAGATTTGCTTGTTGCGCAGGTGAGAACTTTGCAGTATTGCTCCTCAGTGAGAAGCCAGAAGCCCCATTCTGGAGGCTTGTGCATTCAGCAGTCTGAGCAGGCACGATGTTTGCTCAACATAATAATACCCTGCTTTTCGGCAACATCTGTCCTGCAGTGCTTTGCAGGGGCAAGTCAAAGACCGCCAAGCAGCCCAGCTGGGGGAATGAGTCCTGAGGAATGGGGCCACGCTGCCTGCTGCAGGCAGGGCAGCAACAGAGCTAGGGCTGGGATGCCGAGCTCTGGGTCTTTGTAGGGGAGAAAACTCTTGGACCACGCTGTGAGCACGTGTGAATGCATTTCTTTCTACCTACTAGCCTCCTACCTAGGCTGATTTCATGGCACTGCTTTAACTTTCTGTTAGAGGGAAGATATTTCAGCACGTTGATTAAATGCCTGTCTGTACTGCTCTTAATCTCTGGCTAGGAGGAGGCTATGTCAGACTCGATCTGCTCAGCAAACAACAAGCACATCAACATCCCCTGACCTGTTTTAAAAAGTAAAGTATGTTGAAATCTGCCTCCACTGCCTGTTTTCTCATACAAGAGAGTGGTAAAGTCTTCCTTGCCCGAAGGCACAGGCTGGCTGCACGGCATGGCTCAGCATCTCCAGGGCATGAGCTCCATGGTGGCAGCAGCTGCACTGGGCAGCTCCTTCCCAGGATTTTTAAGCCTCTCCTTGTACCCTTGGTGAAGCTGCCAGCTCCTCCCCGCTCCCCGGCTCCTCTCCCCCGCCGGTTCCCCTCCGTCTCTGGGTTCTCTGGATTCCTGGTCGATGTGTAAGGGCCTCCTGAGTGTTCCTGTTCTGCCTGTTCACGCTGTGAACAAGCGCCAAGCCTGTCTGCAAACACCGTGAGCGGCGACAAGGGTCCTGCCTGCCCGGGCTGCGTCTCCCCTCTGCTTCTCTTTGCAGCAGGAGAGCGTAGCTGCAATACTGATTTCACAAGGCCTGAAAGGCTCCTTAAGAAGGGCTCAGTTTTCCTCCCTGAAGATGCCACTGACTCCAGYGCGTGGAAATGGCTGAGAGGCAGGGCCGACCTGGGCGCACGGCAGATACTCGGCACCTTTCTCTCTCCTTACCTCTCCTTGCCTGCCCCATTCAGCACGAGTGATGGGCTGGGGAGGATTAGAGGAGTTGCACCTGGGATGTCTGGGCTCTCCTTGGCTTTGGGTCTTTGTCGCTCTGAGTTTCCCCTTCTGTAAAAAGGCTTTATTGTGACACACATTGCAAGGAGCAAAGAGAATGTTTTGTCTAGCGGAGCAGCTCAGCTGGCCTGAGTGATGGTGCTTTAAAGGTCCAGGACCACACCAAGAGGTGGGTTTATCTAGCACTGAACTAGCAGGGTAGCATTCCTCTATTTTCTATTTTTTCTATTTCCCCTTTTTCTTTCCCAAGAAATCTTGTTCCCTGTCATTTCTGAGGAGCTCTGGAGTTATATACATAGGGAGAATACAGAAAGCACACCTTTCACTGCAGGACGTTAATACAGCATTCAGACCAATTTCAGCAAGGGTTAGATTGCATTAATCAAGGTTTTGATGTCTGGAAGTGGTGGAAYGCTTTTTTTAGTGATTGTAGTTACATACTCTGTTTAAAGTTACATTTACCAGAACCACTGAAAACTTTGGCCCTAAATGAAACCAATGTCTGCTGTGCTGTGATTTCTTTTCCACACCGCAGTCCCTTGGGGGGTTTTCTCCTTTCTAATTGGCATCCATTTGGGATCTGCCTTCCATTTAATACGGCAAGAGAGAGCAGTCTGATCTTTCAGACAGCTGCCTGTTTCTGACCTTTAAGTAAAAGGGTTAATGCCGCAATTCCCATGTGAAGAGTTTCAGTCCTCTTTCTGTCTCTCCTGTTTCGGGGCATTTATGAATTGTGACTGGAGTAAAGCAGATGCCCTGACAGAGAATTCAAGTGGCAGAGGCTTTCTACAACAGAGTAATTTCCTGAGCTGCTCCAGCCTTTCAGTAAATGGCACATCCAGCAAGGTACAGAGCCTGTTAATGATTTCTGCAAAAGCATTGCTGAACCTGGTATGCTTTTTAAACTCCGGCACAGAAACCCAGCTCTGCACATGCATTGTTGTGCTGCAGCTGGACCGAGCAGYCTGAGCTGCATGCCGAAGCCTGCACTTTCCTGCTGTGTAATTTGGCTGCAGTTAGCTTGCGAAGGAGGATCCACCTGAGCATCACTACCACTTTCCTGTGAAACGTGGTTCCATGTTACTTGTCAGAGAAGTTCTGCAACAGAGCTGGATTTGGACCTGCATGAGTGTTACATGCAAAAATCTGCTGAATCCTGGTTTTCTCTCTAGGAACGTGTATAGCTGTCGGGAGTTTTCCAAAGATATCACTGAAGAGCTGAATTAGCCCTGGAGTAACATGGTCTTTTCTAGAGCGCTACGTATACAGAGCAGGGTTGACTTTCTGCTGTAATAACGGAGGCAGACAGTCCTCAYGGGCAAGTTGCCTTTTTGTGGTTCATTTGTCCAGATCTGTTGAACTGGCCACCGATGTGCAGTTTGCTGGGACTTCCTTGAACCCAACTGTCTGAGCAGCAGAGACAAATTCTTGGGTAGTGCGACTCGAGGGAAGCGTAACGTGTTGCCACTGACGACCGCCAGCCCGTCACAAGGGGTTCAGCTCAGCTTAGTTTTCCTCCTTTCCAATCCTGCTTTCCGTCTTAGTGCACAAATTGGTGGTTTCTAAAGTTTCGGTCACCTTGAGTCTCATTCACCACCCCCCTGAGTCATTCCTGCCTTGAGATTCATAAAGGTGCCTAGAGGCTTTTTTCTTCTTTCTGAATCAGTTTTTCAAGGTAATATTTAACTGGAAAATATACATCCTTCCCCACTGTGCCCCTCCACCAGAGTGCTCTCGGAAACGTGCACAGTGCTTGGGATGTTATGGGTACGCGGGGAGCAGAGCCACGTCATTGCACAAAGAAAACCTGAACTGTGTCGTCTTCAGGGCGCTCACGTATACCTTGGGCTCCTGCGATGCTTTGCACCTGCGGAAACATTTGCTGCCTCTAAATCGCAGGAGCGCGGGTCTATTTACTCCAGCCTTTCATCCATTGCTGTGGTGAGTCTTGTCATCCACCAAGCTGCATTTTTCACTCCCAGATCGGAGGTTATTTATGCTAACAGGCAGCGGTGGGAGCTGCTGCTCAGAAATATGTCTCTGTTAATATCTCTGTGCATGGAAGGGACTTCCAGCTGCTGCCGAGTTCAGATGAGTTGGGAATCGGTGTTTCCTCAGCTCTGGCTTTGTTCTGTGCTGGCTGTCCCTCGTGCTGATTTTCCTGGCAGAACTACATGCACGAGAGCTGCACGTATCACATAGGCAGCATTTCTGGGATGCAGTGGTATGTCTGTATCAAACTGATGTAAAACACTTAATACAGCGGTGCATCTGATCCCTTCCAGGAAGCATGGGACTTACTGCACATGGGATGTATCCCCAATTTCCAGATGTGCAGCCACCCTCTCAGAATTATTGTACCTGTGCAGCAATGCCGGAGCTGGGGAAGCCCAGATACTGAGGGCAAATACAGAAAATCCCCAGGATCTGCCCAGACAAAGATTTCTGGTGGAAAAGCACATGTTTGGGGCAGGTGGTGGTGGTGGGAAATTATGCATGGTCTTCTTGACACGGTACAGAGAACTGTGAGCCGGATCCAGCTCCCAAGGTGCTACAATCACCTGTGTGTCATGCTGTACTGCTAGAGGGGSATTTTATGATGCAGGGGCTTGTCCATGGCAAAATGAGAGATATTGCCAACACCTGAGAGGTCTTGGAGACCACCTGATGAATCTGAAAATTGGTGTGGTCAGTGTCCATATTATTTTGCTTTAAGTCTTGAGACACAGTTCTAACGGTGTTGTTGGAAAGTAATGAATTCTTTTCCCCAAAAGACCAAGTAGTGTATTGCATCTTTCCCTCTTTGTTATAATAAGGTAGATCCCACAAAACTTCTTATTCGCCAGCTCTTGATATACCACCCATGGATGACTGACCTAGCATCCTGTGTGTGTATGGTCATAAGTTAAAAATGTATAATGTATCTGGTCAAAAAGAGGCAATATTGAAAGAGAGCCTTTGAATAAAAAAAAAAGTTGACAGCAAAGGAAAACCTCTAGTACTCCTTTCAGGAATAAGCTGCAAAATTGCTCCCAGGTCTCTCTTGGTATCTGATTCATCATCCAGGCATTGCATGTAAATGGGCAGTTTTGTTTTAAAATTTGATCTAGTTCTTCTTAAATGAATCACTTCAGATCTAAATAATGAATTAGCTCAGTCTTCTGGAAATGCAGCCATTGGACCAAACAATTTCTGGTAAATGTCTTTTTGAAGAACCTTCCTAAATTACCGCAGCGCATTAAATTGAACATTCTGATGTGAGTGCGGTTGAGATTCTTGTCCGTAACCGGTGGGAAAACGCCTCTGGCTTGCCTTGTTTCCCTATCCTGGCTTGTCTGCATAGACAGTCCTGCCCTGAAGGAGCTGGAGTTTTTTATGATGTGAATACACTTTGCTTAACATGGTGGAGTTACTGTAGTTCACGTGAATAAGTACATTCACAGAGACGGAGAGGAGAAATGTGTGTGGCCCAGCATTTTAGGTGGAAGAATAGAGCTGGTAAATCTGCAGTTCACAGTCCAGTTTAGATATTGCTCTTGGGCAAGTCAATGGCAACATCTGTCTGGTTTGAATTTTCAGACATGGCTTTCAAAACCAATGCATTGCCACCTGGGGACCTGTCTTCAGTTCCAGCAGCACCTCAGTTCCTGCCATCCRTGTGAGCTGAAGGCCCTTAGCCCTCTCAAGATAAGGCCCATAAGCCATGCAGGCTGACTTTCTTGGGGTTTTTGGTGGTGCAGTTACTTCCTAAAAGAACTGCCTGTAATTTAAGCAACCTTCTCTGTCCCAGCAAGGAGAAGAAATGCTTTTAATATGTGTTTTAACAACAGCTAAACCTGGAGAGCTCATGCCAGAACCTGACATAAATGCTTATATAAAGGTGCTGGTCTGACATCAGAGTGTGTACTTAATACCCACACTCTGCACAGAGCTGTATTGTTTGCCTGAAGCCACGTTTATGCCTTAGCTCTTGCTCGCCAGTTTGAACTTGGATTTTTTCCCCTTCCTCCCTCTTAGAACCTCGCAAGGTAAACGCAGGCACATTCAGGTCTCATTGAAGCACATTGTGTTTTTATTACTTTTTGAAAATTACAGTTTGCCTCAAAACCCAGGCGATATTCCCAGTTCTCATGGCTTATTATGTTGTTGTAACATGAGCCAGGTAGCACATGAGTGAACTGGCGGTGGAGTGTGTTTGGATTGAAGATGGATGGTTTGCCAGTTTACGGGGAGCTGAAGCTGAGTTTGTGACTCTTTAATATAAGCCTATTTCCTTTCCCGTGCTGTGCCATGAATGCTCAATTGATTCCCCTCAACTGGAATACAGCAGGGAACAATAAAATGCACCAGCTCAAACCGCTAAGTATCCCCTGTGATTAAACAAAGTAAACCTTGTTGCAAAGATAGAGGATGTTGGGCCATCCAGGTAATCTGCTGAGGAAGGAGCAGAGCTCAAACAACCATCTGCTTCCACTGGGGATTGCTCATAAGCCTGGTGCTTATGCCTGAGCCTAGTTACTTTTAGGAAGCGGGGAAAGCTCCCTACTCAGAAGGATTTACTTCTTTCTTGGATGAGAGTGATTTTGCTGCTTTTGACAAGTGCTAGGTTTTCTGTTTTCTGTTTCATAAGATGAAGATAGTATCTGTGCAAAGGATGAATAAATTGTGGAACTGAGATCCGGGGTCAAAACTAATATGTACTACTGCTGGAGAAACGATAGCTGATTGGTATCTAGCTGAAGGCCCACAACACAGCAAAGACCACCTTTTTCTGGGTGGCAAAATGCTGAATTCTGTGTGTCTTTCTAAGCAGCACCTGCCTTCCCTGGCAGGAAGCTGCCCCTTGAAGTCTAGCTCTTATGGAAAAATTCAAACAAACCTCTCTGTCCCCTGTCACCCCTCTTCTGTAATTGCCAGGTGCTGCAAGCAGTGGCAGGAGCTGTATGACAGATGAGCTCTGATCCTGATCTCACTATAAATGAACACGGCCATTCAGCCTGAAATGCAACAGGAGAGGGGGAGGCAGGAAGGCTTTATAAATGGGGGCATTGCTACCAGTTGCCAAAACAACCTATACGCTGTATCTGCCAAGGTGTTTTAAGTGGAAATGTGCCCAAGGCTTAACTCTGGAAATATTTCCAGCTCCATAATATGTGGATGCAAAAATAACCAGCAGTGTGTGCTTCCACTCCCAATCTCTAGTACTATGCGTGAATTAGTGGCTCTCAAAAAGCAAGGTGTGTATGCACAGAGGGAAGTACATACTGCGTGTCATAAAGAAAGAATGTCCCGTGATTGCTGTATCAAAGTCCATTTCTTCTCCCTGTTACGTAGCTTTTATTGAGCACTCTTCAGCTTCCAGATGTTTTTCTAAACAGAGTAGGAGTCAGTCTGCCATTTCCCCAAACTGATAGGTTCCCATGGACTTCACCGGGCTTTGCTGGGTCCTTGAGTTTCCCAACACAAGCCTGGTTAGGCATAAACCTGCTGATTCACAGGTGAGGAATGGAGCAGAGGCTTCTTGCAGGCAGAGCAGCAGAACTGAAGCCTGGCACCTCCCACCTGGGCTGGAGATAGGGAACCCCAGACCTCTTCACTTGCTAATTACCTCATGTAAACTTGGTGAATATATGATACAGGAGAAAAGTTTTGATGCATTTTTTCATTTTGCATCTTAGATTGTTACAACTTGTAGGTCAAACTCATTCTTTTTGAAAACAGGCGGTTTTGTTGACAACAATAAAAATTTTCTGCTTATAGGTGACTCATGCACAAATAGCTCACCTTTACCAGGCTGGTTTGAACTAGACGAAAGTTAGCAAGTATGACTATTACAGGGCTTACAAACAAGATGATCAGCCTCCTTGTTCGGGATTTTTATTTTAGTAGCCACAGCAAGAGGAAAATGCCTCTGGGAACCTAGCATTTGTGCTCTCCTAGGCATAAGCAACCAGGCGAAAGCTGGGCATGCCTTTTTCTGACTSTGTCTTTAGAGGCAATACTTGTTTGGCTTTCCCTGGCTTGCAGAGCCCAAGTTTCGGTAAGCCCTCCCTGCTCTCCCCTGGAAACAGAGAGACCTTGGATGGAGGGTCTCTGCGACGATCTTCATCAGCGCTGTTGCAAAGGGAATGGGCGGGGGAAACAGACGCTCATAGAGCTGTTGTCAAAGCCTCAGTGTCTTCTCACAGGTTCCATCAACACTTGTGTAAATCCTTTTGCTATGCTATACAATAAGACTGAGCGAACTCTTAACACAAAATATTTCTTTCAGCATGGAAGGAACTATGACCGCAGTAGATGATCATGTTGCTGAAGTAACTTGGCCTTGGTTAAACAAAGGAATCATTCAGTCAGAGGAGAATGACCCAGTTACAGATTCTGAGACAGAGTTATTTTTGTTTTTTAAATTAAAAAACCCAACTCTTTTTAACGCAAGAGGATCGAACCATTTGACTGAGTCAACCTTGCAATTCTGATGTTTCATATCCAGGCAAACATTTGGAAATACGACCGTTTCCCTTCCTGCCAGTTACTGATCTCTCATTCCTAGTATATCTATTAAATGGAGCCTCCCAAGTTTTTTTTTTTCCCCCTTCACCCCACAGAAACAAAACCCTGCCTRTAAAGAGCAATCAGAATTGTACCCTCCTTGCCTGCCAGAATTGTACCTTGTGACTGCAGTTGCTTTATTTGGTGGATGCTACTTTAGAGAATCCTTTAGAAAGCCTCAGTAAGGGGGTGGGGGAGAAGGAAAAGACATGCGCTGGACAGGTTAGCTGTGAATTGGTACTTTTTCAGTCATTAACTAGTTGTTTGAATGTGTCTTAGGAGGCTGCCTTTCGGATTTGCAGTTCTCTTCAATACTGACTGATTTCTTTCCACTTAGTCTTCTGGCTGTTCTATATCTGGTACCTTGTAAAATTAAAGCTATTAAGCACATGCCACAAATCCACAATATCCCAAAGGAGTACAAGAGACAGTAGTACAGTCTTGCTTGATGTATATATGGGGGTGCATCTGAAAGGGGAAACTCAGTTGCAATATCAAGTGTTGCAAAGAATAATTTAATTTTGGATTGATAATTTGTGAGTATTAGCTCTCGGAAGCCAAGAGCTGAAATGGTTTCAGAGATCTGTTTGAAGTGGTATTCACACCCTTCTCAGACTGAAGGATTCTTTTAATGGCTAAGGTTACTGGTCACACTTAGGAAAACATGGGAAACACTTATAAAATCAGTAAGCATACAGACTGCTCTTTCTAGACCTAAAACTTTACCCTACCAAAATGCAGCAGCAGGTATATTTTCAGCTGTCCTCTTGCAGGCTTGTCCTCTTCCAATAACAGACCTGAAATGACACTAGTATGAGTGAACTGCTTTTCCAGGACTCACGCATCCTTTCTGCCATAGGCATGTTGCAATATATTTTCTGTCTGTGGGATAACCATTGTCTGCCACGTGACTTTTGGAGCTTCATGTTATTAACTGTTTTTCTTCCATGTTAGACAAATGAAGTTCCTTTAAATTCTGTTCTATAAAGGAATTTTTAAACCTTTCTGTGCTGTAAGGATTTCCTGCCCCTTTAAAGTATTATTGATGGAATCACTCGCTTTGCTAAACCTCGTAATTCCCACAAATGAGAAGTATCCTTACATCACTTGTCAGCAATAATTTAATAACAGGAAAGCTGACTTTTTTTTCCTCTTTAAAGACATGTTGCTGAATACTGAGTACATAACTCTTCACAGATAAACAGCTCTGTAAATCTACTTTGGGATGGAGGATTGGGGGGGGGGGTCTTTCCTATTCCCTCCTGCCCTCTCATGTACTGATTTGCTCAGTGTTCTGAGTCTCATAATTTGAAGTGACAACCTAAAATCCTAAAGCATTTAAAATACGTACATTATTGCTGTTATGCAAGCTTTGGATAAATACATGGGTAATGATATTATTGTGTTTATATCTTATTTTATCCTATTAATACTAAGCAGTGTATATTCTAAGAAAAAATGCTGGAGACTGGACTGTAGCAAAATTTCCATTGACTTCAGTGGGGCCAGGTTCTCACCACAGAGAAAATATTAAGAACCCCAGTTCATGAACTCCATTTCGTTTAAGTTAAATAACACTCAATCTTTAATACGTAGTTGCCTAATTATCACTGAATTGTGCTGTCATGTTTTAGTTAATATTTTGTGAAATTATTCTTCATTCTTCCTCTGTAGCTGAATCAAGATGACGACAGCCGCACCCCTGATCRATAATACTCAGTTCCCAGTAAATGTAACCACAAAGTCTCAAGAACAAAGTCTCTATCAAAGTAAGAAAAATAATGGGGTGACATTTTTTGTTCCTGGGCTGTAATTATATCTTGATTAGATCAGCAGCAATGTCCAAACTTATATGCATTCATTTGCTCTTGTATTTGTTAAGTATAAACGAGACAAAGAAAGAGAACAGTTTTTTTGTATCCTCTAGTTCTTATGTGGTACYTGAATGTTCTGGTATTTCAGCTTAGCCTTCCCCTTCCTTTCTTGCTCTCAAGTGTTGCATCTCAAATTGTTCCCTTGAATAAAAAGTAACAAAGTGAAGTGAGATTTTCTGCACCTTTTTAGTAAGGAACTTGAACTTAGCAAACTTCGAACACTACAATGGCAACTTTTTAAATAAGACTTTTTTTCTTTCTGCTTCCCTGCTAGGTTCTGGAGCAATAGTTGCTGCCATCGTAGTAGGAGTGATTATTATTTTTACAGTGGTTCTGCTCATATTGAAAACATACAACAGGTATGTGGTTGAATTCTTAACTTCACTAAGGCTAGACAAGATGAACCCAAATCACTGCTACATGTATACTCTTTAAGGAGAACTCCGACTATAGAGTGCTCAGTTGAAGTGTCCTGAATCTCAGTGTCCTGTGACTGAATTGCTAAGAAGCGGGAGTAGGTACCTGATGGAAGATGCTCTTTTTTAGGGATTCCTGTTGACATAGGACAGGTTTGCTGTGTGCATCAAGGTTGCCAGAGAGGAGTTTGGTTTCTCACTTTTTAGGGCATTGGGTTAGACTTGCACATCTGTTCTAGAAGCACTGACTTGCCATTTACTATCTCTAGGATGAAGTCCTGGCTTGTATTCACTTCTTGGTAGCTGCTCAGTGCAACTTGCTTTTGTTGGCATCTTCCCAATATTTACCATGGGAGAGACCACAACAAATGCCAGCGCTGGTAACACTTTCATTTTTACCTTTACAGACACATGAGAGTGAAGCGAGAGCTGGAGCCCAAAAGCACCAAAACCACAATTTCGCCTGCTTTAGGGCAGAACAGCAACAGCATTACTCAGCAACCTATGGTGACTTTCATACCTGTGGATATCCACATGCAGAACAGGTAACTGTGAATGCCCATCCTGCCTGTGAGAGGAAAGAGCTGGAATCCCAATTCGGGTGGACCTGGGACTCTTCAGCAAAGCAGCACTGCATTTGGAACAGTGCCTGGCTGTTATTTTGCCTATAGATTGTAATTAGTCCTGCTTTCTCTCTTTGGGAGGAAAAATAAAAGGCCTGGACCATTTCTGTATGGCTGAGATCAGCTGGTGGAGGCATTCAAATCACCAGAAACATGAAGAGCCTTCTTGCAGAGCTCTGAGTATGGAATGACCAAATAAACCAAGCCCATTTCTGTTGGAAGAAAAGATGCACACTCATATTTCACGAAGCCTTTGCTTACTCATACGGTTTGAGCTTTTTCCTTCCTGCAGTGACTGATGACAAACAGGAAGAAAAACTGCAACTCTGGTTGAACCCGGGTTTGTTAAGATTTAWGTGAAACAAGTTTGTAGTCTATTTTATACATGATGGATAATATGTGAATTATCAAAACTGTATTTATCTTTACTCATCTTTCCTGTTTCTAATACCATATATGTATGGTTTTAGATAAAAATGTTACTTTGTATTTTGAAGAATTTTTAAAATGTTTCTATAAACTTGGTAACCTACCAGTTTCCACCTGAATCCTACTTTTAAGGGTTTTCACTCTGGTGCCAATAATTGCTTTAGGTTAATTACTGGAATTCTGTTAGAATGTTTTGTCTTATACAAAAAATGAGGAGAAGTTCTTTAAYTGAAAATGTAAAAATGGAAATGCAGTATAAAGCAAATGAAGCTTCATATGGCTACTTTTCTACAACTCACTTCCTGAAACACTTTATTCTGTAATGCAGATTAAGTCTGAACTATTTTTAGGTATTTTTTTCTAAAAAGTAACTGAAAGTGATGTTGTTTTGCAAGTGTGATGATTGTGGGTGTACAGTAACGCAACAAAAAAATTCCCAAGAATATTTCACAGCCCACTGAGCATGAACACACAGCTGCATTGTCAGACGCTCTGTGGCGGATTGTCCCCAGTCTGCCTATTAAAGCACCCCCGAAACACTGGCTGACAGGATAGACGGTAACGATTAGAAAGAAGTTGAGTAGCTAAAGCCTCTCTCAACCAGGAGTACATGAGGTTCTAGGAAATGTCATCTCCATCTTTTGACACATACATCTTACATATTATGGAATCGCTCACCTGAATGGCTAGACAAAGTGTGAAATGAATACAGAGGTAACATTTTAGTCTGGATTTATTGTGTTAAGGGTGTCTTACATTAAGACACTGCCAGAGGCTAGCTCTGAGCTATCATGACCATTAGAGGGCTCCAGAGTGTTTGAAGACCTTAGTAAAACTGTTACTAGGGTATTTTAACGCCTTTTGGAGAGCTGTAGAGAGAGAAGTTATTCTTGACTAATTTAACTGATCACAAAGAGCCTGCAGCTTTAAAGCAGTTTTTCTTTGTCCTGCAGCAGTTCACTTGCTCTTCTTCCCAACGCTGTCAAAAATCATGACTCCCCTGAACAGTTCCACTCTTAAATTACACAGTGATTAAAAAAAAAAAAAGCTGACAGATCTCGAAGTAAAGTGGTGATTGATTGGAGCAATTTTTTTTTTTAATTTCAAGATGTGAAGACATCTCTTGGACAGGTCACCTTTACTAACTGGTATTTTTGTGCAGAAACTAAATGAAAACTCAATTACTTTGCAATTTTTTTTTTATGAAACTGGAGCACAGTTTCTGAATTCCAAAATAAATATTAAGACAGCTGTTTGTGAAGTTTCTAAACCTTGTTGTAAATATTTTACTTGTCTTAGTTCTCTAACTTATTTTGGTGGCAAGAATGATTGATATAATCATTCAGAAGGAACAGGGGAAGCCAATGGAATTTTTCTAAAAATGTAAAGGAGTTGGCCTCTTGTTTCTATCTGTGAACATCTAAGGATTTTTTTTTGAGAATATTCCACTGTATAAAAAAACCAAGATCTTTAGAAAAGATAAGCCTTGCCTTACTGTCATGTTTTTAACACTATCAATCAGACACGCTTCTGGCAAGTTTTGTTGACTTCACATTTACAGAAYTATTCTAGTAAAAGAACATAGATTATAACTTAGATTATGCTTAAAAATTTAACTAGTATAATGACACCAGTAAGACCTTTTTGTTTCAATTGGTTTATGCTGGTATAACCTGAAGATGCAACGTAAGGCATTTCACAACAATGAAGGTTATTTTACTGGATTGAATTAGAGTAAGCAATATTTCCACAAGCACTTCTGTATTGGCAGAATTGTTTTACTTTCAGGGAGAGGGAAGAATTACTGCCTTGACCACATTAACATTGCTTAATCTGCAAAATTCAAAGTGTGCTCTGTTTTACCAGTACAATTTGTCTTATATTGGCACAGCCTGGGAGGCCTCTCCAACCCATTCTAAATCCAGCAAAGTCAGCAAAATCCTGAGTTTATGCTGACCCAGTGAAATCACCTTTTTGAGAAACAAAGAGCACTGTATTTCCACAGTACTACCACTATAATGCTTGTGTAATTTGCTCTGGATTTAACAGTTTTCTAGGAACAGTCTYCCACTACCTGTGTCCCTGCAACAGTAACCGCTGTGGTACCAATTTGACCTGCCCTGTCTAGACACCTGACCCACCCTTTCAAATCCTCAGTTTTTGGAAAAGCTCCCCTGTAGCTGCCTTTGCTTGTGGGTCTGCCATCAGGTAAATCTGCAGGTTAAAAAAAATCTGAAAGCTAATATTGCAAATTGATCTATTAAATAAATCCCAAACTATATAAATTTTGGAGAGAACAGGCAGTGTAAGGTAATGCATTAACTGATTTGCATAAACTGATTACAGATTATCCATGAAGCTGTGTAAACTAATGCAAAGTAGAATACATCCTGACTGTGATACCACCAGAGGCTGCTTGGTCCGAAAGCCGCTGTTAGTGGCACAGTACCTCCATGTGCCTTTTTGCTTAGCAGCTCAATACAAGCAGACAACCTTTCCATTTCCTTACTCCATTCTTTGGTTAAGGTTTTTCTCTCTTAAAAATACCAAAGGAGCAGCATTCAGCAATGACAGTGAGAACACATGGTGCGAAAGTCATATCATGAGATATCTCTAAGGTCCTTAAAAATTTATAAGGGCCTATTCAGCAGTCAGTCTGCAGTTGATCTTGCACGAATTAGTATTTTTTTCTTGTTCCTATATGTCTTCTAGAATGTACAGGYTCAGTAGGCTGGATCCTTGAGTATCACAGTCGGCACTTTAACTCTGCTGATGCAAGTACTACAGTAAAATGTTTCAATTTTCACTTTTGGGTAAGTCCAGCTTCCCAAAACTTCTGCAAGCCAGCTTTCACCACCTTCTGGATGCATCCAGTACCTTATGTCAGCAGAGTACATGGCTCCACCTAGTGTCCTGCTTCCATGTAACAGGTTGCAACTCTCGTGTTTCTCAACTGATCAAACACTGAAATAATTCGAAGTGTGGTTATTAACTTTGCTATCTTTCAGAAACTACCTCCATCCACAGCCCAGTTCTCCTTCCCACTATTCTCTCAATGTCAGATTTGTTAAGGTAGAACATTGTCTCAAATTTGGAWGTGCAAAATTCAGAAAAGATGTGTTAATTTGAAGTCTAAGCAGTCAAAATATGAGTATCCTTAGACCCTATCTTGAGTCCCATGACCAATTTATTTTCAAAAAGGCATCTGTAAACCCATGTATTTCCCATGTGTGAAACTTATTAATGACTGCTGATAAACTGGGAAGTTATGTGTTGTGCTTTATTCAAGTGTAAACTAACTTTATTCAAACTTAAAGGAAACTACTTTTTAAAGATACAGATGTATGAATTTCTTTTATATAGAAAACAGGGCTGCTACTTAAGGTAATTTTGTATTAACTTCAAGGGRCTAACTACTTTACTCTCCCCTCCTGTCCTATTGTGCATCTTTCACACAGCAATCTGCCCCACTAAAGGGTTTTGTTTGCACATGACGCATTCTGATTTATTTTTAACTGGGATGGAGGGCAGGACCGAATATCTGCAGCAGGACAGGTGAACAAAGCCCACAACGTATACTGCGCAGAGTGGCGAACACACCCTCCCATGCGGGGCTTGACAAATCCCCTGCCTCGCAACGTTACTAGGAAGCATCCCGGGGCCAAAGAGGGGCAGGCAGAGGCCTGGGCTGCTGTGCCGGAGGCAGCAAGGTCACCACCTCCTCGGAGAAGAAGCCGCAGCCACCGCCCCCGCGGCGGCGCAAGGGCCCTGCCCTCTTCTGTGAGGCCGTACCCGCGCCTCGGCTTGGAGCTTCCTGATCTGCTGAGGAAGAACCTGCCCGTGAGCGAACTCCTACCCCTCACCTGAGGGGCGGCGGGGCGACTTTACCGCCCTTCTGACAGGAGGGCGCCCGCCACGGCAGCAGCGCTGCGAGAGGCGCCAACGGCCGTTAGCCGCCCGCGCAGGCGCCGTTGCCCGGGCGGTCACGTGACGCGGGCTCTGCGCGTGCACCAGCGCGCTCCGCCGCGCGTCAGCCTCTCGCGAGAGGAGAATTCTGCACCTCCCCCGCTTCGCCCCGCGGAAACGTCACGCTTTCTGATTGGCCGACTCCGGCGCGCGCACGGACCCTCCGAGGCCGCGCCCGCCAATTGCCTGGCGCCGGAGAGCCTTTGCGGAGAGCTCGGCCCCGCCCCCGCGCTTCCTCCTCGCGCCGCGCGCAGGCGCGCCGCGTTCCTCTCCTCCCCCAGCGCGGCGAGCGTGCGAGGGGGCTTGCGGGCGCGCGGTGCACGCCGGGACAGGGAGCGCGCTGCGACCAGGAGGAGGCGGAGG